>NC_045143.1:6815626-7161851 GCF_008831285.2 Nymphaea colorata
CGAACTATACGTCCACATGGTGGAAACAGAAGGAGATGTCATGGAGACGAAGGCACAGGTCGTGAAGTCGAACAAAGTAGGGGATGATGAACTGAAGAGGAGGAGGTGTCTGAAATGAGGGTACAGGCTAGGGAGACAAACAATGCAGGAGAAAAGGGGTTTGAGGAGGAGGAGGTGGCTGAAATGAGGGACAGGCCAGGGAGACGAAAGTTGCAAAATGAAGGAAGATGTTGTAGAGACGAAGAGATAGGCCACGAAGTCGAACAACACCCGGGAGAGGAACTTGAGGAGGACGAGGTGGCGGAAATGAGTGTACAGGCCGGGGAGACTCACAATGAAGGGGAGAAGGGGCTTGAACAGGAGGAGATGGCAGAAACGAAGGGACAGGCATAGAATGCAGGGGCAGAGGGATTAGTGTTAGATGTGCAGACTGTACATGCACTATAAACTAAAGGTTCTAGGCAAACGAGGAAACCTGATTTGGATATAAGGACAGCGAAATCAATGTGAACTCATTGTCCTTTCCTTATGTTGTCATTCATGCCATTTAAGCTTGAAGGCCAAGCTTTTTTCTCTTGGCAACTAACTATCTATTTCCTTCCTTCAATGGGAACCTCACTCTCTTATTTTTCTTCTCCAGCCTGTCTTCCTTCCTTTGCACGAAAGAATGCATACAGCGTGAAGGTTAAGTACGTATATGTTGCAATCATGCAATACAAAGGGTATTCAAGTAAATATGCATATGTACCTTTTCTCATACAAAAGTCATTTGTAAACTTTACATGTACGAAGTATGGACTACCCTATAAGAACATTTAATTAAATATAAACATATACATTTTCATTCACTAAGGTCAATATTGAAACTTCATATATGCATAGTATGGTATACCGTCGGCGTATGCTTGTTGCGAACGCTGGGGTAGTGCACATAACTTGGTCTCAACCAAATTTGCACACCAGCCGCATAACGCAAACGGGAATCTTTGGGGCACTCACATACATGTGTCCATGCTGGGTGGAGGAGTCCCAGTATTTTGGTGATCCAGCTGTTCATCAGCTGCTCATAAAAGCTTGACTTGTTCTTCACTTACAGCTCAGCTAGCTTCCCGGT
The DNA here is from genome assembly GCF_008831285.2 of Nymphaea colorata. Taxonomy (NCBI): domain Eukaryota; kingdom Viridiplantae; phylum Streptophyta; class Magnoliopsida; order Nymphaeales; family Nymphaeaceae; genus Nymphaea; species Nymphaea colorata. The sequence continues at coordinate 6,816,741 of NC_045143.1, forward strand.
ACGCAATAGAACAAAACCTCGTCTTGGTCTTTTGGTCAGCCCAGAGCTTATCATTAAGAATGGACAATGAGCGAGCTCCGCCAGCCTGAGCTTTGCTTGAGTCACATATTGCTTGACTCAAGTCACGTGTTGATGAGTTTCACTTATTTAAGCTTGTGTCACTTGGTTCTCTCTTTTTTCATTAAATGAAAATAAAAACAACAAAAAAAGGTATTAGAATCTGACAAAGATTACCAACATATCCAGGATGATTAACAAACAAGAAAAACATGAGCGAATCGAGCTCGTGTAACTCAAACTCGACTGCTTTATAACTCAGTATTAACTTAAACTCATCCAGTTAAGCTACCGTGAGTGAATTTGATCGAGATGATTCAAAATCACTAGCACTGGCTTGAAACGACGCGGACTTAGAAAAGTATTCATGCCCCTACATAATTACAGTAGTTGGCCGATGCCATTAATGAATTGATGTGGAATATTAAAGCAGATGCATCTTATCTTCTTCCCTACTTCCACTCGAACCACTCAAGCTTAACCTTTACAAGGATTGGATCCGCTATCAAAAGATACAAGAAATGTAGGCCAAGCATTTGCCTTAAGTTGTCGGCTGGAGAAGCCATGAAGGCACTTTCCATGTCTGCCATGTTCACACGTTTTAACAGAGCGGCATTTTGGTAATTTTGTAAGATGAAAAATCTTTAAATTCCATTTTGCCCTAATAATATGGAAATTGTCTATTACCATGAGTATTTGGGTTATTTTTAGGCCCATAACACATGGTCCCTTGTTAAGGGTAATAACATATGACCCGCTTCAAGAAGTGTAGCATTCGAAACCAAATTACTAAAAGGAATTATTGGCTAATGAGCCCGAGAACATTATTACCTTCGGAGCCTGAAACTGAAACACATTGGGAGATCTGTACACATGCAAAGGCATCAAATTAATGGTACATTGACTCTATCCTAAGCACGGACGCAGCCTTAAGACACAGAGGCAAGAGAAAAGGGAGACATCAAATTAAATGTACACTAACTCTATCCTAAGCACCGACGCAGCCCTAAAGGCAAGAGGAAAGGGAGACATCAAATTAAAGGTACACTGGCTCTATCCTAAGCACTGATGCAGCCTTAAGTTCAAAGGCAGGAGAAAAGGGACGGCCTTTGGCCCTCATAAAAAAAAATTCTTCATTCAAGTGATTGAAAACCAAGTATGCAACAAAAGTAATAACAATGATGGTAAAAAAATTGACACTTTGAATCAGGACTGTTTGGGCATGTTGGTTCACGTCAATACAGAGTAACACAAGGTCAAAATGGTGCATACCTGTAACTTAAATCAATCAAGGATGTGTCTAACACCCAAGCAATGAGCAAGCCTGTTTTACACGGGGGCACTAACTTGTAGTTCTAAAAAATGATGTTGAAGAAAAACTAACTAATGTCTAAAATAGATGAATAACTGCAGCGGATTATGGAGAACTTTGTAATTATCTTCATGTGCTTTTCATATTTTGAAAATAATTCATGACCAATCAAGCTATACAAGAAAACCAGGCCAAGCATTTGCCCTGACTTGTCAATTCGAGAATCCATGTTCAAAGCACAATTATTTGAACGGATCAATTTGGTTCACCACCTGTTTGGCCATTGTGCATGACAAACATTATTACTCAATCTGCAGATTGGTTTATTCCCACATATGTACGCATGCGTACATGCATGTGTGTGTGTGTGTGTGTGCATGCACACGCATATGAGAGGGAGAGAGGTGTTTGCTTGTAAAATTTGTCCTTTCCACGTATTTATTTTACAACATTGGATTTGTCTTCATTTAATTTGTGCAGGTTTTTCAAAGAACTGGGCCACAACCTGTCCATATGAGACTTGAGTATTCACAGTGCCTTTCCTAAGGGTGACCAAGCTAAGGGCTAAGATTTACCATTCTATTGTCTAAGTATCTAAATGCCATCCTCATCTTAATGTAAGAACAAAACAAACATGTTCCATATTTTGGAAGTAATGTTTACTGGAAATCTAATTTGGCCTTGAAAACATAGGACTCATAATAAGTGACATTATATTATTCTCTTTGTCATTATAGGTCATGCAATGATTTATTCTAAGCTACCTGATGCATGCGTCTGGAATATTTGACGATGAGGATTGATTTAGGTTTAAAGTTAATAGGATCCAGATTTTAAAGCTTGTACTTGAGGATTTTAATTGTCGATTGGTCAAGGTTTGGTCCATCTGGTCTTTTGAATTTATTCATGACTTTAGGTTTAGACCTTCAGTTTAGGAGTTAATCCATGGTTCTATGGGGGTAGTTTTAGGCTTTCAAAGTGTCATTATTTCTAATTGATGATTAAAATTTGAATTTCAATCTAATTAAGGGTTTAACCCAGAGCTTTTATTTTAAAAAAAAAAGAGTATGTTTTAATAACATATGGATTATGAATTTTTTGTCATCTTTTCTGAAGCTTATGAAACAATGCTTTTAAGGGTTGCAACACATCAATTTAATTTTCTTGAGTTTAGGGCTTTGATTTTCATTTTAAGAGTTGGGTCACCGTACTATAGGGATAGTTTAAGGCTTCCAAAATATCATTTTAGTTGATGATTTAAATTTCAACTAACCAAGGGTTTAATTTAAATCTTTAGTTTTGAGTATGTTTTAGTGACATATGAATTTTTATCATCCTTTTTTAATATTATGAAACTATGTTTTTAAGGTTTGCAAGACCTTAATAGGCAATTACCTCTAACTTTTCAAAAGTTTACATTTATTTTTTTGAATATTTTATGATGAATTTGCGATAAATTTCAATGATTTTTACCTCAAACACTTCCATGCACTTGATTTTGATTATTTCCTCTAAACTGACCATCAACTCTATTTGAGACTCATTTGGGTATAATTTTGGACATAGAACCCAAGCCAAACCCCAATCTAAACCTATTTTATAACTCAGATTCAAATTCAGATATTTATCCAAATCCTAGCTTTAAATCTGAAATCGATATTAGACCCAAATCTGGATCCAAATTCCAGCTAAGGATCCCAAACTGATCCCCATATCCAAATCCTAGATTTAGATTTAAAACAGATCCCTAGATCAAAATCTAGATCCAAATGATAACTCTGGATTTAACATTGAGCCCAAGATCTATTATCCCGGGCCAAGACCCAGTTTTGGATCGAAAACCGGACCAGCTCCATATCTGAGTCAAAGTTTCTAATTTATCACCCAAAATCGATCCTTAAATCCAAACAAGATCCAAGTGAGGCTTTGAAATCCAAACCCTGGTCCAAAATAGAATTTCAGATCCGGAATTAGATCCAAATCCAAGTTCCGGACCCATTTGATCCAAATTTGAGGCTTGGATCCAATTTAGATATGATCCAGATCTAAGAACCAAAATCTAGGTTTGTATCCTTACTCAAATTCAATTCCAAAATTTTAATCCAGATCCAAATTAAGATCCAATTCCATGTTTATATCTCAATCCAGATCCAAATGTGAGATACATATCCAAATCTGAATTTCACATTTAAGTTTAATATCCAAATCCAAATATAGTATTCCAAATCCATTCAAAGCTTTCATCTAGATCCAACTCAAGATTTGAGCCCTAGATCCATTTTCAGATCCAAGTCCATATTTGAGGTCCAAATTTATTACATCTCCTCATTTTCAGCTTAGAAATTTGAAATTGGAACTATATTAGCTTTTGAATTGGGTTTCTGATCCAAATTCAAGTTCCCGACCTTTCAGAAACTCAAGAATCAAGTCATTAGGATCATTTTATGAAGTACCTTTAATTTCCTATTCAAAATTTTCAAAAATAACCTTAATTTTTTCAAAATATCTTTGAATTTCAGAATGCCCTTAATTTTCTCAAATTTTCATTCATTTTCGACAAAGACCCTCGTTTTTGCCAAAGATACCCAAAATAATCTCATCTCTCTTATATGAGGGTCACTGCTAACTGGCAAGCCGACCTGACCAGATCAGTCGTACTCGGTGCGGCCAGCCAGGTCCAGCAGGGGCTAGCAAGGCCCAGGCTGGCACGGCCAGGCTAGGCTGTGCTTGGTGGAACCAACAGTGGCAGCGGCGGCCAAGCCAGTTATGAACCTAGTCGGCCCGGCCGCATCAGCCATGGCATGGCTGTTTGGCCTAGGCCTATGGACGGCCTAAGCTTGGCTAGGCCCGGTTAGTTTTACCTTGGCAGGCCTGGCCTGTTCAAGGTCGGCATGTGGCTGACCTATGGCTTGCTAGGCTAGGCCTGCAACCCGCTTGAACATGCCAGACTATGCTTGTCGCACGCCAGAACAGGCCTTTTAGGTCTGCTACTTGGCCAGGCCGAGGTTGGCAGGGCGTAAGGTAGCCAGCCTTCTCTTCTCACTTAGTTAACTTAATTTTGAAAGATTTGACCTTCTTAATATTTAAGCCAATAATACATAAAAAAATAGCTAATTATACTTTCAAATGACGAAAATGCCCTTAAGCGTCTTCCTTTTATAAATGCACCCTTACTTCCCTCCTCTAAGACAACATACCTCATGCGGTTGAGCTCTCTTTCCTCTCCTCTCCTTCTCCTCCTCCTTCGATCAAATTTCTCTCTTCCTTTCATTCTCCTCATCTTTTCGTTTTCTTTCTCTTTACATTCAACATCAAAGCTTCCATTTCCAATCAGAGGAACCCTTGGAGGAATCCGTGAACAGTTTATCTCCACTGAAGCCGCTACCAAAAAGCCTCTTTTGCCCACAAGAGCCAAAAAGCATCTCTCTTCCAAATGCCGGGCAACGTCGCTCCCAGCTAACCCAACTTTAGGCATGGAGGGTCGGGTGATGCTTTGGCCTGCTTTGCCTAAGTACCGGCAGAAGTCCCCTTCAGAACACTGTCCCGTTCGTGCCCACAATATGAAATTTGCAAACAAAACCAAAATAAGAGAAAATATCAAATTGCACACCTTTATTAAGCACATTGTAGATAAAAAAATAGGATATTGCAACAAATGACAGAGATACAGCAAAAAAATATGTGGCAAAGCAAGACAAATTAGAATCAAGATAGTTTTCATGACAAGAACAGGATATCTGGAAAAATATAATAATGTAATACCATTAAAAATCAATCAGATGAAACACTGTATTTCCATTGTTGAATAACGTAATACCATTAAAAATCAATCAGACGAAACACTGTATTTCCATTGTTGAATAACGTAATACCATCAACTCATCAGCCAGACCAGAACAGACCACTCAGACGTGTTTTGCTTTATCATTTGGTAGAATCATATTTCCACATAAAGTTTCGATGTAAGAGCCTCACTAACATTTTAGTGACGTCTTTGTACATTCCTTTCCACATTTTTCCATTCTAAAATGCTTGTTTTATGCTTAAACATAAAAATGCAAATAGACATGAGAAATAGCCAAAAATGCATATACTTTTACTAAAAATGTGGTGCACAATGCAACACGATAGTCATGCAAATGGTTTGTGCGTGTCTGTGCATGGAAGCTCTCATGTAGATAGTCTGCATAAATAAAAAAAATCACCCGATTTTCAGATTTCCAAACAACCACGTTGGGACTTAGGACCATTCCACTTGGCAGAATGTCATGGACACCATTTGATTTTTCTTTTTTTAGCAGCAGGAAAGGAGTATCTTTTGGTCAGAGCTTGAGCCCTGTTTTGCAGAAAACAGATCTTGTGAAATACTTGGTTTTGCAGTTTCCATCTTAGGCGTCTAGTTTCTTTTCTATATGCTGTCCCAGAGAAATATTGGACATTTGGCAGCTCAGCAGTACTAATGGCTGGTTCTCCTGGTTGAGTTATGAATTATTCATCTTGGGGTTTCTGCAAGAAATATTTGCTTATCCTTCCCTGCCACATGAAAATCTAACTATCTCAGATGAACTGGCCCTCTTATGTGATTCAGTTCATTATATATGCTGATCTGATTCATCGGAAACCTTCCTCTTCAAAGAGTAATAAAAATAACTTTTAATATCAGAGCTGAAGATCCTTGCTTCTGAACCATGGATAATTGAGCCTATGTTTTTCCCATCTGATGAAAATATTGCCACCTTACTTTCCATTCTTTTGAAGGATTTAGAAACACAATTGGAAAAAGGTAATATGCTGATTCCGCTAGTCGACTCTCCTGGTTGTGCACAATGTTCTCTGTCGAGAAGATATCTGCCTGAACTATGTTCTAGAACATTCTCTCTTCCAGTCGAAGACAAGGATCTCATGAAATGTGCTTTTCGCAGACCTTCAGATTCATAGTTCATATGAAATTTCAGTGGCACATATGCATGGGCGCCATCTGGTGATACAATTTCAACCAAATCTTCTTCTGATTCCCCTTATGCCAGTCGTTCGCTTCTCCGGGCTCCCATTCACATTTTTCAGGCTCATTTTCATTTAAAGAGTTCTGTTCTACAAATTCCCGCCGACCATTGTCGAAAGAGAATCTGCCACCTGCTTTCATCAACTGAACATTCCAGACACGTTCACGAAAAGCTTGTTTTAAGAAACTTTTTAAAAAAAGCCAAGAAAGTTAATACAAGATATGATGCTCTACAAACAAAAATCTGCTTCGGGACATTTTTCACACCATCAAAATTCACCTTCCTGCAATTTTCACATGCTTGACAACTAGATCCAATAAAATTTTATAAAAATGATAAGCTGAAAACCATTCTCAAACATTGTATCAAACAGTTGCAGGCATGGTTGAATGTCCTCCATCTAGCAGAAGGAACCAACAAATTATGAGGCCATATAGCTATCTCAAACGGACCCATTTCTCATTAAGCTCAAATAGCATATAAAACTTAATCAAGAGCAACCAATGAAGCTCTCAACGGAAAAGATACAGAAGTTTTGAACGATAGTCCAACTTACAATTCTCTGAAAAATGCTTACAATCAACAATGGCTCCAAATTCAACATACCATTCCCTTAAACTACACAAACATGCATAGAGAACTCCATGACCTTCACCACAGCCCTTCTCCACAAAAGTATACGCAGAGGTGGACCATCGACAACGATGAAATGACGACAAACAAGGAACATCAATAAACTCAACATCCAAAGCATCTTTAATATCACTCCATTGACAACACTAAAAACAGGAAAATAAGACAATAGATCGCCCCCGATTCTGTAGACCTATCATCGTCACATGAATAACCGACAGACGAGAGAAAAAAAACCCTAGAAGTTTTATTTCATCTGGAAATTAGCCACTACCACGGCACAGATTTAAGCATGGAGATATTGTTTTGGATCAAACACACTTACCTGTTTGAATGTGTGTGCGTGTGTGTGTGTGTGTGAGAGAGAGAGAGAGAGAGAGAGAGAGTAATAACCTGATTACTTGGAGGACAGTCATTGGACGACAAGGCTGATGATAAGGAGATGAGTCTCTTTGCCTGCAGCCAGTTACGGGGAACGGGAGAAGAGATAGACTGTCTGCCAGCGAGAGATGGACGATCTCAGAGATTTTGGATGCAGGGGAGCAGCCACTGGTCGGACCTGATCTTCACGATCGACGTTGGGATTCGGAGCACAGGGAAGCAGAGAAAGAGGGGGATTTTGAGCGCAGGAAAGCCATCGTTACTCTCCTCGATCTTCAGGAGAAGTAAAAAATCGAGCCCTTCTTCTTCGCCATCTCCCTCGCGGGAACATAAAGGAGCGAAACGCCTTTATTGAAATAATGAAATACGCAAGTCTTCCGAACCGAACATGCATTTGAGTGTCGATGTCGACACACAGCGTTCCAGGTGTCGGAAATGAAGTGTCGTCCACGCCCATTTTTTTGTCCAGTACTGTGTAGGCATGAAGAACAAATTTTACATAACTAGCTTTGGTAAAGTGTGTTCAAGGATTGACCTGCAAACATTGTGAATCCAAGTAAAAGTTATATTCTTAAGTGTACAGCCAAGATTTACTATTAATAGTCAACAATCAGATTTTCTCTGCTTATTGGCATGTGCAAAGTCCACATTCTCACTTTCAGCTGCTAAGAGAATTTTTAATCTTTCCTCTTTTTCGGCCCATGTGTATCGCCGGACATACATGGACCTTGGTAGGAGAGCTTTGGGATCCCTTACCTAGTTAAGCTAACCAAGGCGCCTCTGTTTCATCTATCTGGTCCCCAATAAGACTGTTTCAGCATGACTTTGAAAAGCAGATTCAGCCATTCAACAAGAAGTATAGGCCATTTGAATAGTGAAATGAAAGTCCAATGAATCCCAAATCGTTATTAGCTAACGAATTACAAACGCATTGTTTTCATGAAAAATAAAGGAATACACAAGATTGTTTGAAGAGCATAGTTGTTCCAACCAGTAATTTAACATAGATGAGATGCCCCTTTTCAATGAGGAAAAACGCTCTGCAGTTTGAAATATGATGAAACTAAGAGGCAGAGTGGGGAACCGACGGCAGCAGAGGAAGATGCATGAACTATCTCGCCACCGGATTATGTGGGATTTCGTCAAAAGAAGATTGGTTGGTCATCGTGTCATATACGGAAGCCATGTCAACCCGTGAAGTTTCAATCGTTAAGGCTTCCTTCAGCGTCCTGATGATCTCGGCCACATCTGGTCTTTCAGTTGGTTGTTGTGTGGCAGTCTTTGCAATCGCTGCTACTTCCCAGACAGATTGGATGTTACACCGGCCCTTCAACAATGGATCAAGTAGACTCTCTATTTTCCCTCTCATGAGAATAGGCACAACCCAATTAGAGAGATGGCACTTTTCATTATTTTCAGTGATCATTATGGCAGTCTTTCCAGTTATGAGCTCAAGAAGAACTACCCCAAAACTATACACATCACTCTTTTTAGTGAGAGTCTGTGTATAGAGATACCTGCCCATAAGCAAAAGTTGGTTCAAAGACCAACTTCATCCGGTCAATGATATGTTTGTGATGTAACATTTTTACGGAGCAATATAACAAAAACAATTACTTTAAATGTGCACAGACAAAATCAAAACCTCAAATTTCCTTAAGAATTTAAAAAAGACAATGTGCATACATATTCCTTCCATCATGTGAACCATACGCATAGCAGTTCAGATTTTGTGTCTTTTCTGAAGTACATGAACATGACATCAGTGCCCAAAAACGTCTATAAGAATCAACTGTTAAAAATGTTTTTGTGATTTGTGGATCAAATTTTGTTAACTGAACAATTTGAGAGCAATTGAACTTTGAAGTTAAAATCAAATTATTAATGCTGCATAAAGAAGTTGTTTTGATGATTTGCCAATAAGATAGTGGAAAGTAAACACTGGAAGAATGATTGTGGAGTCCAATGAAGGAGTAGATACAAGAAAATTAGGCTTAAAAATGGACAGAAAGTTTGAATGAAAGTGGATGGTCTTTTATACTGCACCACTTTAAACTTTATACTCATGAGAAAATGGAGAAAAAGGAATGGAGGTAAATGACATACTCAGGATCGATGTATCCCAATGTGCCAGCAACTTTTGTTTGATAAGCTGAATACTCGGTTCCATCTTCTGCTCCAGCCTTGGACAGCCCAAAATCTGATAACTTGGCTTGTAGATTTTCATCCAAGAGAATGTTTGCGGGCTTGATATCTCTGTGAATGACTGCTGGTCTGCATCCTGTGTGCAGATATTCTAACCCTGCAGTTCAGCGGTAGTTTACCTTATTAAGGGATAGTAACTGAAATCAAGGCAGGAAAAGGCTGGAGGAGCGCATATCGACCTGTCGCAGCGTCTATTGCTATCTGCAATCGTTTTCTCCATGTCAACTCACTGGACCTAGCTGCTTTGTTCAAAGCCACAACAATCACTTAAGAAATTGGATACATAGCTCCTTTCAAATGTTAAGGATAAGATTGACGATGATTTTCCAAAACATGCTTACGCTTTAAGCCACATTAACCTCACTGTGTTGCAGCAATTGAGTACCTTTCAAGTTTCAACGAAAGAGTAGAAAAGGGAAATTTAACTGATATTTAGTCGGACCACTTACTGCTTCTGACTGCCTAGAGTTCATACCTTTTAATATCTCAGATAGACTTCCACCGGCCATGTACTCGGACACAAGTATTATTTCATCTCGTTCTTCGCATAAGCCAACTAATGAAACCAAGTTCTTGTGATGGATTCTCATCAAAATCTTTATCTGCAAGAGGCCAGGGGGAAGGCAATTACGTAACATATAAATTATGAACTTACTTATCAGTTCTTGGCAACTAAAACTCCCCTTTTCCAGCATGAAGAGAGTACCGTTCTTTTATTTTATTGTGCAAAGCTAATGGTGCAAAGTAATTAACATACAAGTATGTGCTGTGACTGTAAAAGGCAAGTAAAGAATTTTATATGCAAATAAAGATGCAGATAAGTACTTCTTCAAGGAAGGTGCCAAATTGTGAGCCTGACTCTTTCAATTTCTTGACAGCAACCTTAAGACCACCTTCTGGTAGTTGGCCGCAATACACGGTGGAAGACCCTCCTTCCCCAATGATCCGACTGAAGTTTCCAGTAATGCTTAGGATCTCGTCGTAGGTAAAATGACGTGCACCAGCAGCCACCAGCGCCGTCCTGTCGGCCGTTCTAGTGCCCGAGACTTCGCTAACTGCATGGCATCCTGATTCTTTAGCTGCAAAATTTGTTTTTTCCGTGGTGGTTCCGTTGCCTGCATTTGTCGGTGCTTCTAGAGCTTCCATCGAGTAAGCCACCGCCATTCCTTCAACAGGGAGGAAGGCATGACTATCCTTTGGGCTTTGTATTGTTTCTTGGGTGTCTTGTCCACCTTCATCAAAGGTGGAAGGAGAGAGTGTGAGAGGGTGATCCAATTGGTACTTGCCAATTCGATGGACATTTTTAGGAAGCCATTTGCCAGTTTTTAGTTATATTTCAAACTAATTTAAGCTATTCTATTTTTGAATTTCTATTAAAATGCAGTGACCTGTTTCCTGATGAAACTGTGTAAAAATCTTGGCTCAAGTCAAACACAAAAGCCCGGGCCACATGTTTAACCCTCTCAACAAGCGGCACTTCAATTTAATTTGGTGAAGCTATGAAATTACTGTTTTAGTTTTGTTTTTAGTAATCCAAGAAACCCGAAAGACCCTCCATTCCGGCGTCATGGGCTGCAAAGGGAACCTGGTGACATACAATACTTTTTAACTAATGATGCCACCATTCACACTTTATAAAAATTGTACCCACAAGACTGATAACATACCTTCTCTACACACAATGTAACGACCTGCTCGACCTTTTGCTACTTTAGTTTTGTTATGTTTACTGTTTTAAGTTATAAAAAAGAAAAGGATTACATCTCTTACTTTTGAAGCTTATGACGTGTTGTTTCGCTCAAAATAAACTAAAGATAAAAGTGCAATTCATTTTAGTAAAGATGGTTTTTCGAATGATTGAAGATGGGGTTTTGTAGAGGCGAATATTAAAAATATCAAGACTTAAAGACTCCAGATCAATCGACGTGTGTTGATATTTTTCTTATTTTTCCTAAAATTTGGTATTGGCAGCAGCTTATTGGCCTTCAATTGAAAAGAAAAAGGCTTGGGCTGTGTTTAATTGCCTAAGAAGCTTTTTTAAGATGGCTTAATCATGACATTGTTTTTCAAGAACTGCAGACAGTTCTCAAATATTTAACTGTAAAATCAAGAAAAGGCATACTTATCTGCGCAATCAAACACAGCCTTAAAGAAAAAAAAGAAAAACACAGAATAAAAAGAAAGTATAATGCTAGAGGGGCATACATGGCCCTTCAGAGCAGATTTATATGGCAACTTTAACCATAGGGGCCCCTGATTGGGAACCTTGTTGAACTTAGTAAATAGCAGCTTAATTAATTACCTGGTTGCTCAAGAACTCCCTTTGCTGGCTTCTTCTTGTACTTCCACGCGACCGCAGCTCCGATTAATGCAATCACTGCGATGACGCCCACGACGGACCCGACTATGACGCCTTCCGATTCAAATGGCACCAGAGAAGTTTGTGAGATATATACACAGTGATATTATGCTGATGGTGTTTTTTCTTTTCCTCTGTTAAGGTGTTCTTTAAATCAGATCATCATCTTCTTATTTTCTGTTGTCCTGCGACTGATCGACACAAGCTAACGGCCTTTAAGTTATTTTGATGGATATAAAGAGATTAAAAATTGAAAGCGAGATGGAAAAAATAATAAACGGATTTGCAAAACTTTAGGAGCAGATTTAGAACAAATAAAGGCGAAATTGGTATAGCTCGGATGACCACTTGGAAGCTGTTCAAGGTCTATCTGCACAGCTTTTACGTTGAGGAGCTTGAATGACTAGTAAAATGAGAATCTATATCTAAATTAGGGGACAAGAAGTCTCAATTACGATATAAAAAAGAAAGAAAGAAATAATTCTGCTGGTTTTATCGGTGATAAAGAAAAATTAAAAAATAATAAAATAACCCATCATCTCGCAGGCTCGCAGCCGTTTGGTCGGTCGCCGGCCACATCCGTCAATCGCCAGTCTCCAGCCGCTCGTAGGACGCAGGCCGCTCGTAAGACACGGGACGCGGTGAAGAAGAAAGAACAATGAAGTTATGGAGTCAAGATGAAGATGAAAAACTGATGAAAGAAAACAGCGAACCCTTTTCTTATAAACATAATTTTCACTCCACTCCTGGTAATTTTTTTCTTTATTTTTAATATTATCCGGCATCCTTTACCAAAATTTTCTTAGTTGCCCATGACTTTATTAAAAATTCTAAACTACTCGCCATTTTCAAGAATCGAGATTTATCCTTCGTTCGTCTGAAACATGGAACATGTTTCCAGATGCAAATTCAAATCTATCAAACAAAAATATACATTTTATTTCCATTCCACCGTTTCAGAAATTTGTTTGTGAAAACATATTTTCTATTCCACAATTCGTGGCTGTCAAACGTTACCTGAATGAGAAGGCGGGGGAGGAGGCGAAGCAGCATGTGCGGTGCGAGGTGACGAATGATATACAGGTTGTGGCGGGAGAGGAGACCAACGATTTGGTGCCGAAGAAGGCCCTTGCAATTCTCGTCTATTTTGAGGTTGAATTGGGAATGCCGGTGGAGCAGGCGGAGAAGATACCGCCTGGAGGTAAAGTTGAGCAGGTGGTAATGCAATTGAACCTGCCAAGAATGACAGCTGGTTAAGCAACTAAGTCTCAAATGAACAGGCAGAGAAGAACCATTTGGCGTGGTAGCCGACGAACCATCTGACGTGGTAGAAGACGAAGGATTTGGCGCCAAAGAAGCCCCTTCCAACTCTCTTCTATTTTGAGGTTGAATTGGAAATGCCTGTGGAACAGGCAGAGAAGATACCGCCTGGAGGTAACGTTGAACAGGTGGTTCCACAGGCGGAGAAGATACGGCCTGGAGGTAAAGTTGAGCAGGTGGTGTTGCAATGGAACCTGCCAATAACAACAAACCGGGTGTTTGCATCATGACTGGTTTTGCAACTAAGAAACAAATGAAACTAATCGCGCCAAAATAATGGCAAAGAACCAAATGACCAAAATACTGATCACGCTTCATTTGAATTATGGCAGTTACGACGAAGTCAAGTTAATCGATGTGGTTTAAAGGGGCCAAGCCAGAAAAAATCAAACACTCAAAAGGAGGTGGGGTGCGGGTCAATTATAACTTGTAATGCAAGCACGAAAGATGCAGATTAATTTACAAGCTTCAGCCAAGATTTCAAGACATCCAAATCTCTAAAGCAGAAAGATGGAAAATTAACTACAGGCAAGCAAAATTTCAGCTTTGGAGCTGGATCTCACCATATTGGCCATCAACCACAGAGGTGAAGAGAGCTGCAGCGATCAAGAACGAGAAGAGGTTTCGCTTGAAATGTATCACCATTGCCCAGTTGCCTTCGCTCCTTCTTCCTTCATTGACAGTTTGTATCTACATGAGGTCGCAAGCATCATGTTCAGAGGATGAAAGAGAAGCCATGATCTGTTAGATGAGAAAAATGGAACCGCTCAGTTAATATGCTTCACAATGAAGTGAAGTGCGCAGTGGGCTCTAAATCCTATAAGGGGACTTTTTAAGTGTCCCTGCCCCACGGAGACGGCCTACATTATTACCGGATCAAAAGGTGCATGAGCAGTTGTCCCCTTCCATTTGACATGGTTGCTTCAAGTTCAGCAGCTACTTGCAAACTCTTGACCTGTTCATCCATTTGAAGCCCAGTCTTCCAGCTCCGCAACTCAAAAACCTAGTTCTCTTGGTCATATCATAAGAGCTCACAAACCAAATCTGGGCACCAGCCGCCCTGTAATAACAACGTTTTCTTTTTTTTTTTTTCTTTTTTTTTCTTAATTATTAAAAAACTTTAATATGGGTATTCAATAATTATTAAGTCTAGCTGAAATTGTCAACTATGTCATTAAGGGGTGCAGTTATGAAAAAATAAATGGGCCAATTAATATATATGTAGCTGTCATTAAGGGGTGCAGTTATGAAAAAATAAATGGGCTAATTAATATATATAGCTGTAAGTAGTCAGCAGCTGTAAGTAGTAACTGTAAATATATATATCTAAGGAGGTGTTGCTGGCCAGGTATTGGCCTTATTTAACTCCATCAGTATTTTAGGTTCTTATTTGCTGCAGCCATAGAAAGAAGATTCCAACAACTACAAATTGGGGAAGAGTGAGAGCTAATTCTTGTTTTCATGTATCTTGGAATGAAGATCTAGAGCTACAAGAGACTGGTTTACGTGTTTGTCATCCGCGTCTTGAACGATCAAAGAAGCTAGGGAGCTGCTGATTGAAACGGGGGCTGCACAGTGAAAGCGACCTTGGGAATCCTGTTGGATCACCTTGAAGTGACCGCCCTGTAAGCACATCGAATTGACTGCACCTTGAAGCAAGACTGAAATTGTTAGTATGCATTACATTAAAATGAAAGGTTGAACATGATTATAGAATTGCTCTTGAAATTTAGAATATAATCAGATTTATTAAGAAAGCATGTTGCATGATCATCCTGATGATAGATGGTGAATGAATGGGTGATGTGACGTAATGATATCTAAATTTTAGAAGTGTATAAACTGCATGTATCACTTAAAAGTAAGCTTAGCAGGGAAAAACTCATGTTCTTATTGAAGGTCTGCATATATATATATATATATATATATATATATATATATATATATATATATATATATATATATATATATATATATATATATATATATATTGATACGTATGTGTGTGTATAGATATTCAGTATATACATATATATAGCCATATGTAGCTATGTATTTATATACTAGAACGTGTGTTTCAGTAGCTGGACTGATTATAAACGTTCATGCATGTTGAAATGACGTGAGTGGCAAGTTATTTCATGAAGGAACTTGGTGATAATAAAAAAATTGCATAAGTATGAAGGAACTTGGTGATAATAAAAAAATTGCATAAGTATGTCTGCGTGTATTAGTATGAGTAGGATAGATCAAAACTATTTCTTAATTATTATGTTTCTGTCCCATCCTTCTCAAGGTCTCATGCATTATGTTAAGGTATAAATCATAACAGACAGAAAAAAAAGGGAAGACAATCTTATATTTTACTTCACACTAGCCTATGCAAAGAGTAATACCATTGATAGAAGGCATACGTAGAGGGGACTGCTCCTTACTCTATGAATGTCAACTCTATGAATGTCAAATATATATATATATATATATATATTAAAAAAATCAAATTTTTGTAAAATAGTTCCACCCATGGCTCCTCTTCACCCGACCCTCAAATCGTCTTGGTCCGACAGGCTTTTCTTGACCGATCGGGTTTCACTCTTTCTCGCTCGCTCCCTTCCCTCTTTGCGTCTTTCTCCCTCTCTTTCTCGCAGCCTCGCTTGCTCCTGCCCTCCCCTCCCCTCTCGCTTGCTCCTTCCCTACACTCCCCTCCTCTCTGGCCCACAAGCTACAACCATTGCTCCCCTCCTCTTTGGCCCACCGCCCACAACCATTGATAGCACACGGCCCTCTCTCTCGCTGGCTCCCTCCTTCCCTGCCCTGGCCCACAATCACAGCGCACGGCTGATGGCCCTCTCTCTCAGTCTCACGCCCTCTCTCACGCTGGCTCCCTCCCTCCCTACCCTCGCCCACAACCACAACCACAACAGGCAGCAGCAGCACAGCAGGTCCCTCTCTTTCGCTGGCTTCCTCCCTCCCTGCCCTGGCCCACAACCACAGCACAGGGGCCCTCTCTCTCACGCCCTCTCTTTCGCTGACAGGGTGGTTCTCTCTCACAAATCTCTGCCCCGTGTTAAGAAGGTCTGCAGAATTTGTATGACTTAGTTGAGCATCATCATTGTACAAATGTTAAGTACAAATTTGTATAGAACCAGTAGAAATATTGTATACTAAATCTTTTGTTGATGTCTTCATTTTTTCCATCTGCATAGATCTCTTCTGTACAATCCTTCATTCAGAATGATTTCCCCCATTCGCTATGGTTTAAACTTTAAACTTCCAAATGCTCAAGCTGCATTTTCTTTTTATGTTGCTTTGACAGTTTCATGATAGAATAGGACCTGGTGAAAAAAACAGGTGAGCACCCAATCTCCCAAGAGCCCAAATTTCAGACTTCTCTGCTTTTCGGACGAAACCAGAATCTTCATTCCTCTGTTTTCCCTCTGATTGTAAAGAAAGATTTGGTTGGCATTCTTGCGAATGGCTAAAATTTTGATCTTCCTGTTGTTGGTAGGGAATTTATGGACTACAACTGCCCATAGAATCACAGCGGTTCTGTCATTGGCATGGCGTGTGGCTCAGCTCGGATGGATTGGAGGCCTGTTTCAATGCTGATCTTTGCAACTGTCACTGTGTTGTCTTCTTGGCTGCTTGCAGATTGCTACAGGTCACCTGATCCAGAGACAGGGTCCATCATCGACCACACCTATATGCATTCTGTAAGGCAGCACTTAGGTTAGTCATTTCACTTCAGTTTTCTTCGTATATGATCTTATATCAGAACTAGACTTAGGCCTCACATTAATTTTAATTCTTAATTTAGCTCATTCATCTCAGTCGGGTTCAATATGCATTTTTTGCATGTTGATTGACTGCATTATATGATTGTTTGGGAAGGGCTTGGCGCATACAGTAGGCACGACATAAAACCTTCTTAAGCAGGAGGAGAGATGCCACGAACTTTATATTTCGTTAGTTGGATTACATCAAAGACTTCTAGCTGGAAATTAAGTTTGAGGATACACTCTCCTTGTGATAGGCTAGAAGCAGCTTCATGTGGGAAAATCCTTGGTTCTCATTCAACATGCTACGAGCCATCTTTACCATTATATGGTTTTTTCTTTCAGCTACTCCATTTTGTTGGGGAGTTTTTCTTACTGTCAACTGTCTACGTATGCCATGTAATTTGCAAAAATTTTCAAAATCATTTGACAAAAATTCTCCCCCTCTATCAGTACGAAATTTTTTTATAGGTCACCCACATTCTTTTTCTGCAAACACTTTAAATTCCTTGAATTTTTCAAAGGCTTCAGATTTTTCAACAAGAAAAAACACCCAACTCATGCGAGAAAAATCGTCAGTAAATAGTAGAAAATATCTACTATTATTCAGAGATGGAGTTCTTGTTGGTCCACAAATGTCAGCATGCACTAATTCTAAAGGAGTTTTTGCTCTCAATGCTTTCCCAAGTGGAAATGGAAGACGATGTTGTTTTCCATACACACATACTTCACAAATATCTTTATTATTGGTAAGACAAGGTAAACCAACAACTAATTTTTTTTGCCTCAATAACTTCAGTCCATTGTAATGTAGGTGTCCATATCTTAAGTGTCATAACTTAGACACTTTATTCATGTCTGCAACTAAGGCATATGCATCAAAGTATGAAAGCTTGATAGGAAACATTTTGTTCTTTGTCATGTGCACAACTATAGGTGGCATGGTAAAACATTTCTTTTTGATTTCACATACATCATCATGAAATGAAATCAAATATCCTTTTTATGCTAACTATCCAACGCTTAGTAAGTTATATGCTAATCCAAGTATATAATAAACATCATGTACCAACCTTTTAGTACCACCTTTAATTGATATCTCAATTGTGCCTTTATCATCAATTTGTACCTTTTTGTTGTCTCCAAGTCGAACTTGTTGCTTTACCGATTCATCAATGTCACAAAACAAGTCTCTCTTTCCTGTCATATGATTACTGCATCCACTATCTAAAAACCATACATGATCAATATTTTCATTTGACTCTATATGAGTAAAAAATAAGTTACCATCTTCTGTTTTCTCTTCCAATACATTAACTTGTTTTTTTGCTTTATCCCAACAATACGCTTCAGTATGACCATTTCTTATGCAAAAAACACAATACCTGTTTTTGTGACCATGTTTTTTATTGTTAGTGTCACCTCCTTCTGATTTGTTTCTAACTGCCTCAAATCTTCCTCGTCCACGTCCACAATAGTTACCTCTACTTCGCCCGCGATATGCATTCTTTCGTACGGTTGCTCCCTTCTTCTCTTTGCTAAAGTCATCCAACTTGACTTGACCTTGGAATGCTTATTCAACATTTTTCTCAGTTGACCTATTCATTCTTTGTTCATGGACTAAAAAAGAACCCAATAGTTCATTAGCAGAGTATGCAGTCAAATCTTTAGACTTTTCTATAGCCGTAACCACATGATCAAATTTAGGCGGTAAGCTTCTCAATATTTTTTCTACAATTTTTTGGTTGCTAACAACCTCTCCAAAGGTTTTCATCTCATTTATAATTATGAAAGCTCTTGAAAAAAAACTCTTGGACTGATTCATTGTTTTTCATAAACAATGTCTCAAACTCTTTACGGAGGATGTGAAGTTTCACTGTCATTACCTTCTTATCACCATGATATTCTTGTTTGAGAATAGTCCAAGCTTCATTTGAACTAATAGCACCAGCAATTCGAGGAAAGATAGTCTCACTTACAGCTTGTTGAAGAACAAGCAAGGCTTTTGAATCCTTCTTCCATTGCTCTCTTGATTTAACTGTCTTCTCTCCTTGTTTTGAGCTCCTATATAGTCATTCTCAACTAAATCCCAATGATCTTGTGACAAAAAGAAAGTCTTCATTTTTATGCTCCAAAAACCATAATTATCACCACTAAATACAGGTATGAGCGATTGAAAAATATTCGAAGTGGACATGCCATTAGCCATATTGAACAAAAATTTCCCACAGAAATTTTGTCGAACAAGTTATGTGCAAACTTTATCGTGCAGGCTTCTCTTTCGCACTTTTACCAACAATAACGACAACACAATCGACCTGGCTCTGATACCAGCGTAGTTTGTGCATGAAATTGGTCATCATTACAACTGACTTCATCTTCTACATGTTCATGTATCAACTATACATTTAAACTCCAAATGAATAGGGTCCACACGAATTAAACTAACAACTACACAAGAATCAAACTAACAACTAAACTTTCATTGGTTGGTCAACCCAACCACAGCTATGTTAGGCTATGCAAAAAAATAGCCTAGAATGCAGGAAAACTCGAACAACTTCTACTTTGAGGCAATGCTTAATGTTTATGATTTGAGGCTTGAGCTCATCTAGACCGATTCACAATCGCATCAGCTTCTTGTAGCCGAGACAGTATTGAAGATAATTAATGATTTGACCTTCCAATTGTTAACTATTTATCTAATAAGAAAATAGTAGGCATTTATTTTCAATTTTTAAATAAAAAGTTACGTTAAATATATACCAGTTCATGGCTTTTGTGTCCCTGTTATATTTTGCATCATTTAACCAAAAAAAGTGACAGATATATTATACATTAATATCGGCTAGGCTTTGAACCTCTACAGATCTTAGCTGTGACCTCTCTTTTGATGATTTAGTATACAGTTCTCACAGTGTTTGGTAAAAAAAGTGCGATTTCGAAAACCATAACAAGTTTGCCAAGTGACCAATTTCACGTAGAAACCACATCTTTCTCTTACAGAAAGATCTTGATTGGAGTCAAACAGAAAGATTTCTTCCTCTCGCAGCTCATGGCCAGCTGCCGGTTTTTTGTCGTTTTTGTGTACAGCTCATTTTAAATCATTAAAAGGTAGGGAGGCCATCTCTCCCGCAGGCATGCATTGGAACAACGACTTTGTTCCGGAATTGGCTGATTCAGCATGCTAAGATTATGACTCTGCTATAGGAGCAGCCATGGCTCTGATACCATGGAAACTGTAATACGCCAGAGATGAAAAGAAGCGAAGAGAAAAGGAACAGGGAAGAATCAGAACACGATAGAGAAGCAATCTTTCATCAATTCTACTAACTATACAAGTTTTCCTTTCATTCGACCCAATTTAGGTCATGCAAGAAGCGTCTAGAACATTGTTGTGATTGAGGGAAAGAATCATGACAAAATAAATAATGACAAGGCAACCAATAGAAACACTAGCAACTAAACATGGATAACAAATTGAAGATTAACTCAACGATCTTCTAGATTGTTCCTCTATTCTTCCTGAGTTCGATTATTCAATCTGCCTATATACAACGATTGATTTAAAAGGTAATCCATAGAGAAGCTGGATACAAATGGCCATCGATGCAATAGGCAAGAAAATTCATGATAAGGGAAATCAAAAAATTAAGTTGGTAAAACAATCCCTTTAGTGAAGAATTTAACAGATCATACACAAGTTCAGATCTTTCAATGGTTGGACATTTTCAGTTCATCACTACAACTGAGTTTTCCATGTAGAAACTACGTCTTTCGTTACATAACGAGACCCTAAGTGACTAATTTCAAGTAGAAACTACGTCTTTCGCTTCCAGAAAGATCATGATTGGAGTCAAACAGAAAGATCCCTTCCTCTCGCAGCTCATGGCCAGCTGCCGGTTGTTTCACTCTAAATAATTTAAAGATGAATGTAAAATTTATTTAGTAAAGATGGTTTTTTCCTATAATCAAACATGAGATTTTGTAGAAGCAAATGTTAAAGGTAATCAAGAGTTGATGACCCATTGGTCAAATTGACCCATGGTGTTATTGTCTTATTTATTTTATAATTAAGCTCTGGCTGCTTGTTATTGACCATCATTCGAAAAAAAGACGCATAGGCTGTGTTTTGTTGCCTAAAAAGCATTTTCAAGTTGCCATAGTCTTGGAATTGTCTTTCAAGAACTGCAGTCGGATTTCAAATATTTAACTCCAAAATAAGGAAAAGTGATACTTATCTGCACTGTCAAACGCAGCATTAACAAAAGAAAGAAAAGCACACCAAAGAAAGTCTAAGACAAGATGGCCAAACCGAAGTTTTCTGTAAAGGGACTTGCAGCCGCAGCCACCAGATTATGTGGGATCCCATCATAAGAAGATCGGCTGGTCATCATTTCAGATACGGAAGCCATGTCCAACCAAGTTTCCATGCTTAAGCCTGCCTTTAGAGTGCTCAGAATTTTGGGCATATCTGGTCTTCCAGTTGGATCTTGTATGGCAGTCTTTGCAATCACTGCTACTTCCCAGACTGATTGGATGTTACACCGGCCCTTCAACAATGGATCAAGTAGACTCTCTATATTTCCTCTCATGAGCATAGGCATGACCCATCTAGTGAGATCGCATTTTTCATTCGTTTCAGTGATCACTATGGCAGGCTTCCCTGTTATGAGTTCAAAAAGTACTACTCCGAAACTATACACATCACTCTTTTTAGTGAGAGTCTGTGTATAGAGATACCTGCCCATCAACAAAAGTTGGTTCAAAGACTAACTTCATCCGGTCAATGATATGTTTGTGAAGGTACAATTTCAAGGAGAAATATAGTGAAAAACAATTACTAAATGTGCAACAAACAGATTATCAGATCCCCAAATTCCCATAAAAATTAAAAAAAAAAGTGCATATACATCCTTTCCATCACGAGTACCACCCTGTTAGCAGTTTGAGTCTTTTGCTGAAGTACATGGATATGACATCTATGCCCAAAAGCATATTTAAGAATCAACTGTTAAAAATGTTTCCGTGATTTGTGGATCAAAATTTGTCAACCAAAAAGGTTGAGAGAAATTGAACTTCAAATATAAATCAAATTATTAATGCAGCACAAAGAAGTTGTTTTGATTCTTTGCCAATAAGACGGTGGAAAGTAAACAATGGAAGCACGGTGTTTTCTGATATGGAGTCCCTTGAACAAGCAGATGCACAAACCTTAAACTTAAAGCCGGACAGACACTTTGAGTGAAAGTGGATGGAATTTTCTAATGCACCACTTTGAACTTTATACTCATGAGAAAAAGGAAAAAAAGGAATGGCGGAAAGTGACATACTCAGGATCAATGTATTCCAATGTGCCATCAATTTTGGTTTGATAAGCTGAACACTCTGTTATATCTACTAACCCAGCCTTGGACAACCCAAAATCTGCTAATTTGGCTTGCATATTGTCATCCAACAGAATATTTGCGGTCTTGATACCTCTTTGAATGATTGCTGGTCTGCATCCTGTATGCAGATATTCTAACCCTGCAGTTCACCAGTGGGTTTACCTTATTAAGGGATAGTAATAGTAATCGAGGCAGGGAAAGGCAGAAGGGGCACTATATACGGACCTGTTGCAGCGTCCAGTGCAATCTGTAGTCGCTTTCTCCATGTCAACTCATTGTTCGTATCTGTTTTGTACAAAGCCACAATATTCACTTAAATTTAAGAAGTTGGATATACAATTCCTTTCAAATGTAAATCATAAAATTGACGATGATTTCCAAAACGTGCGTAAACATTAAGCCACATTAACGCATTGAGTTGATACAGTTGAAGGCCTTTCAAGTTCAAAGGAAAGAATAGAAAATGGCATTTTCACTAATTTGGTCAGACCACTTACTGCCTTTTGACGGCCTGGAGTATACCTTTTAATATCTCAGGGAGACTTCTCGCCATGTACTCAGACACAAGTATTATTTCATCTTGTTCTTCGCATAAACCAACTAAGGAAACCAAGTTCTTGTGATGGACTCTCGTCAAAATCTTTATCTGCAAAAGGCCAGGGGAGGGCAATTACATAATATGCATATTATAAAATTACTTATCTGCTCTTGGCAACTAAATCTCCCCTTTTCTGGCATGAAAAGAGTTCCATTCTTTTACTTAATTGTGCAAAGCAATTAACATATAATGATACAAGTATGCACTGTGATTGTAAAAAGCAAGTAACGAATTTTATATGCACACAAAGATGCAGTTAAGTACCTCTGCGAGGAGGTTGCCAAGTACTGAGCCTGATTCTTTCAGTTTCTTGACAGCAACCTTAAGACCACCTTCTGGTAGCTGGCCATAATAGACGGTGGAAGACCCTCCTACGCCGATTACCTGACTGAAGTTTTTGGTAATGCTCAGAATCTCGTCGTAGGTAAAGTGATGTGTAGCCGCAGCCACCAGTGCCATTTTTTCGGTTGGTCTAGTACTTGACCTGTCACTAGCTGCGTGGCGTCCTGATTTTTTAGCTGCAAAAGGTGTTTTTCAAAAGGGGATTACATTTCTTCCTCTCGCACCTCATGGGGGGCCGCTGGTTGTTTCTCTTAAAATAAACTAAAGAAGTATGTGCAACTCATTTAGGAAATATATATATATATATATATATGTAATTTTTTTCTCATATTTATTTATTTATTTAACTAATAAGTGTTAGACAGTTGGATGCTAGACCTTCAGTTTTTTCTCCTTATTTTTTCTCAACTATCGATCTCGAAAAAAATCATTATTTCATATTTATCTCTATAGTCCATTCCCCCCCCCCCCTCTCTCTCTGTTTTTCTTATTTTCAGATATATATATATATATATATATATATATATATATATATATATATATATATAAATATTACTTCCTTGAAATGTGACCATAGAAAAGTTAGAGCATTACACCCATTGGATTAGGGTTTCATGATCTCACCATTAACAATTAGGGATGTCAACGGATCAGATTCGGATCAGATATATCCTTAATCATATCCATTTTTTTGGATACTCATATATTCAGATTTGAATTTGGATTCAAAGAAAAGTCATATGCAAATCCCAATCTGAAATCCGATTTACAATCTGAATCTGATTTTTATATTTATATCGAAATTCAAATTTTGGACCAAATTTTACCAATTTTAAAATTTAATAACATTATATATGGGATATTTGTTTAAAAATGAATCAAATCTGAATCTGTATCCTAGTCTCATCGGATATTTATGCATATCGGAATCTGAATCTAAATATGATCGGATGCCATTTATTAAATTTGAATCCAATCTGATTTCTTAATCAGATATTAAATGTTTTTCATATCTGTTTCGGATTGGTTCGGTCGAATATTCAATTCAAATTGGATATGTTAACATCTATATTTACAATCAGAGTGAATATCACCCACTAGATTTGAACCGATTATGTGCCTTATATACAACCGTCTATTCAGCCAGCTATGCTACGTTAGTTTTGTTGTGTTCACTCTTTAAAATTATAAAAATGGGATTACATCTCTTCCGCGCGCAGCTCATGGCAAGCCGGTGGTTGTGTCGCTCAAAATCATCCAACGACGAATGTGTAACTCGTTTAATAAAAACTCATTTAATAAAGATAGTTTTTCCAATAACCAAACATGAGATTTTGTAGAGGCAAAATAATAAATATATCAAGAGTTAGAAGGCCCATAGATCAGCTTGACCCATTAGTGTGTTTTTTCTTAATTCTATAATTTGGCGCAGGCCGCTTGTTATGGACCTTCGTTCGAAGAAAGGGCTTAAGCTTCATTTTAGGCTTTTTTCAAGATGGCTTAATCTTCAAATTGTCTTTCTCGAACTTCAGATGGATTTCAAATATTTAATTGCAAAATAAATGAAAGCCAAACTTATCTGCATTATCAAACACGGCCTTAACAAAGGAAAGAACAACACACAAAGTCTAAGACAAAATGAACATACCGAGGTTTCCAATAACGCCCCGAAGCTTGTTGTGAGTAAAGGGACTTGCAGCCGCTGCCACTGGCGTCGTTCTGTCGGCTATTCTAGTATTCGAGGCTTGGCTAGCTACAAGGGTTCCTGATTCTTCAGCGGCAGAAGTTTTTTTTTCTGTGGCGGTTCTGCTGCCTGCTTTTGACGGCGCTGCTTGAGCTTCCATCAAGTGTTGCACGACTGTTCCTTTAACATGAGTAAGAGACTGTGAATAAGAGAGATAGTAAATGCAATTGGTGGCTGACCGATTTAGTTTTTAGAATAGTTTAAGATTTTTTATATTTTTCGTTAAAATGCAGTGACCTATTTCATGAAAAATCTATGTCCTTGCTTACAAAAAGACTTTGGTTGGAGTCAGACACCTCTAAACAAAAGGCACTTCAATTTAATTTGTTGAAGTCAAGGTAACAATTATTTTATTTTTGCTTTCAGTTGGGTGGAAGGTTAACAAACTGTCATTTGCAAAAGAGATCCAAAGTCTTCTTCATCTCCCATTCCCAATAGATCTTGGGCTGTTTCAGATGGGGGCACAGCACACCCGTCACCTATGGCGTCATGATCCCACGTCCATTCACATTTACAAACTGAGGAAATATCACCCACATGATTCAGACCGAGGATGCGTCTTACATGCAACTGCCAGCCAGAGCAGCTATGCTATTTTAGTTTTGTTGTGTTTAGTGTTTAAATAAAAAAAATGTGATTAGCTCATGGTCGGCTGTCACTCAAAATAATCTAAAGATGAATGAACAGCTCATTTACTAAAGATGGTTTTTTTTTCAATAATCAAACATGAGATTTTGTGAAGGCAAATATTAAAGAGATCAAAAGTTCAAGACCTATATAGATCAATTTGACCATTGGTGTTTTTTTCTTATTTATTTTATAATTTGGCACTGGCGGTTGGTTACTGACACTCAAAACAGAAAAAAAAAGGTTGAAGCTGTGTTTTATTGCTAAAAATAAAAAGCCATACTTATCTGCACTATCAAGCCCGGCCTTTACGACAGAAAGAAAAACACACCAAAGAAATTATAAGGCAAGATGACCAGACCGATGTTTACCTGTAATGCCTAGGATCTCGTTGTCGAATTTGCAGCCGCAGCGACCAACATTGTTATGTCGGCTGTTATAGTACTTGACACTTCACTAGCTGCATTGCTTCTTGAATCATTAGCTGTAGAAGTTGTTTTTTCCGTGGCAGTTCTACTGTTTGCTTTGGTTAGTGCTGCTTGTGCTTCCATCGAGTGTTGCTCGTCCATTCCTTTAATAAGGAGGAGAAAGAGATAGCATGAGAGAGAGTGTGTACGTGGATAAAATGGAAATGCATAACAACATTTGGATAAGAAGTCCCTTAGATACAAGAAAAAACCGCAAAAGCAATATAGAAAAATGAAATATATAAGACCGCAACACATTAAAGTTGAGTAAGAAGGGAAGAGGGGAGAGAGTTGATAGAGAGCACGGCGGAGTCACATAGCTGCAAGTGAGAGATGGTGCCCAAGCTTAATAACAAAGTGGATATAACCATGCACATGACATGACATAGAATCAAGCAATGAGGAGGTGCTTGTTACGCTCCTTCCAAATACACCACCCAGAAGAGATAATTTATAGTCTCTAAACACAATGCTAGTAAAAGGACAGATAAGAGAAAGGACAGTAAAAGAAAGAAAGCAAATGGAGGGCGGGTATGAAAGGCTACGAACAATAAAAAGGCATATAGAGGCAATAATACTATAAAATACGTAAGATAAAAAAGGTGAACAGAGAGAGAAAGAGAAAGAGAGACAATGCAAGATAAACAAACAAGGGGGTTCAATAATAAAGATTCCCCTTTTTATCAATTCTGTTACATTTTAAAATGGTTTATGATTTTCATATTTTTGTTAAAATACAGTGAACTAGGAAAAAACTATGTCCTTGCTTAAAGAAAGGACTTGATTCAAATCAAACAAAAAAAAAACGGTCCAGGCCATGTGTTTCAAACCTCGCAATAATGGCATTTCGGTTTAATTTGGTAAAGTCGATGGAAAATTTGTTTTGTCACTTCCGAAAGAGATCCAAAGTCTTCCCCATTCCCCTTTCCTTTCAGGTATTGGGCTGACTCTGGACTTTGGACGGACATGATACACCCATGAATTAAAGCATCGTCTTTTTACCATTTACAGTCTGAGGTAATATCACCCACGAGTTTTGAATCAGTGATGCACCTTATGGTCACTCTTTTAAATTAAAACAATAGGATTACTTCTCTTCCTTTGGAAGCTCATAGTCATGGCAGGCTGCCGGTTGTTTCACTTAAAATAATCCAAAGATGAATGTGAAACTCATTTAGTAAAGATGGTTTTTCCAATAATCAGACATGTGATTTTGTATTGGAAATATTAAAGATATAAAGAATTGAAGACATCTAGATCAATTTGACAAATGGTGTTTTTTTTATTTATTTTATAATTTGGCGCAGGATGCGTGTTATTGACCTTCATTCAAAGAAAGGAGGCCTAGGGTGTGTTTATTACCTAAATAGCTTTCTCAAGTTGGCTTAATCTTGAAATTGTCTTTCAAGAGCTTCATACGAAATTTCAAATATTTATCCATACTATCTAACACGACCTTAACAAAAGAAAGAAAAACACACCAACGAAAATCTAAGGGAAGATGACCAGACCAATGTTTCCGGTAATGCTCAGGATCTCCTTGTCGGTAAAAGTACTTGCAGCTGCAGCCACCGGCGTCGTTCTGTCGGCTCTTCTACTACTCGACACTTTGCTAGCTACATTGCTTCCTGAATCTATAACTGTAAAAGTTGTATTTTTCGTGGCCGTTCTGCTGCCTGCTTTGGTCGGTGGGGTTTGAGCTTCCCTCGAGTCTTGCACCGCCGTTCCTTCAACTGAAAGAAAAATAGGATAGGGAGAGAGAGGAGCAGAACAAAAATTTCACATTATTAGCAAAACACCCAACAAGAGGAGCTTACACAGGTACTGGAAACACCACAGTACAATAGCACAAACCTAGAAAACCAAATATTCAAAACCATGAGAAAAAAAGGGCAAGCCAAAAATATTCAAAACCATGAGTAAAACAGCCCCCTTCATGAAGTATTACATAACCAACGTAAATAACAAAGCCAAAAACAACAACTAAAGAAGAAAGCGAAAGGGGAAAGAGCTAGAAACCAGACACCATGAATCCAAGTAGCATGAACCGAAGCAAAAAAAAAAAAGTAGAAATCACCCACGAGTAGGATGCGTCTTATATGTCCTCATGATCCCATGTCCATTCACAAACCAAGGGAATATCATCCACGAGTAGGATGCATCTTATATGCAACCGCCAACTTGTTGTGTTCAGTGTTTAAATAAAAAATTTGGGATTACACAACTTCCTCTCACAGCTCATGGCGGGACACCGGTTGTTTCACTCCAAATAATCTAAAGATGCAGGGTTTTCCAATAATCAAACATGAGATTTTATTGAGGCAAATATTAAAGATATCAAGACTTGAAGACCCATAGATCAATTTCACCATGTTATTTATTTTATAATTTGGCACTGGCTGCTTGTTGTTGACCTTCATCCGAAAAAAAAAGAAGGCTTTGGCTGTGTTTTACTGCCTAAAAAGGTTTTTCAAGAATGCTTGATCTTGACGTTGACTTTCAAGAATTTCACACGGATTTCAAATGTTTAACTGCAAAATAAAGAAGAGCCGGTACTTATCTGCAATATCAAACACGGCCTTAAAAGAAAGAAAAACGGACGAAAGAAAGTCTAAGGCAAGTTGACCAGACCGAAGTTTCCTGTAAAGCTCAGAATCTCGTTGTCAGTAAAGGGACTTGCAGCCGCCGCCACCAGCTTCGTTTCATCAGCCGTTTTAGTGCTTGACACTTCTCTGGCTGCGTTGCTTCCGGATTCTTTAGCAGCGGAAGCTGTTTTTTCCATGGCAGTTCTGCTGTCTGCTTTGGTCGGCGCTGCTTGAGCTTCCATCGAGTGTTGCACTACCATTCCTTCAAAAAAAAGTGTGTGAAAGAGAGACAGATAGTTCATGCAATTGGTGGCTGTCCGATTTGTAGGCCATTTGTTTGTTTCAGTTATATTTTGAAATTTTTTAAGATTTTTGTTATTTTTCGTTAAAATACAGTGACCTATTTCATGAATAATTACGTCCTCGCTTACAGAAAAATCTTGATTGGAGTAAAAAACACAAAAGTCTAGGCCATGTGTTTTAAACCCTCTAAATAAGAGGCACGTCAATTTGATTTAGTAAAGCCATAGAAATTTTCGTATTAGCTTTGTTTTCAGGTGAGTCCGAAGTTAACAATCCACCATTTAGAAAAGAGATTTTAAGTATTTCTCATTGGCCCTTCCCTGACACGGTACACCAATCAACGAATGCATCATGATCATCCCAGCATTTATAGTCCGAGGGAATATCACCCACCTGATTTGAACTGATGATGCATCTTATATCCGACCACCTGTCCAGCCACCTTGAAATAAAAAAAATGAGATTACATCTCTTCCTCTTGCAGCTCATGGCTGGCCGCTGGTTCTTTTGCTCAAAATAATCCAAAGATGAATGCTCAAGTCATTTGGTAAAGTTGGTTTTTCCAATAATCAAACATTTGATTTTGTAGAGGCAAATATTGAAGATATCAAGAGCTGAAGACCCATGAGATGGATTTCAAATATTTAATTGCAAAATAAATAAAATTCAAACTTATCTGCATTATCAAACAAGGCCTTAACAAAAGAAAGAAAACCACCACACACAGTCTAAGACAAAGTGAACATACCGAGGTTTCCAGTAATGCTTAGGAGCTTGTTGTCAGCAAAGGGACTTGCAGCCTTAGCCACCGGCGTAGTTCTGTCGGCTATTCTAGTATCCGACACTTGGCTAGCTGCAAGGCTTCCTGATTCTTCAGCAGCAGAAGTTTCTTCTTCTGTGGCCGTTCTGCTGCCTGCTTTTGATGGCGCTGCTTGAGCTTGAAGACCTGTAGATCAATTTGACCCGTGGTGTTTTTTTCTTAGTTATTTTATAATTTGGCACTGGTCGTCGGTTGTTGACCTTCACTCCAGAAAAAAAAAAAAGGCTGAGGTTCTGTTTTATTGCCTAAAAAACTTTTTCTAGATGGCTTCATCTTGAAATTGTGTTTCAACAACTTCACAGACGAACTTTAATGTTTAACTGCAAAATGAAGAGCCATACTTATCTGCACTATCAAGCGCGGCCTTAATGAAGAAAGAAAAACACACCAAAGAAATTCTTAAGCAAGATGACCAGACCGAAGTTTTCGGTAATGCTTAGGATCTCGTTGTCGGGTAAGGGATTTGCAGCCCCAGCGACCAGCATCATTCTGTCGGCTGTTATAGCACTTGATACTTCACTAGCTGCATTGCTTCCTGAATCTTTTGCTGTAGAAATTTTTTCGGTGGCGGTTCTGCTGCCTGCTTTGGTCGGTGCCGCTTGAGCTTCCATCGATTGTTGCACCTTTGTTCCTTTAATAAGGAGAAAGAGATAGTGAGAAAGATTGTGTGTGTGAATGCAAGATTGACAAACTAACGGGTTCAATAATAAATATTCCCCTTTTTATCAATTCTGTTATATTTTAAATTATTTAATATTTTTATATTTTTGTTAAAATACAGTGAACTATGAAGAAACTATGTCCTTTTTTTTGAGAAAGATCTTGATTGGAATCAAACAAAAATGCCAGGGCCATGTGTTTCTAACCTCTCAATAAAGGCACTTTAGTTTAATTTGGTAAAGCCAATGAAAAATTTGTTTTTACCACTCCAGAAAGAGATCCAAAATCTTCCCATTCCCCCATTCCTTCAGATATTGGGCTGTCTCCACTTTGGTGGGACATGATACACCCATTAATTAGAGCATCGTGTTCCTCCCATTTACAGTATGAGGGCAGCCCAACCAGCTATGCTACTTAAGTTTTGTTATAATCACGCTTTTAAATAAAAAAAAGTAGGATTACTTCTCTTCCTTTTGCGGCTCATGGCAGGCTGCCGGTTGTTTCACTCAAACTAATCCAAATCCAAAGATGAATGTGCAACTCATTTAGTCAAGATATTGTTTCCAATAATCAAACATGTGATTTTGTATTGGAAAATATTAAAGATATCAAGAGTTGAAGACCAATAGATCAATTTGACAAATGGTGATTTTTGCTTATTTATTTTATAATTTGGCCCAGGATGCTTGTTATTGACCTTCATTCAAAGAAAAAAGGATTGGGGTGTGTTTTATTAACTAAATGGCATTCTAAAGATGCTTAATCTTGAAATTGGCTTTCAAGAACTTCATACGAATTGCAAATACTTATCCGCACTATCAAACACGACCTTAACAAAAGAAAGAAAAACACACCAACTAAAATCTACGAGAAGATGACCAGACCAAAGTTTTCGGTAATGCTCAGGATCTCCTTGTCAGTAAAGGTACTTGCAGCTGCAGTCACCGGCATCATTTTGTCGGCTCTTCTAGTACTCAATGTTGGGTCGGGTCCAGCCTCAAGACCCGACCCGGCCCGTCACTTAAGTGACGGGCGGGAGAAAGGAAGGGCACCCGATGGTGCCCCTTCCTCATGGTCCTCTCTTACGTCTCTCTCTCTTGTTATCTCTTTTGGGGAAAATGAGAAGGGACCCCTTGTGGCTGCATACGGGAGGAGAAGGAGAAGGAGAAGAAAAAGAGGAAGGCAAAGAAGAGAAGAGGAGAAGCAAGGCGCGTGGGTCGATTGGCACGCCAAGAAGAAAGAGGAAAGACAAAGAAGGAAAAATGAAGGAAGTCTTCATTGGGTGATTTCTTTCTTGAATCTTTGAGGCTTTTTCTTTCATTCGCATAAGAGATTGTTATTGTTCTCTTGAGTTCACTGTTTTTTCTTAAAACAGTAGGGATATTGTTGCTCGTGTATTTGGCTCCCTTTCTTGATATATAGAAAGTCTCTCTTGCCCGTGGTTTTTTACCCCATTATTGGGGGTTTTTCCACGTAAATTGGTGTCTTCTTTTTCTGCATTATTTAGGATATATTTTGACGCATATTGCTGCAATAGTGGTGTTGGAAACTCGTTCTTTTACTCGCTGCCCTGTGATTCCGTTTTTAGCAGTTTTGTGGTGGATTGCCTTTTTTATTGTTGTTGAGCATTCTTTTGGGGGACACGGCTATAACAAAGTGGTATCAGAGCCAGGTTAACACCAGGTTAGCGCCAGGGTGGTTGTGTGCATTCTTATTGAAGGATGGAGTCGACCCCTACTAGAATGGTCTCTTTAAATTTGAACAATTGGACTATATGGAAAGCAAAAATGGAAGATTTGCTGTATTGTAAAGACTTATATGCACCCATTGAGAACCAGAAGCCAGCGAATATGACAGATGAAAAATGGAAGTTATTGGATAGGAAAACCATTGGCACCATCAGACAATGGTTGGATGACTGTGTTTTTCATTTGGTATCCGCAGAGACGAGCGCGAAGTCGTTATGGTAAAAGTTGCATGATCTTTACGAGAGAAAAACAGCTGGGAACAAGGCTTTCTTGATTAGGCAATTGGTAAATCTGAAACTTAGAGAGGAAAAACCAGTGTCAGAGCATTTGAATGAAGTACAAAGCATAATCAATCAGTTGTCAGCCATGAAAATGATATTAGATGATGAGTTACAGGCACTCTTGTTGTTCAGTTCTCTTCCCGACAGTTGGGAGACTTTAGTTGTTTCTTTGAGCAACTCCGCTCCAGATGGTGTGCTTACGATGAAGCATGTAACTAGCAGCATTCTAAATGAAGAAAGAAGGAGAAAGTCTCTTGGTACTGGTAGCTCGCAAGTGTTAGTGATGGGAGACAGGGACAGACAGAAGAACCGTAACAAATGGCAAGACAGATCAAAATCCAGGTCCAAATCAAGACCAAAGATGACAGGTAAATGCTTTCACTGTGGTATTCTAGGGCACAAGAAGATTGATTGCAGAAAATGGAAAAAAAAAAAAAGCAGAAAAAGAAGAGTCAAGAGAATGAGAAGCCAAAAGAGTACACTGCAGTTGCTTCAGATGATGAGGTAATGTTATTTTTATCTGAAGAAAATGATTGTCTTACAGTTCAGAATGGTGATTCTACATGGATTTTAGATACAGGGGCATCATATCATGCCACACCATGTAGAGAGTTATTCTTATCCTACAGAGCAGGTTATTTTGGAGTAGTTCACATGGGCAACAGTGACACTTCAAAGATTGTTGGGATAGGAGATGTTTGCATTCAGACGAGCACAGGATGCAAGTTGACTTTGAGAGATGTGAGACATGTTCCAGACTTGAGAATGAATTTGATTTCTGCAGGAAGACTAAGTGAAGATGGATATTGTACTTTGTTTAGTCAGACAGATTGGAAACTCATCAAGGGGGCACTAGTGTTGGCTAGAGGTGACAGATTTGGCTCTTTGTATGGGATGAAGTCTCGAATCAATAGTGTGGATGTCAATGCAGTTACTGGTGGTACTTCGTCAGATTTGTGGCATAAGAGGTTAGGTCACATGAGTCAAAGAGGAATCGACTTGTTCACCAAGAAGAATTTGTTACCAAAGGCAGATGGTGCACAGATATCTCCATGTGATCATTGTTTGGTTGGTAAGTTGCATCGAGTTTCCTTTCAGAAAAAGCGCTCTTCAAAAACTAAATATGTTTTAGATTTAGTTTATTCTGTGGATCTATAAATGTGACATCTAAAGGTGGAGCATCCTATTTTGTTACATTTATTGATGATGCATCTAGGAAGGCGTGGGCCTTTATAATGAAAAGCAAAAGTGAAGTAAGTAGCATCTTCATGACTTTTCATGCAGCGGTTGAGCGCGAGACTGGCAAGAAGATGAAGAGACTGCGTACAGATAATGGTGGTGAGTACATAGCATCTTCTTTACGAGATTATTGTTTAAAACATAGTATTAGACATGAAAAGACAGTTCCTTATACTCCACAGCATAATGGAGTTGCAGAAATGATGAATAGAACAATAATCGAGAGAGTTAGAAGTTTGTTATCTAGCTCTAAGTTGCCTAAGTATTTTTGGGCAAAGGCAATACGTACTGCAGTTTATTTAATAAACAGGTCTCCTTCAGTGCCTCTAGATGGAGACATTCCACAGAGGGTTTGGTCAGATGAAGAGGTTAAGTATGATCACCTCAGAGTTTTTGGTTGCAAAGCGTTTATGTATGTACCTAAAGAACATAAGACCAAATTAGATGATAAAGCTATTCCTCTAATATTTCTTGGTTATGCAGATGATGAATTTGGTTACAAGTTATGGGATCCAGAGAATAACAAAATGTTCAGGAGTCGTGATGTTGTTTTCAGAGAGGATCAGACTATTGAAGATGTCATGGGAGACACGAAGTCAGGTGTGAATGCTAGTGGTGTTCATGAGCCAACCTATGCAGAACCTGAAGAACTTTCATCTGAGCATGGTGAGACTGATGAAGATGTAGAGGAAGAGGAAAGAGAGACAGATGAGCAGTATACAGATGGCAGCCCTATGGAGACTCAAACTGATTATGAGCATGAGTTGGAGGGGGAGCTTCCTTCGCATTCAGAGCCAATTGAGGAGCAATTGGGTAGAGCTAAAAGAACACGTATACCATCTACTAGATATTATACTGATGAATATATTATGTTTACAGATAGTGGAGAGCCAGAATGCTATGCAGAGGTGCTAGATGATGTGCATAAAGATGAATGGATTAAAGCTATGAAGGATGAGATGAATTCTTTATACAAGAATCACACTTTTGATTTGGTAGAGCTACCAAAAGGTAAGAAAGTGTTGCAGAACAAGTGGGTCTACAAGCTTAAAAATGAAGGTCAAGGCAAGTTGAGATACAAAGCTCGGTTAGTAGTGAAAGGTTTCAAGCAGGAAAGAGGTATTGATTTTGATGAAATTTTTTCTCCTGTTGTTAAAACGTCATCTATCAGGGTAAAATACTTGGTTTGGTGGCCTGTCTAGACTTGGAGTTGGAGCAGTTAGATGTAAAAACTGCTTTTCTTCATGGAGATCTAGAGGAAGAAATCAACATGACACAACCAGAATGTTTTGTGGTTGTCAGGAAGAAACACATGGTTTGTAAGTTGAAGAAGAGCTTGTATGGACTTAAACAAGCACTTAGACAGTGGTACAAGAAATTTGATGCATTTATGATAAATCAAAAGTATCGCAGGTCAGCCGTAGATCATTGTGTCTACATCAGAGAGTTCTCATCAGGTAGCTTCATTATATTGTTGTTATATGTAGATGACATGCTTATTGTTGGACAGGATTGTCAATTGATTAGCAAATTGAAGATCGATATGGGCAAGTTCTTTGATATGAAAGACTTGAGACCAGCACAACAAATGTTAGGCATGAGGATTGTTCGTGATAAGAAGGCCCAGAAGTTGTGGTTATCACAAGAGAAATACATTGAGAAGGTGATTAGTAAGTTCAACATGAAAGATGTCAAAACTGTAAGTACACCTTTAGCAGCACATTTTAAATTGGGAAATGAGCAATGTCCTTCTTCAGCAGATGAAAAAGAAAGAATGGAGAATGTTCCATATGCCTCCGCAGTAGGGAGTCTCATGTATGCTATGGTTTGTACACGCCCAGATTTGGCTTATGCAGTTGGTGTAGTTAGCAGGTTCTTGTCAAATCCAGGCAAGGAGCATTGGGCAGCAGTGAAGTGGATCCTAAGGTATCTGAAAAGTACTTGTACTTACTGTTTATGTTTTGGTGAATCTAATCCAAAGATACAAGGATTTGTTGATGCAGACATGGCAGGTGACTTGAACTCTAGGAAGTTTCTTTCTGGTTATGTTTTTACTTTTGTAGGGGGAGTTGTATCATGGCAGTCCAGATTGCAAAAGTGTGTTGCTTTTTCCACTACAGAGGCAGAATATATTGCAGCAACTGAAGCTTGTAAAGAGTTGTTGTGGATGAAGAGTTTTCTTCATGATATAGGCCTTAGTCAGAAGATTGTGATAGCCAAAGCGCTATTCACTTGGCGAAGAATTCAGCGTTCCACTCAAGGACCAAGCACATTGATATCATCAGATATCATTGGATTCGTGATGTGCTTGAGCAGAAATTGATTCAGTTAGAGAAGATACAGACAGAGAAGAATCCTGCAGATATGATGACGAAGTCTCTACCTAGAGAGAAGCATGACATGTGTAGAGACTTAGTTGGGATGACTGCCTTTAAGGCAGTGTATTAATTTTGTTCATTTTGCAGGTATGATCCCTCTCTTGAGGCTGGAGGGGGAGTTTGTTGGGTCGGGTCCAGCCTCAAGACCCGACCCGGCCCGTCACTTAAGTGACGGGCGGGAGAAAGGAAGGGCACCCGATGGTGCCCCTTCCTCACGGTCCTCTCTTACGTCTCTCTCTCTTGTTATCTCTTTTGGGGAAAATGAGAAGGGACCCCTTGTGGCTGCATACGGGAGGAGAAGGAGAAGGAGAAGAAAAAAAGGAAGGCAAAGAAGAGAAGAGGAGAAGCAAGGCGCGTGGGTCGATTGGCACGCCAAGAAGAAAGAGGAAAGACAAAGAAGGAAAAATGAAGGGAGTCTTCATTGGGTGATTTCTTTCTTGAATCTTTGAGGCTCTTTCTTTCATTCGCATAAGAGATTGTTATTGTTCTCTTGAGTTCACTGTTTTTTCTTAAAACAGTAGGGATATTGTTGCTTGTGTATTTGGCTCTCTTTCTTGATATATAGAAAGTCTCTCTTGCCCGTGGTTTTTTACCCCATTATTGAGAGTTTTTCCACGTAAATTGGTGTCTTCTTTTTCTGCATTATTTAGGATATATTTTGACGCATATTGCTGCAATAGTGGTGTTGGAAACTCGTTCTTTTGCTCGCTGCCCTGTGATTCCGTTTTTAGCAGTTTTGTGGTGGATTGTCCTTTTTATTGTTGTTGAGCATTCTTTTTGGGGACAC
Source organism: Nymphaea colorata (assembly GCF_008831285.2). Taxonomy (NCBI): domain Eukaryota; kingdom Viridiplantae; phylum Streptophyta; class Magnoliopsida; order Nymphaeales; family Nymphaeaceae; genus Nymphaea; species Nymphaea colorata. The sequence continues at coordinate 6,853,756 of NC_045143.1, forward strand.
GACTATAACACTCAACACTTCGTTAGCTGCATGGTTTCCTGATTCTTTAGGTGCACAAGTTGTTTTTGTCGGCATTGCTTGAGCTTCCATCGAGTGTTGCACCACCGTTCCATTAACTGAGAGACAAAGGGAGTGAGAGAGACACATAGACAAAAAAAAAAGAAGAGCAAAACAAAATTTTCAACATTATTAGCAAAACATCCAAAAACAAGTTAGGAGCTTAGAGATGTACTGAAAACACCTTAGTCCAACAGCACAAACCAAAAAAAACCAAATAATCAAAAACCTGAGAAAAAAGAGCAAGAAAAAAACACAGCAGGAGTACCCTCATCAAGAGTAAATCAGCCCCCTTCATGAAGCAATACAAACGTAACCAACGTAAACAGCCACATGAATCGAAAAACCAGGAACCAAGGCCAAAACAACAACTAATGAATGAAGGCAAAACCCAAAAGAGCTAGAAACCAAACACCTTGAATCCAAGCAGCATGAACTGAAGAAGGAAAAAGCAGAAATCGAAGCAACACCAGAACAAACATAAGCAGCGCGACCTCCCAAGTCCCAAGCATTAAGTGATAACAGCAAAGCTCAATGAAACAGTTGAATGGCAGCAGCGAACCCTCGACAACTGTTACACCACATCCCAACAGCAAAGGTCCAACACCAAAGGCTTTGGCTGTGTTTTACTGCCTAAAAAGGTTTTTCAAAAATGCTTGATCTTGACATTGTCTTACAAGAATTTCACATGGATTTCAAATGCTTAACTGCAAAATAAATAAGAGTCCATACTTATCTGCTCTATCAAACACGACTTTAAAAGAAAGAAAGACACACGAAAGAAAGTCTAAGGCAAGATGACCAGACCGAAGTTTCCGGTAAAGCTCAAGGTCTCGTTGTCAGTAAAGGGACTTGCAGCAGCCGCCACCGGCTTCGTTTCATCAGCTGTTTTAGTACTTGACATTTCTGTGGCTCCGTTGGTTGTGGATTCTTTAGCAGCGGAAGCTGTTTTTTCCATGGCAGTTCTGCTGTCTGCATTGGTCGGTGCTGCTTGAGCTTCCATCGAATGTTGCACTACCATTCCTTTAATAGGGAGAAAGAGAGTGTGAGAAAGAGAAAGACAGATAGTGAACGCAATTGGTGGCTGTCCGATTTGTAGGCCACTTGTTTGTTCTCAGTTATATTTTAAAGTTTTCTAAGATTTTTGATATTTTTCGTTAAAATACAGTGACCTATTTCATGAGTAATTATGTCCTCGCTTGCAGAAAAATCTTGATTGGAGTCAAACACAAAAGTCCAGGACAAAAGTCAGGCATGTGTTTTAAACCCTTTAAATAACAGGCACGTCAATTTGATTTAGTACAGCCAAGAAAATTATTCTTTTAGCTCTGCTTTTAGGTGAATCCGAGGATAACAATCCACCATTCCCAAAAGAGATTTTTTAAGTATTTTTGGTTGGGCCTTTTAAATACGTCTTGAGCAAGAGTTGGGTGGGATAGGTTTAGGGTTTAGGTTTAGGATTTAGGACGGCATCATGATCATCCCATCATTTATAGTATGAGGGAAAATCACCCACCTGATTTGAACTGATGATGCATCTAATATGCGACCACCTGTCCAACCACTACTTATGTGCACTATCAAATACGGCTTTTATGAAAGAAATAAAAACACACCAAATAAAGTCTAAGGCTAGAATGAACAGACCGAAGTTTCCGATGATCCTCAGGATCTCATTGCACGTAAAGTGACGTGCCGCTGCAGTAACCGGCGTCGTTCTGTCTGCCGTTCTCTTACTTGACATTTCGCAAACTGCATGAATTCCTGATTCTTCGGCTGCAAAAGTTGTTTCTTTCAAGAAGTTTTCAATCCCTGCTTTTCCCGGCACTGCTTCCGCTTCCATCGAGTAATGCACCACCATTCCTTTAACAGGGTGAAAGCGAGAGTGAGAGGGAGTGAAAGCAATTGGTGGCTGACCAATTCGATGGCCATTTTTATGATGCCAATGGTTAGTTTTTATTTACTTTTTAAAATAATAGGTTTTTATATTTTTCGTAAAAATGAAGTGACCTATTTCATGATGAAACTATGACCTTGCTTAGAAAAGTATCTTGATTGGAGTAAAACACAAAAGTCCAGAACATTTGTTTAACCGTCCCAAAAGAGGCACATCAATTTAATTTAATTTTGTGAAGCAATGGAAAAACACATTTTTAGTTTTATTTTCAGGTGAGTGGAGAAGTTAACAATCCACTGCTAAGAAAAGAGATCCAAGGTCTTCCCTATTCCTTTTTTCCTTTTCGGTCATGGGTTGTGTTGGGACTTCAGTCGAGACGGCACATCTATCAGTTAAAGTGTTATGATTTGCCACTTACACCCCAAAAAAATAACACCCTCGAAAATGAAACGGACAATTTACCTTTCAAGCAACCACATGCACAACCCACTACCCTACTTTAGTTTTTGTTGTGTTCAGTGTTTTAAATAAAATAAAGGGATTACATATCATCCTATCGCTGCTCATGGTCAGTGGCCGGTTGTTTAGCTCATAATAATCTAAAGATGAATGTGCAACTCATTTTGTAACGATGTTTTTTCAATAATCAAAACTGAGAGTTTGTAGAGGCAAATATTAAACATATCAAGATCAATTGACTCGCGGTGTTTTTTTCTTAGTGTTTTTTTCTATACTGTACTAGCTGCTGTTATTGACCTTCATTGGAAAAGAAAAAAAAAACCTTAGACAGGGTTTTACTGCCGAAAAAGCTTTTTCAGAATGGCTTAATCTTGAAATTCTTTCAAGAACTCTTGACAGATTTTTACACATCTTCACTACCAAACACAGCTTTAGTGAAAACAAGAAAGAAACACCAAAGATAGTCTAAGGATAGATGTCCATACCGAAGTTTCCCATAATGCTCAAGATCTCACTGTAGGTAAAGTGATGTGCAGCTGCAGCAATCGGTGTCGTTCTGCATGCTGTTCTATTCCCTACTTTTGCCGGCGCTGCTTGAGCTTCCACAGAGTGATGCACCACCACCGTCCCTTTAACGTGAAAGAGAGAGTGAGTGAGAGAGAGAGAGAGAGAGAGAGAGAGATAGAATGCAATTGGTGTCTGACCGGTTGGATGGCCAATTTTATGATGCCATTTGTTAGTTTTTTTACATTTTAAAATAATTTAAGGCTTATTATCTTCTTCATTGAAATGCAAAGACCTAGAAGAAACTGTGTCCTTTGCTTACAAAAAGATGTTGATTGGAGTCAAACACCAAAGTCCAGGCCATATGTGTAACCAATTCAACTAGAGTGTCGTCATCCCATTGTTTACACTCCAAGGAAAAAGCACCCATGAGACTCAAACCACATGCCCGACCAGCTGTGCTACTTTAGTTTTGTTGTGTTCACTTTTTTAAATAAAAAATGGAATTACATGTCTTATTTTCGCAGTTCAAGGTTCGGCTGCCAGTTGTGTCACTCAAAATAATCTAAAGATGAATGCACAATTCATTAGTAAAGATGGTTTCCCCAATAATCAAATATGGGATTTGTAGAGGCGAACGTTATGGATATAAGAGTTGAAAACCTAACATCAATTTAACCGTTGTTTTGTTTTTACTTTTTCTATAATTTGGCACTGGCTGCTGCTTATTGACCTTAAATCCTAAAAAAAAGCTTAGGCTGTGTTTTACCGCCTAAAAAAGGTCTTAGGCTGTATCTTGAAATTGATTTTCAAGAAGTATGGACGTATTTCAAATATTTAACTGCGAAATCAAGAAAATCCATACTAATTATATGAGCAATCAAACAAAGCTTTAACGTGAAAGGATCAGACCACAGAAAGTGTAATTAAATACGGAAAATGGCTTTTTAACCATAGATGCCCAGGTTAGGAATCTTCTTGAGCTAATTAAATACCAACTTAATTACCTGGTTGCCCAAGATCTCCTTTTGCTGGCCTCTTCTTGTACTTCCATGAGACGGCAACTCCGATTACTGCAAACACCACGATGCCGGCCACGACGGTCCCAACCATGATGTCGAACGTCGTCTTTTCTTTGCCTTCTGGTTCAAATGGAACTGCAAAAGTTTGTCAGATTAATTGTATAGTCTGCTTGTAGCAACTAACAATTGCTGATGGCCAAGGAGAAACTGCCCATTAAGGACAAACAGAAAGAGCTGGTTGTTGGTTCAAGTCTTATAAGCTTGGCCTGAACCAAATGTCCTGGTCGATCGAGGCAGGACAACCTTTATTTATAAAAGGAAACAAAGTCTTGAAAGTATACCTTAGACTGCTGAAATTGTTGAAGCGGTGAAATAGGCTGCACATATAGGCCCCATGAAATCATATAATTCGGAAGTATCTTATATATGCATAACTTTTTTTTTTTTTTTGTGTGGAGTGTATTTAAAGGGTTCTTTAGTAAGTTCTAACTTAAATATTAAGTTAGATTCATGAAGCATATAATGCAGTGCTTAATGAACCTGCCTCAATATTTAAAGCAAATTCAACATTCACATAGCATTCTTGCTGTCAAACGGCCTCTTAAAGATGTATCATCTTTTTGCTACAAATCCGCCCATTTTAGCTTCTGACGTTAGGTGGAATAAGACGTGTCAAAAATCGATATTGAGAAAGTAAAGTAGTGAATGGATTTCAGAATATTGTTAAACAACCTATACAGTAAATGGCTAATTAATGTGGTAGAACAAACGTCAAAATTTGATTTCATGCAGTATAGTAGGGTTAATCGTTTCAAAAATCTCCTGATTTCCTTTTTCCACCTAAGAAATTAGCCTCATTACCAATTATAACTTGTAATGCAAGCACGAAAGCATCGGAAAGTTTTGCAGATTAATTTGCAAGCCCCAACCAACATTTAAGACATCCAATTCTCTGAAAGCGGAAAGCCGGAAAATTAATTACAGTAATGCTCACCATATTGACCATCAACGACAGAGGTGAAGAGAGCCGCAGCGATAAAATATGAGAAGAGGTTTCGCTTGAAATGGATCACCATTGCCCAGTTGCCTCGGCTTCTTCTTCCTCCATAGACCCTGAGTATCTTCATGAGGTCGCAAGCCGAGAAGCCATGATCTGTTCGATGCAAAGAAACATATTGGTCGTTTTATATTCTTCACACAGAAGGGAAGTGAGCAGTGGGACTTCGTTCAGCTAGGACTTTGAAAAGTATTCTGGCCGACATCTACCAGGCCTACATTGTTACCGGATGAAAGGACAGATGAGCAGTTTGCCCCCACACCATTAACTTCTATTTGTCCCATTCCACTTGACTTGGTCGCTTGAATTAATGGCCTCGCAGCTCGTCAACTACTTCTCGAGTTGTTCTTCTACTAGAAGCCCACGTTTCCAGGACTGCGACTCAAAACTCTAGGTCACTTGGTCATAGAAGAGTTAACGAATCAAATCTGGGCACCAACCGTGGCCTATGCATGCAGTAGTGTGTACGGGAGTTGACACACGTGACCATGTTAGCTGAGAGGAGAGTATTTTATTCACCATCAGATATGTATGCATACTAAACAAAGAAGGGGGTCGGATATTTTGGTTACTTTTCAAAAAAATTAGCTTTTCTTTAGCTTTTTTAAGTTTTTCAATACCATTTTCTAACTTTATAAGAAGGGGCAGAGTAAGGTGGGCAGCATGGGTGTGGCCACCCTTGATCAAAACTTTGGAAAAAAAAATACACGCAATTTTTAATAATTTTCATTTTAACCCTATATAAAATGTTTAAAAATTTATATTTAGGTCCTCGTTAAAGTTTTGAAACTACAGTTGGACTTCTCTAAAGAATTCTTGCTCTTCTCTTATCATAAGGAAGCTCTCATTTTTAATGATAGGAGGTATTCTGACTATTTCACATCTCAATACACAATTTATTGTGCATGGAACGGTGCAGATAACCAGCATCAGACTTAAAACCCTATCAGTGTTCAATGGGGAGGTGGTGGATGTGTGGTGTACCACCACAGTTGGACCGTTAACCCATCACATGGGTGGGCCGCCAGCCATTAAGATGCACCGTCTTTCATTAACCTTGTGGAGCAGTGTTTGGACGTGCCATTCCATTCGGTCTAAGTAGCGAAAACACAAGGCCAAAAATGAGACGTCCCTGTAATATATAATTAAAACAAAATAAAAATAGCTTAAACTAAAAAGAAGAATTTGCAAGTTAACGCTCAAATAATGGTGCAATAAAAAATCCCCGCCCATGTTCTCAAGATCAACAAAGAACCGGTCAATTTTTTTTTTTTAATTCTCATAGGAACCACTTGTTATCAAAAATATTAAAATACTCATTAAAATGTCACTGAAAAGCTAAAAATAAAAAGAAATGGTCGCGCTACAACCGCAAGTTCAACCACCCCCTTACAATATCCAAATAGTATTTTTCCATAAGGAAAAGTTTTTTGAGAATTATGAAAAAACTTAAAGCAGTTCTTTTGCTTGGAAGGTCTTTTCTACTTTTTTTTCAATATATATATATATATATATATATATATATTGTGAGTGTAAAACTTTTAAATTCATTTTAAAAAGTCTTTTTAAACAAAATGTGAATCTTCTGATGTGTTTATAAATACTTATTTAGTTGAAGTAAGTCTTGTAAAAAACATTGATCTTTCTACTATCAAAATATTGAAATTATAAAAGCCATTCATTTTTTGGTATCAAAAAACATTATTTAGGTAAAAAAAACTACTAATTTAATATATGTTTCTCACCAAAACACTATTAAGATCATATCTATAAGATTGGACTGCACAAAAAAATATACTTTAATAACTAATTTTAATATACTGTCAGAAAGATACATTTTAAAACGTAAGGTCAACCACGACATGGTGAGCTATTGAGAAGAAAGAAGACTGCCAACTCAAGTGGTGGGAACTCAACTTTAGTTTCTTTTTTTTTTTTTAAAGAAGAGTATAAATTTTCTTTCTCAATAAAGTGGAAACCAAAATTAAGAAGGAGTCATTTGGGAAATTGTTGTCTCATGTACTTAATCTAAAAGTTAGTTAGATTCATGGGATACTATAAACAGTGTTTTATTGAATCTAGCTCACTTTTTAGGGCTGATACAACAACATACTGTTGCTTTTCTCTAACATCCCTCTAAGATTATCACTATATCAACCGTCAAACACGGACATGAATAAACAGCACGTATCAAGTACCGCCAAGTTGCTCCATTCTTCCTTCTTCCTTTGCAGTAGAAACGGAGCCCGGGGGCGGCAGGGGTTCCTGGCCCACCCCCCAAACCTTAAAAAAATAATAATAATAATTTGCATGACATATCTTATATAAAATTTTAAAAATTATATTTTGAATCTTATTAAAATTTGAAACTATATTTTGGCCTCTCATAAAAAAATTTGTGACCCTAATTAACGGCTTGGTAAGGTTGGGGGACCATTATGATCGGGAAGCTGAGGAGAAGGCATGATCTATTAGGTGTGAAATATCTGGATAGAAATATTGCTGAGAAAAAAAGGAAATGGAAGGCATTAGAGCAAGCTGGCTTTGTTCCATTCTCACTTCCGAAATTAATCTCCGTGTCTACAAGGCCGCCAGCACCATGGCCTGAGCACACTCGTTTCGGCTCTTCGTCACACACATATCACCTTGAATAGTTTTGAGTTTGGATTGGAAAGGCAGAGTTAGCGACCAGGATTTCGCCAAGACAATGTTAATTAATATTCCGCAAGTAATATTCATAAGTTATGCTGCTTTTAATCGGTTGAAATAAATTCATGACTAATAAAGCAATACAAAAAAAGCTTACAAACACCTTTGATTTGGCTTGTCAGCTTTAGAAGCCATGTGACATTCGAAGAGCAATTGCTGAAGGAGTTGCTTGCCCAACTAGTGAGTGAAAATGGCATCACGTTCACAAAATTGTCACACGCAGCAAAGTGCATGAACCAATTATATGTGAAAAATATCGGTGAAATATAGTTCACAGCAAAATGAATATGAAGAGCTTGGGCGGACTTTGAAAAGGATTGAGGAACATCTCCACAGGAAAATTGGAAACAATGTGAAGAACTACTTTAGCTTACGTTCTTTGCCTGAGAACCAACCTCATGAGAGCATTAGATAAAAAGAGTGTTGCATGTCAATGGTTCTCTTTTACCTTGCAGACGGATAAATGGCTACATCTGTGTCAGACAGACCAGTGGCGCTTAACGTTGTTCTGCCTCCTGATAATGAATCTGATGGGCTTGCCAAAATCCTCCAACTTCCACTTCTCTCAGTAGATGCCTCCATCTCCATGGCTTCCTTCAACTGAGCCACAACCAAAGTCATGGTAGGCCGAACGACCGACTTCTCACTAGTGCATGTCATCGCTGTCTCCGCAACTTTCCATATGGAGCTGATTTCATACTGCCCATGTAGCCTGGGGTCAATAATACTGTTGATATCCCCACTCCTTAGTTCCGATACCACAATTTGAACTAATGAGAACCTTTGTCCTTCAGCATCAGTTGCTATGGCAGGTTGACCTGTAATGAGCTCAAACAGGACTACCCCAAAGCTATACACGTCACTTTTCTCAGTCAGCTTGCTGGTGTAGATATACCTGAAATGAAGAGACCATGTCACTTTATTTGAAATGCAACTTCATTTCACTGAAGAATAGAAAAGGAAAGTGGTATTGCAGAAGTAAAGGTAGTGCAACAGAGTTCCATTTCTCCTTTTTGTGCATGGTAGTGAATGGGCCGTTATATATACATATATATTCAAAGCTTATGCACCTTCATGCTTCTATAGAAACTGGGATTTGAGTCACAACTTATGAAGGGTTAATTATGTCCTTCAAACTCTCTGGATAAACAGGAATGTATAACTATCATGTCTGTTGTTTCAGGAGTTCACACTGATGAGTCCATTCTATGACCAGCTTCCCCTGTTACCAATTTAGAATTCTTAGGGAACTGTAGATAATTATGGGTTCCTGCGTCCATCACAACAGACTTGCTCAGTAGCCAGTCAAGCATCATTCTTTTATGGAAATTGGCCCAAGGACCATATATGTGCCTATGTTGGAGATAGATACTGCAATGATTATCTAGACTTTAGTTCTTCTAAGATTTGTTGCTGGATGTACAGTACTCATGGTACATGTAAAGGTTGATTCGAATGGGCAGCATGGAAGATTCTGCATAGAAGTGACAGTGATAAAATTAGCCTTGCTTGAAGGACAGAAATATACTCAGGGTCCAAGTATCCAATTGTGCCAGCAACACCAGTTGTAACGTGTGAAAATTCATCAGAAATTATACTTTTTGATAGCCCAAAATCTGCAATCTTTGCTTCAAGTTTCTCATTAAGAAGAATGTTGCTCGACTTGACATCTCTGTGAATGAATGCAGGTATGCACCCTGAATGCAAGTATTCCAAGCCTGCATCTCACATCTCATGTCAGTATCCATTAGGTACTTGGATCGTAGAAACCAGAAAGAGACCAAGACAGTGATCAAACAAATTAGAAGACAGATCAAAATTGTATAGATGATCAGCTACTAACCGATTGCTGCATCCAAAGCAATCTGCAATCGTTGTCGCCAGTTCAGTACATTGGCTGTTTTATCTGTAGAAAGAAATTGTGCTTAAGATTTCTCAAACTTTGGAGGGAATTTCTTGGGTCCCAGCACACAGCAGTTATCCCAATAGGTTGGATGACAAAATAACTGGACTAGATATTTTGAAGATTGAAAGTGAGTGCAGATATAACACTCAAAGTGCAGGTACTTTGTCAACACTCCTTTTCTTTTAGAAGACTAAAAGCTAGATCTTGCACTTGCAGACATACCTGAAAGTAGTTTCTGAAGGTTTCCATTGGACATGTACTCATAAATAAGGATCATTTCTGTTTGATCGTTGCAGTAGCCAACAAAAGGCGTCAAGTGTTTATGGTGAACTTGCATCAACATCTTAACCTGCAGTGAAACGTAAGGACTTACTGTTGATCCATAGTACGTGATAGTTCGTGTTTTTCTCTTAAATAATTTTTCATCACCATGCAGACCTCAGCAGCAAATTCCTTGGGTCCTCGTTCTACAAGACTTGTAGCCATCTTCTTTACTGCAACTTCACGTCCATCATTGAGGACTCCATAGAAGACAGTGGCAGACCCTCCTTTACCAATAACTTTCTGAAAGTTATTCGTCATTGCCATCACTTCGGAGTAAGTAAAAATGCCATTTTTGCTGTATCCAGGGGTTGCATGTGGCCACAAAGGACTGCCTATCATTTCTCTGTTCATTGTTACAGCCCTGCCTACCTCCAGTTTGCCTGTATAAGACAAGGAAAGGAAAAGAAAATCTTATTATTAGATCTGAGCATCTGATAGGGATGAACATTCAGATTAGTACTTGATCCAATTTGTAGAACAAATGGAACTTCCGACCAAAGCATGCACGAGATATGGACACAACACGCCTTGAATTGTTTACCCTCATGGTTAACTATTCCATCTTACTAGACCAGCAGTAATCAGACCCAAGGCACAAGGTCTGGACACAAGTTACGTGAATGGTTTTGTCTATATTGGCATCTGTAATTAGCATATATCTAAATAAGCAACTCACCCTGTTTTCTTCGCTTGATCATGTTGATCACCAAGAATAGAATTAGTGCTGCAACCGCTAAAGGTACCACCACGGAGATCACAATAACAAGGCTCCTGCCCTTACGATCTTTACTGCATCTGTCGCTTTGGCAAATCAGGGGATTGTTCTCAATGCTTAAACAATAAAAAAACAATAAAAAGAAAACAATTTAGTTAGACTTACTGAAACAAAAAAAAAAAAAAAAGCAATTTATTGCATATGTTTTTTAGTTTGTGACAAACCTCAGCACGATTTCTCCACTCTTATTTCTTTCGAGCAAACTCAATGGAATTGACCCAGAGAGGTGATTGTTCGACAGATCTCTGAAATTGTAAAAGCAAGTTTGCCACGATAATTAGAAATTCCAAATTGAACCATCTTCTCAATCTGAAAAATTACTCACATATGGAGCACATTGCGCAACTCTTGCAAAACGTCTGGCACTGGTCCATACAGGTTGTTCCCCGACAAGTTCCTAATGGAAGAGGGCAGTAATGAGGTTAGAGCCACAAACTGAAACATTAGAAATCAAAACAACTTATTTGAGACTCACAATGTTTTCAGTGCCGTGAGTTTTGAAATAAGTCCTGTGATTGTACCATTTAGCTCACTATTGGAAAGATCCCTGCAAACGAAATGTTACTTTACGTTAACTGCCATGAAAGTGTTAGCCAACCTGTCTGAAGATCAGCAGTTGAAGTCTCACAGAGTCTGTATTTTTGGTGTTGAAGAATCGTCACATTCTATGCCATCCCAAGGATAATCTTTAGGAAAACAAGGATCTCCCACCCAGTTTTTCTTTAGTTGATAGAATTGCTTGATATCCGTTAGAACTAAAACTGCAGAGAAAGGTCAGAAAAACTCATAAAAATAGAAATAAATGAAGAAGGGAAACGATCAATGAAACACTACGACATAGTCATATCAGCTTTTAGTGTAAAAAAAAATAAAAGTCAAGAGTTCAGTGTATAATTCATATCAATATCTGAAGGTTTTGAAGAATTAATATCTATCATTAGATAAAGTGAATTAGTTGTTTTTACCTAATTTCACAAATGAGAAAAACATAAAGGTTATCTCTCTCTGTTTCTCTCTCTTCATCAAAGCTTATAAAATTGCATTTCAGAAATTACTTAATTTTTTAGGTTTTCATGGCTTTTGTTAGTGAAAAAACAGTTAAAAGAGGACGTGCTGTGCGTTTAGGCACATGCGTGAACACGGGGAAAAGATTGAAACAAACACAAAAGAAGGAAAAGAAAAGTGCTGCAAGCAAACCATCGATGGTATCAGTAGCAGAGCCAGACAGCTGGAAGACTTTGTAGACCTCGAAGGCGTTGAGCACGGCGCCTTCGTCGGAAGCATTGGTCGATCGTATGGAAAATGAGTACTGAGAATCGACTGTTGGAGCTTCCGTATACAGAAAAGAGCTCAAGAGGTACGTAACATTGGTCGCTCTCCAGTCTTGCCCATTGAGCTGGACGTTCATTTGCCTCGGACCGCCGGAGGCCGGCTTCACCACGTCGGCGAAGTCTAAAAAGAGATAGAAACTGCTGTCTTGCGCCCCGACCCAGCGGATAACTATCTCCCTCGAATACACCGCAGTCTGCATCACAGGCACCGGCAACCCGAAGGATGGATGACCGTCGTGTACATCCTCCGTCACGGACTCCCGAGTGCTCTTTGGTGTTCCATATGCACCATAGTCTGGATCCCATCTACGATCATACCGGTCGCCGGGCCACCTGCATTCGGCAATCTCGTTACTAAGAATTTTACTGCTACCTGAAGGGCAGAGACAAATGAAAACAAAGAGGAAGAGTAAGGAGGGAGAAAGAAATTAGCAGACCTTATGGATGTGGAAGAGTTCCCTCCAACGTCCACCCGCTTGTGAGTTGTGAGCGCCTGGGAGCTGTTGGCCGGTGCGTACATGTTCTGAGTAAGTGGCCGGAGCTTCAAACCGGAAATGAAAGGCGTCCCTTTTCCGACATTGACAAGGCAAACATAGAAGGTTGTGGATGTTGCTTCGGCGACCAATTCCGACCGATAGTGATGAGTGCTATTATCCAACTTCACTGTGTCCCACAGGTCCACGCCGAAATAGACGTCGAAGCTCGGCGGGCGGTTGAGGCGGTCGTAGTTACCATACATGAAAGAAGACCGGAGGAGATACTTGTACTTGGTGCCCTTAGTCGCCGGCAGGCGGTAGCAGTTTCTTTTGTAGGTGGGGAAATATCTCACCGTGTTGTACACTCTGTGCTCGATGTTATTCAGGGCGCTGTACATGGGGTCTATCGGCGTCTTGACGCCACTCTCTACGTAGATATCGTCGGGAGTCTGGGTGAGGTTGTCGGCCTGATTGGTGTAGTCTGAAGTCCCTGTCAGTCCGCAGTCGATGTTGAGAAACCCTGTCCACCAGTATTGGTACCGTTGAAAACAAAACAAAGTGAGAACAATTGCTGCATTGTTTCCATTTTCTTTGTTGCTTTCTCTGTAAACAAGAAAGGTGAGAGAATTCTTGTGCACAATTAGCACCTATCAAGTATTTATCAGGTTTTAGCAGCTTAGAGGTCTGTCGGATGAGATGGGTCAAGGCATCTAACGGTGTACAGAATATAATCTAACGGTTGATTATGAAGGTCTAGACAATAGCCACAGATATCATTTACGAACTGCGTTTTTCTCAAGTATAATTCGGTAAAGTTGTTTTCTTATAAAATTTTCTTGGCAATTTTTTTTTTAAAAACAACAAAACCTAAAAATAAAATGCAAAAAGTGTGACAATAAAAAATGTGGAAAAAAATAGGTTTTCTGTCGATTTTTGAAATTTTCTTTTATCGTCTTTCTCAAAAACAAGGTTTTGCCTTAGTTAGGTTTTGACATTTTTTAACTAGAATAGTAGCTTCCGGACTATGATTTCTAGCAAAATCTTCATTTATAGCGCCGTTTAGAATTGATCGAAAACTCATATACAGGTCATGATGAGATATTGCATGGTATATGTCCATGGAAACTGATAGGTGACAGTTCCGGTGTTCAATCAAAAGAAAAAAGAAAAGACTATTAAGAACAAATTTGTTCTCCGCATAAAAAATTTAAAGAGGATCCATTGAAAGATGCAATGAGCGCGTAGTTAGAAAGGGGTAGAATCATATGAGATACATATGCTATAAAGAGAACATATAAACAGTCGAGATGACTTCTGTTTGCCCGCTACCAGGCTACCAGCCGTCACTTTTTAAGTGTAGAAGGCATTCTTTTAGCTTGGTGATATGTAATTGATAAACTACACGAGACAGTTGTTGTTTATTCATTTTAACATAAGAGACATAGCTTCTATTATCTGAAGAAAAAGATTTACATGGCATGCGGCAAGAGAAGGAAAACATGCCATGTGGGAAAACAGACTGTGAGATAAGGAAGAAAAGAGATCGAGCGGCCATACCTTCTTGTGCTCCTGCTAAGAAGAGGGAAGCCGACCAACAGAGCAGAAGGAAGAAACCATGTGAAGCCATCTTCTTCTTTGCGATCTTATAATTATCTCTTCTCCAAGAAGTCTTGACAATCTGACTCCAAGTGATCTCCCTGGCCTTTTTTCGTTGAGACTCAAGAGAATCCCAGTGATCTATCTCCCTGTCCTTCTTTTTGTGTGGAGACTGAAGAGAGGCAAGAAGATGAAGTACCAGTAGGTGAAGTTAATGCGGTCGTTCGCTTGCGTGGGCAAGCCTTCAATTGCATTGGTCTTTCCAGATCGGAATACAGGTGCGTGGGTAGGAGAAGACTTGTCAACGTGCCTTGATGTCTATAGCCACTGACCACTTCTTAGCCATAGATCCCGGTCATCTCACGTCATGGTTAAATTTTACGAGTCAATTTCATAAGTATCGGTTTACTTAGATGTGAGACGGATGAGGAAGAATATCATTTCAGCTTTGATATTCTTCATGTCAATAATTGAAAGAAAAAAAATGAAAAATTGTCATATATTTAAATAACAAGGACATGTATAGAATGGATGTGGAGAAAAAAAATCACCATGTTTAAAATATTTTGTGTTTGGGCAAAAATTAGGTAAATGAGCAAAATTTCCTTTCGTTCAAAATAAGATATAATTTTCAGTTATAAGATAAATGGAGCAGAACTGTGATCAAGAGTGCAAACAGACCTAAAAGAGAAGTACGAACAGAAAGAACCACTCAATAACTGATCCCCTCGATTGGAAGAGACTGACACTTTCGTTCTAAGCAGGCACCTGACTGAGAGGCGAGGAACACGAAGAGCTCCTTTTAGTGAAGGAAGACACTGACCTTTCCCTCCTTTCCTCATCTGCCTCTGGTAGTAAAAGACTTTAGCGATCGATGAAGAAAGGGCCAAAGAGATATACTTCCAGACTGGATTCCTCCTCTTTACACCTCTGCGACCAGCTTCTTCCGGTGGCAGGGGAGAGGCGATGCAGCGTCGAGACTTCAAGAGCAGTAGGCAGTGCATTCTTCCTCATGATCCGCTGAAAAGAGTCCGCGTTTTTCAACTGCAGTCACAACGGGAGATGCACACCGCCGGAAGTCACGACCTGCAGATAACTTTTCCGAGGTGTTTGACAGAGTTCCGGGTAAGTTGGTTGGGGAATTTTACTGGGTGGCCCCGCGGCAGCAGGTCAGAATACAGATCCGACTCCATAGTCTTGTCTGGGCCTTGAGAGAGAAGGCCCACTGAAATTATTGAATTCTGCAGTATTCAATTCGACGATTATGACTAGTTTCTATTCCAGTGCCTAGACATTTCTCTTTCATAGGCGACTTCCACGCTCTCCCCTCTTATGCTGTAACGGAGAACAGGAGTCGTCCCCCTCAACGTTTGTGCTTCCAACAAACCACTGCCCATTTTTCACCCGAATTCTCAAAGAAATCCACCGATATAAGGCCAAATCGGCGTATCCGCAGATGCAGCTTTATGGTCAATGATACATTGATTAAACATTGCTTTAGCTTATCAACTTAAAATTTTTTAGCAATTTTTACTGCCAACCTGCATCAATTTCCAAAACAGGATAGAGCCAAGAATTACAATGAAAACCGAGATTCACAACATTGGTGTCATAACATAAAAGATTGCATGATCTGAATAACTTCCTTGAAAAGAAAATTTAATTGGGATCATCAATTGAAAATCAAGTAATTGTTAGAGTTAGGCAGAGATGTCTACCGGGGGGGCACTTCACCTCGTTCAACTTGAATTAGGTCTTGAGTCCTATAGCCACTCTAGGTTGAAGGTGATCCTTTAAGGCTATTCATTAGCATGTAGCTCTAACCTCGAACGGGGTCGTCTTTCAAGCAGCAGTGCAACTTCACATCTGCAGACAGGTCGGCCTACTTACACGCCAGCGCCATTGCTTCCAGAAACGTTAGGCGTTGTTTGCCAATATGAACAGCAAAATTTTCTTCTATGCATTTATCCCAAAGACTTAAGTACATTTATAGAACACTAACTCACAGTATTCCATGAATCTGCCCTCACTTTTGGGGCAGATAATTATTCTCATGGCCAAATGAACCATTTTGATGCCTTGGAATTTGGTTATATTTTTGCTGTACCAACTCAACCGATCTGATCTAATCAAGGTGAGAATTTGAATTCAGGTTCAAATGTCTATTTCCTACAATCGAGTCTAACTAAAACTTGCTTAATAACTGACCTTTGCCTGCATTTATATTCAGAATTGTTGCCAAACCTCACCAATCTCACCGATTCTAGCTGTTTGGGATCAAGAAGATCCAATCCATGCATTAACATTCCCAGGTCAGTTACGATTTTTTGATTGGCTAATTGCAGTAAAAGCGACTGATACATTGGGCAATCGCGATCAACAGCATAAGAAATTTACGTATGACATGAAAAACAGTGGAGATTTTTTGGTACAAGGATCTCCAATGCAGACGTCTGTCTTTACCTCGCAGATGGATACACGGATGAATCTGCGTCCGATATGGTAGTAGTACTTAATGATTCTCTGCCAAATGATAGTGATGTGGATTTTCCCCACTTTCTGTCGCTTATAGTTCTCTCTCTAGATGTCTCGATGTCCATGGCTTCTTTCAACTCAGCCACAACCTCTGTCATGATAGGCCTTATGACCGACTTCTCTTGAGTGCATGTCATTGCCGTCTCTGCAACCTTCCACATGGAGTTGATATCATATTGACCTTGTAGTCTGGGATCAATAATACTTCTGATGTCCCCTCTCATAAGTTCCGGCAGAACAAGTTGAACTATTGGTACTCTTTCTCCCTTGACATTAGTTGATATTGCAGGTCGGCCAGTAATGAGCTCAAACAGGACAACTCCAAATCCATACACGTCACTCTTCTCGGTTACTTTGTTGGTGTACAAATACCTAAACAGAAAACAGAGATTAACGATCAAATTCATTTTAATGAAAGTAGTCCTCAATTTCAGTGAAAGATTAGAAGGAAAAAAAGAGAAGAAAATAGTCGGATCGTGTTGCAGAAACACAAGTAGCAAGAGGATTCCATGTCCCCTGTTTGTGCAGAATGTTGAATGAGGAACTCAAAATAATGAGTCCGTTCCAAGAACAATTTCTCTGTTACTAAATATAAGGCAAGATGCATGGTTAGAAATTATAAGTGATTGCCCCTTTAGCGTTCTCGGGAAACTTAATAAACCAGACCATTATGGCTTCTTGTGTGCATCAAAATCACATGCTCAGTAGCCTACTGAGCACCTTGCTCTTGTGCAAAGTGGCCAGAGACCTCTAGCTATTTTACTGCAACAATCTATGACCTGCACTTAGATGGAGAACTCATGATTCATGTAAACACCTTGACTCAAACTGGCCGTTTCAGAGATCTTGTGCACAACTTATCTCTACAAAATCAATCTTGCCTTAACGAGGAAAATGACGTACTCAGGGTCCAGGTATCCAGCTGTGCCAGCAACAGCGGTTGTAATATGTGTGATCTCATCGGAGACAACACTTTTTGATAGCCCAAAATCTGAAATCTTTGCTTCTAAGTTCTCATTGATAAGAATGTTGCTTGACTTTACATCCCTATGAATGAATGCTGGTGTGCATCCTGAATGCAAGTATTCCAGGCCTGCATCCCAAGTTTAAAATCCATTAAGTGTTTCTGTAATATAAAAAATTGAAGACAAATTAATATCAAACATGCACAAGAAAGACCATCATTGTTCAGATGATCGGGTGCTAACCTATTGCTGCATCCAAGGCAATGTGCAACCGTTGTTGCCAGTTCAACACATCAGCTGTTTCATCTGTAAAAGATACTGTCCTTCAGCTTTCTGAAAATCTGAAACTGAATTTCTTGGTTCTAAAGAATCTTAGAAGGATAAATGACAAAATAACTGAAACGAATACTTTGGAGATTGAAAGTGAGCAAATAGGATACTACAACGTTGGTACTTCGTCAACACTAGTTAATCAAATTTAAAAACCAGAGCTAGCATTTTTTTGGCATACCTGAAAGTCGTTTATGAAGGTTCCCATTAGCCATGTACTCATAAATTAGGATCATCTCCTTTTCATCAGCACAATACCCAATAAAGGGAGTTAAGTGTTTATGGTGAACTTGCATCAGCATCCTAACCTGCAGTCACATGTAAGCACTTACTGTTGGTTCGTGAAAAGTTGAACTACTTTTTTCCAAATAATTTCTTATCACCGTACGAACCTCGGCAGCAAATTCCTTGGTTCCTCGTTCAAGAAGTATTGGAGACACTTTTTTAACTGCGACTTCACGTCCATCTTTGAGGCATCCATAGAAGACAGTGCAAGATCCTCCTCTACCAATAACTTTCTCAAAATTATTCGTCATCTCCACCACTTCAGAGTAAATGAAAGTGCCACTTTTGGTGGATCGCAAGTTTGCATCTGGTCGCGGAAGATTGTCTGCTATTTCCTTGTCTTGTGGAGGACCGCGTACTCCCAGCTTGTCTATGTAAGAATTTGTTTTCTCTGTCAATTATGGAGTATATAATACATAGAGAGAGAAAGGGGGTGGGAGAGAGAGAGAGATAGATTGTCATATATTCAACTTCTTGTTGGCCTATGTAGCTTAAATAAACAACTCACCCTGTTTTCTTCGCTTGATCACACTGATCACCAAAAAAAGAACTAGGGTGGTGACGACAAGTGATACTACAACAGAAATCACAATTACATTCTTCCTGCGCTTTCCTTTTTGGTTACATTGGTGTTGTTCATGACAAATCTGAGGATTGCCATCAAGGCTGAAATAGTGGAAAAGTCGAAAAATTAGTTTTGTTAGCATTGCTGGACTAAGAACAAACTAATTGTTGCATTACTTGTGTTTTTAGGTTTGTGTCGAACCTTAATACAAGTACTCCATTCTTAATTCTTTCTTGCAAGTCAGGAGGGATCGGTCCAGAGAGGTCGTTGCTTGACAGATCACTGAATTTACACACCAAATATGCCATGAGAATTAGGAAATCTTGGATTGCACCATCCCAATCTAAAGAAGCACTCACATATTGAACACATTCTGGAGCTCTCGTAGAAATGGTGGCACTGGTCCCTTCAGGTTGTTCCTTGACAAGTTCCTAAATGAAGAATCAAGACATACAAAAGCAACAACAGTGGCAATAAATACAATGTCGTTAACTGAAGCCACAAACCTAAGATATGCAACTTGAAGAAGTTCATTTAGTTAGTATTTGGCAGACTCACAATCTTCTCAGCTCTGTCAGTTTAGAAATTTGTGGAGCAATTGAACCACTTAGCTCACTGTTGGAGAGATCCCTGCAAATGAAAAAAGTGTTCGTTAGCTTCCAAGAAAAGTACTATCGAGCCAACCAGTCGGCAGACAAGCTGAAGAAATCAACTCACAAAGTCACTATTCGTGGAGGGGAAGCATTATCACATGTCACACCATCCCAAGGAGAAACAGGAAAACAAGGATCTCCCATCCAATTTTTCTTTAGATTATAGAACCCTTTGATATCCTGAAGAGCACTAGCTGCATACAAAAGAATGGAGAATTTACAAGTAAAAGAGAAAATTGAAAAGGTGAAAAAAATCATAAATGAAGAAATCTGGACTAACTTTCTTCCAGATTAGAATAACCAATTCCGCTTAATAAAAAAAAAAAACTATAACACTGGCCCCAGTTTTCAGTTGACCTTCAAATGGCCTACTTACTTCTTAAATGAAGCATTAGGATGAATTCAATTGTCTCTCCCTATGTGTGTGTGTGCAGATTTATGCATGAATTCCCAAGCCTGAAAACTTCAACAAAACATGGAAATAAGGAAAGAGCCAAAATCCTAACATTGAACAATAACCTTACGATAGTTGTGAAATCAACGTACATTTAAGACAGAAGATCTTATCAAGAATTTGCGGCGATCAATATTGGATAAGAATAAGGGAAAGTAATGAAACAAGGAAAGGGATAAGAAACAGTAGAGAAAGCAAACCATCTTCAGGATGAGTTTTATAGCCAGTCAGCTGCAGGACTTGGTAGACCTCGAAAGAATTGAGGACAGCCCCCTCATCGGAAGGATTTGCTGACCTTATGGAGAATGAGTACTGGGAATCGGTTGTTGCTGCTCTTGAGTACAAAACAGTGCTTCTGCAGTAGTAAACTGGTGTAGAATTCCAGTTTTGGCCATTAAGCCGAACCTCCATTTGCCTCGAATTGGCGTGGGAGGGTAGCAGCACGTCGGCGAAATCCAAGAAAAGGTAGTAGCTATGGTCGACCCCGCCGGGCCAGGTGATAACTATCTCCTTGGAGTACGCCGCTGTCTGCATCACAGGCATGGGCAATCCAAAGGATGGCTGGCTGTTCTCTGTCACATTGAGACTAGTCTTCTTTGGCGTTCCATACTTACCGTAATCTGGATCCCATCTACGATCAAAGACGTCATACGGCCACCTATATCCATTAATCTGGTTAACAAAAATTCCCCAGTACGTCTTTTTTCTGGTATTCTCTACTAGCTAGTTAGCATCATCTTGAAAGTTACGAGTGGTGCTTGTTAGAATACTGCAAAATATCTCCCTTGGTACTAAGCTGCGGTTAATAATGAGAAAGATTGAAAAGAAGTTCAACTGACCGCGTGGCCGTGGAAGAGGTTGCTCCGACGTCGACCCTCATGTATGTCATCAGTGCTTGGGTGCTACTGGCCGGTGCATACATGTTTGGAGTAAGTGGCCGGAGCTTCAAACCGGAAATGAAAGGCGTTCCGTTTCCTGTATTAACAAGGCAAACATGGAAGAAAGTAGACGTTGCTTCGGCAATCAGTTCAGACCGATAGTGATGAGTGTTATTGTCCAGCTTCACAGTATCCCACAAATCCACACCCAGATAGATATCGAAGCTTGGTGGGCTGTTCTTGCGGTCGTAGTTGCCGTACATGAAAGAAGCCCGAAGGAGATACTTATACTGGGGGCCCAATGTCGTCAGCAGCTGGTAGCAGTTTCTTGTGTAGTTTGGGAAGTATCTCACCGTCGTGTATACTCTGTGCTCGGTGTCCTTCAAGGAACTATACGTGGGATCTATCGGCATGTTAACTCCACTTTCTACATACCCATCGTCAGGTGTCTGGTTGAGGTTGTCCGCCGGATTGGTGTAGTTTGGAGTCCCTGTTAGTCCACAGTCGATGTTGAGAAACCCTGCCACCAGATTATTGTTAGTATGCTGAAACACAGAAAAGTGAGAAATCTGCATCTTGACTAATGATTTTTCTTTTGCTTAATCTGTTCAATTCTTTACAAAGATGAAAAATAAGAAATTTCAATGTCCATCAACTAGTAATCGAAGTGTGTAGATAATTAAGTTCAAATCAACTAAGTTCATGAAATCCCTAAAACTTAACGCTTCCAAAGTTCTGACAGATGCCCAACTAATTCCCGATACCCGGCGACGTCCCGGCAAGCCAGCCCAGCCACCCATTTTTTATCCGGCCAAGTTGGGGGTGGGGGGTATTGATTTTTAATTTGATGCGCAGTCTTGCCTGAAACGTGTTTGATTGGCATTCGCCTATGCCACGACGATCTAGTCCATTGTCCGCAGCTCTACTGGACCTAGTTGTTGTTCAGGCTACGGGACCCTCCCTCCCTCCGGCAGTCTCCGCCCATCTACTGCCGTGCAACACTCAAGCTCTCTATATACTGCTCCAAAGATGTTCAACACCTCTCCGGGGATGGCAGATCTCTTGCTACCAAGACTTGAAAACGCCACGTCTTCCCCGTTAATTTCTCCAGCAGGCCTTGTCTTGCCACTTGTCTCCTTCCTTCACCAAATTACTGTTCCTGATGAACCGCTGCCGCCTGTCGGTCACAGGCCTCAGCCTTTGGCAGCTCCGTTGAACTTGTCGAAGAACGTCAGGGGGGGCTTATAGTATATTATTTTCATGCCTCCGCTGAACTTCTTTTTTGCTCACCATCTTTCCCAACCACTCTCCACCCGAGTTTCGCTCGGCAAGGCAACACGCGATTTCCCACTACTGTTATTGGCTCAAGTCTAATTTCCATTGTTTTCCTTCTTTTTCTTCCTTTGAGGAAGTCAAGAGCAACAACTGTTGTAGCTAGGTCGAGCAAGCCTTCCAAATAGAAATTGCAAATCGGCCTCTTAGCCGTAAAAGCTGAAGTGAAGGTAACCCTTTTCCTTGTAACAAGCTGTAACGAACATGATATTTATTTGTAACTCGTGTACATAAAACCCAGACCAACGGGCGTACTCTAAAGAAAAACTGAAAATGAGAAGCAAACGAAGAACGCGACCATTTTTCAGTGACTGCTAGAGGAGTCTACGTTGCCTGATTCGAAAACTGCAAGCTTCGGCTCAGTTAATTGACGGAAGCCTTCTGCTGCGCACCCTTGAAAATCATCGAGGGAACTTCAACTCCCAGGAGTACTTATTTTTATTATCTGAGGGAAAAAAAGTTTCTACAGAAACAAGAGGAGGAAGTTGGTGGTAAAAATTTCCATCTTCTCGTCTCCAGAGAAGGTTATGGCCCTCTTCTGGCAATATTATCAGTGAGAATGATACAACAACTAAGGAAGAAAGCTCTAACTTTTACCTCTTTGTGCTTCAGCTAGAAAGAGGGAAGCCGTACAGCAGAATAAAACGAAGAAACCATGTGTGTTCGTCATCTTCCTTGCACTCTTTGGCTTTCTGGATCTAAATGAATTCAGTAGTTCGCCTATCTTCTTTTGGTGTGGAGACATGAAAAGAGATATTTGGCAGGGGATCATAAATGCTGGTTGGTGAATAGCAATGGCAGGTTTTCAATTTTGTAGGCCCCATCCAACTAAGTGTCTTGAATACTTGTCTTGAGTTACAGCTATAGGGGGCTGTATGAACAAGAAAACCATCATAGAAGATGAAGAATGATGTACAGAAACGGGTATTAGCAATCCAGCTTTAGCGAAGGATGCACTATATTCAATACATCTTTTTAAACGGGTATTCCATCTTCACGCATTCAATGTGACTAACGGGCTTTTGCCATATAGCACGATCATTCTCTTCCGCAACCGCCACCTTGTTCCAGTAAAGATGCTTGGCTAGCTAGCTATATCCTCGATTTAATTCGCTTTTCAATCTTCCTGAATTCTCTTGCCATCCTTTACAGTACCTTTTCCAGCAGGACACAATAATATGCACATAAATGTAAATGAACTCCCATTCTATAAGCTAGTGACATGCATGCATAGAAAACACTGTACAAAAAGTATATAAAAAGTAAATAAACACACATTCCTTCTTTGAACAACACTATTGTAATCAATGACACAAGCTTAATAGTCTCCAGAGTACGGAAACCATAGCAGTTATAGATATTAATTCTGAAAAAAAAAAATGCATGCCCATGTATTTATATATAGCTGATATAGACCCATGGACCCTCTCTCATGAATTGCGATATGCAATGTATAATTATATATTAATGCGGACCAAAACAAGATCATTGGCTAAGATGCCAATTACAATGGGAATTGTTCTGCTGACCTTGTTTAGGCTTATTAAATAGTGAAGCATGACAATAGTGAATATTATCCAATGCTAAAGAAGCAGGTGCTACGTAATCTTGAACCCAAAAAACATGGCTTTTTCATCTCAATTATGCACGTAATCTAGAATGAAAAAACGTGTTTTGCACACATCTACTTGTCGAAGGAGAACACATCTGCTTGTCGAAGAGCCCCTCCTAAAGAACAAGCAAGGGCATGTAAACCATAACAACTACGTACGGCTGGATTTAAGTTGCCAGAAAAATCAAGTAGGTCTCTTGGTGATCTTGCTTCAAAATGTAAAAGAGGAAGTCACACAATATAAAGGAATGTCTCCTCTCTTTGTAGGTCATGTGAAGAACAACATTGTCAGAAACAGCCCGACACTCGAGAGAAGTTTTATGGTTGGACGTAGGTCTCATGCCCGGACCACTCAGAAAATCCTCCGTGCTGCGCTACCTATTTTTCTTCATTACTCATTTCAAAGTCCGTCCTAAACAATGCTGCAGTAAACTGGATTTGGTCATTAAACGATATGATGAATTTCATGTGTTGTCGAATAGGCAGATGCCAATTGAGAATTTGGATTCAAAGAACAATCAAATTTGATCCCATAACCAAATCCAACGGACTAAAAGTCTATATATATTATATATATATATATATATGTGTGTGTGTACTTACGTACGTATTATTTTGTCATTGGAATGTTTGGACTAACCAAATGGTGTTTTATATACATGCAAAAATGAGTTAAGTATGTACTATGTAGTGGAACGTCAAGTCCATAAAGCTCCTGAAGCCAGCACTTCCAGAGGGAAGACGTATTGAGTCATTAATGCTTTAAAGTTCCCTTCTTCAATAGAATCGACCCAACCACCAATTAACAGAATAAAAAAATATCTTTTTTGAGAAGAAGAGAACGGATATATATGTATAAGACCATCCACTCGTGTCAGATGTCATATTGCTGTTGGATGGTTGAAATTTAAAAATTTGTGGTTAAAAATTATTCCCTATATTGACACTAACAACGGTTTTATGGTGTGATGATAGTGGTTTTGGTAATAACCTAGGGTCTTTTAATGAAAAATTTGTAAATCTTAAGTATTTGGCAGCATTATCTAATTTCTTATATATATATATATATATATATATATATATATAGCATTGAAAATATAAGGAAACTAAAAGTAATGAAAAACTGATATGCGGTGCCTTTAAATTAAGTTGACGAGTGCCGAATCCTTTTATCATTAATTCCATTGGAATTGACAATTCACGACAGTTGGACAATGTTGCTTGGAGTTTCCTTCATTTAGTCCACTTTTTGAGTTGGCAGTCATTTTCTTTATCATAATCACCTCCTCCAAGCATGTAAATAAATGATAAGCTGATAAAAAAGCCAGAAATGACCGTGGCGAGAGAAAGTTCCTCCTGCAAAGGCAAAAAGTGGAAAGGTCAAAGATAGTTACCTTTGTGCCATGTGAAAAGCCAAGAGACAAGTCGGCCACTGATCTCAATAGTCGACTGGCGCATTCAAGGGAGACTCATTGGGTGAGATAAGCATTCTAGCACTGTGTCAGACTAGAGCGCAAAGCCTCAGGTGCAGAGTTAAAAATCTGGCTTACAAGGGCCGACTTGTAAGAAGTTTTACAGCGATAAAAATACATTTTTCAAAAATTTACAAGGGCTAAATAATTTTTCTTTTCTTTTCTTCTTCGGCACTAGTCGGCAGCTCCTTAAATAACGTATGAGTTGTTTGGCAGTAAAAACATTTACCCATAAATCCATAAATATGTAAATGTGTTTTAAAGATTATGTAGATTCATAAAACAATAGTTTTAGTATTTTATGAATATACTTTAATCTTTACAATAAATTCATAAAATACTCAAAAAATATCAACCAACCCTTTAAGATTGAGGGGAATAAATCTTGGTTGGAGTCCCCTCGTCCATTTAAATGATGATAGCAACTGGTTGACTTTACATGCTTCAGCTTTCAACTGAGGAAATTGAGTTCATAAAATTAGAAAAGGACGACAAATTTTTGTTTGCTGTTACAGGACCAGCTAAGAAACGGACCGGCATTAAATCATTTTCAAATATTTTGGAGAACTTCCAAAATCGTACCCCGATAATTAATGCCCGTTTACAATTTTTATATTTTCCGGCACATCCATGGCCCATGTCAGAAATTTTTAACAAAAGAAACTTAATTACATTTGTGTGGTAATAATAATTTCTGGGTTTTTTTTATTTTAAAGGGGTTTAGAAACAAGCCAGTGAATTGAAAAGTAACAGTATAAAAAAGCACTCATGGAAAGTGAAAACATTTGGGCAAACAAAAAAACAAATCATTAATTTGGTGAGGAATATTAATTTGTTTTGAGGAAATTTTTGGTTCACATGCTGCGTTTGATGTCTTAAAATTTTCTACCTCCACCTTTCCCCAAAGGCTATTGTGGTTCTATAGAAGGAACTTAATTTGTTGGGGCCTGGACCCCCTCAAAGGGCTCACATCTTGGCTTGGTTCGTGCTACTCGATTGAATTAAGACTCAAGTAAACTTGCAACATTTGGGGTCTCCTTTAACTTCAATTTGTCCCCTATGCAAGCCTGATCAATAAGAAAGAGACTGGGGCTCACTTCTTCAAGCCTTTCCATTCAGCAGGACCACCATTTTTTTTTTCATCGTAGTCGTGGACAACTGGTCCGGGAAATCCTTTTCGAGAGACTTTATTATGTGGATCACATGAGGTTCATCTAATTACTTGGCACGAAATGGTGCATGGTTCGTTTTGATTGTTCAATTAACTCCTATATCAACATGCTGTGTTGTTTTGGTCACCAAAGAACGGCACAGTCCACCCCTAGCAATTGATCCTCGGTGCAATGGGATTTGTTATGCCCACAGGAGTTTTCGCCTGACTTGTCTTGCAAACTGTTTGGACCACGACTCATGAATACGGGTGCGCTAATGCACTGCTGTTTGTGTAGTTGAGACATGCCCCTGTTCGATTCTTATAGATGTTACTTTTTCTTGTTGACATTGAGATAAAGTACTAGATGGAGTTTTCTTCCCCAACCCCTTCTCTCTCTCTCAGCTTCGTGGCGCATTTGGGAGGAGCGCAACAACATAGTCTTTAAGGACACCTTCTTTTTGCCAGATTCTGTGGCTCGTCTTGTGCAAGGAGATGTCCAGTTTGCCATTCAGTTGAAGCGCCGCTGTCCGTTTGCGACTGGGTGACTGTGCCGCGCCGCCTTTCCTCTCTCTTATTTTTCTGTGCTTTGTATTGTATATTCCCCGTTCCTGATTCTGTTTTTGCGGTTTGTATTTTTGCGAATGTTCCTAGAGGACTTCTTGTCCCCAAATTTTGTTATATATTCTCATTTTATAGCTCTCTCTCTCTCTCTTAGTCAGTTAAAACCGTCATCTATGTTGACCAGGTGTTTGGTGCATGGGTCATCAACCGACCGTTTGGATGATGAATCAACCATTATCCGTCCCTTTTTTGAGATACTTTGGCACTTTGGAACTTCTGTATGATGACTGTGGGTTGCCCTTATGAAGAATGGTCCTCATTTAGGTTCGGAGTCATTGACAACCAAAATCATCAAACAGTCCTTCGAGAGCACAAAGTGCTTACCCATTCAGTCTCTTATGTTAAAAATCAAGGTGTTCTGTTTGTCTTGGTAGTTGCAGAACACTTGAGATCGTTGCTTCTTGGGTTTCCTTGAAATCCGGATTGTGTTGATCCATTTCCATAAAACTCCTCACATTTGAGCCATCGGTTCTTGTACACACACCTCTTCTTTCCATTTTTCCTGTAATATTTGTGATCTCCCAAATTACCCTAAATATTGCTTTATCACATATTTTCTGGAGCTAAAGAGCATAATCAGCTTAAATATTGCAGAAATATCAAATTGGCAAGGTTTCATGTTTTTGTGGAAGAACTGCCTAAAGAGCCTATTGAAAGTTCTACGCATTATTTTTCTTCCCATGAGCAAGACTTCAACTAAATTTTCTTTCAATATACCCCATGCAGAAAACGAAACAAGCTGTGGAGAAAATATACCCACACAAAGCCGTGCATGTTCCTATACTACAGGCTAGAAATTGTTAACAGAAGGACCAAGGTTACAATGACCATCCCGAATCAGTTTGTGGCTTTCCTTCAACTTCCTCAATAGCTGGCATTTACATTTTCAATGTATTCATATTCAGAATTTGACTAGCTGACGATCTGAAAATCAAATGTATCAGTGTTAGATTTCATTACCAAACCAACCACTTCAAGCTTTGAGTCAATAATCAAATAAATATAAGCCACTGTTGTTCCTCATTAGATGCGATATTTCCTTTTCTTGCTGCAATTTCACTCACACAAAAAGTATTAATTTTGGCAATCTCAATCAAAGACGTGTTGAACTTTCAACCAGCCCAGCCATTCAAGCAGCTCCACAAGTAATTTAGATATAACATAGAAAGAGTCCTTAAGATTATGTTCTTCACACGAGAATTAATTTTATTAAATAAGTTTGATAGAAAATTATCTGTTGATGGCTGTCTTTACCTTGCAGATGGATAAATATCTGAATCTGTATCAGATAGAGAGGTGGACCTTATTGGTGCTTTGCTCCTTGAAAATGAATGCCTGGAACTTTTCCACAGCCACTGATATCAATAGTGGGCCGGAGCATTCACATGGTCCTAGCAGCAGGGGAGAAGCAAATTTTGCTTTCAAGGGCCAACTTATACTTCTCAAAATTTCTATAGGGGTTAAAACTTCAAACCCCAGAAGCTGCACAGTTGCTGTACTTCTCATGTAGTTTTTGGTTTTTGGAAGGTAATGAAGTCACACCTAAATACCGTGTTTTCCTCGGATGGTGTTATGGTTTTTGGTACCCTATTGAGGAAGCATTACTAAGCCCATTTACAATACAATATTTTAGCCGCATTACTGATGTCAAACATCAAAAACCATTGCAGAAATGGCAATTTTACTACCTATTGCCTGCAGCACCGTGTTCCCGGTAGCACCTTAACCATCAAGCCGATTCCCCTCTATTAGTGAGAAGCCTGCTATCTCTATGTCAGGAACATGGATTAGACCATAAAACATGGTAGCGGATGTGCAAAACGTAGTCATAGGATAAAGTTCCATTCAACATTCTCTGAGGAGTAACAATTTATTACTGGTGCTTCCAGTGCGTGAGTTAGGTTATTGAAAGAGTGGAACAATGGATCCCCTTATCCAGCTTCTAGAGATGACACTGCAGAGTCGCAATACATAACGAATGCCAAGAAGCTGGAATAAGCAACCTAAATTACTGATTGACCAAAACATGCAAGGCTGAAGAAAACTAATAAACTTATAGCTTTGAAAGTGAAGTTTCCTCTGCCAAGAAGCCTTCTTCATTGTAAACCGCCCTGAACAAATGGATTCACAAACATTAATCAATCGGATACCATTAGAGACAATCCAGATTGTTGAAGATCATGGAATAACGTTCTGTTCTCTCTCTTCTTCTTGGTTTTTTTTTTTTTTAATCTTTGATAGTTCTGCTAGTTTGGTTCCAATTTCTTTTGTAAATGTCCTGCTCTTAATTGCAGTTTCCGCCATCATGGCCATCAAAGAGTACTATCAACTGAAGAAATATTGGGTTGCTGATCCTTGCCTTCCTCAAAATTCTCCTTGGGATGGTTTGACATGTGATAATTCATCAACTCCGTGAATAGTGACTCTGTGAGAGCTCATGTGCTGGTCTTCAAAAAGGCTCGCTTATAGTGTGATGCTTATTTATGTATCTGCAACAATTTTCAATTGCAGGGATCTTTCTAATAGCAGGCTAGATGGCATAATTTCTGGTCATATTTCAAAGCTAACAGCGCTGACAACATTGTGAGTCTCTCAACAATCATGCTGTTCTTATCTCTGAACTTCTAATTTGACCGTGACCTCATAGCCACTATTGGCATATTGGTTTTCTGTTCTCTCTTAATTCAGGAACTTGTCAAGAAACAACCTGAATGGACAAGTGCCAGCATTTTTACAAGACTTGCCAAGTTTGATCAAAATGTGAGTGCTCTTTCAGGTTAATAAAATGTGAAATAAAAATCTCCAATATATGTGATATACTCGTTGTATGAACTCAGAGATCTGTCAAACAACAACCTATCTGGGCCACTACCTGCCAGCTTAAAGGAAAAAATGAAAGATGGTCAACTCATGTTTAGGTTAGACGTAAACATACAGGCACAAGTACTGTTATATGCATGTCTTCCTTCAGCTAACAATAATTATGTCTTTTTTCAATTCCATTATCTAAAGCATTGAAAACAATCCCCGAATTTGCCAAGAAGGTCAATGCAGCCAAGATGGAAAGACTACTCACAAGAGCAGGAGAACTGTAATCGTCATATCTTTGGTGATATCTACACTTCTGACAGTTCTCATAGTTGTGGCCGTCATAGTCACAATAAAGAGAAGAAAACAAGGTGAGTTGCTCACTTAATAACATATACCTAGGAATTTGAAGTATGAAAATTGTGTTTCTGAAGGACCAAAAAGTTTATGCAGAAGGGTACTATAACGAGCCAAAAAGATAAAAATTAGAAAGAAAATGTCGCATAAGTATAGGAATGAGAATCCATGTTTCAGATAACGGAAAGTTGGGACACTGTCACACAATACTTATGCTTAGCCGACAAGAAGTGTGAACGTGGTCTGATCTGGACATGGACTGAGAAAGTTTTTGAACGTTATGAACAATAACTGTTCCATGGAGAGATACAGTTGGGGTTGGCCTGGTCAAAATTTTAGCTGGACTTTTATGTTCAGCACCAGCAAATCTTTCTCAAAGGAAAAAACGAAAAAATATGTTCACTCTGGTTTAGGCATCCAGATTCAGCATTAGACCACGTGCTTTTAATTGTATAATGGCAAAAAGGTACACGACTCTGGATCTTCCACAGTTGATACTTGAGGTTGAACCATTGCCTTGCCACCACGGTTCTGATAAAACTCGTTTCTGTCATATATAAAACGAATTAGAACCAGTTATATCCATGTTGGTATTGAGCCTCTCTCGTAACCATTTTTTCCCCTGAATGGCTAGACAATCATCAACAGTATCAGACAACCATGGAGTATAAGAAAAGTGGCATTTTCACATACTCTGAGGTGGTGGCAATGACTAATGATTTTGACAAAGTAATTGGTAAAGGAGGATCAGGCACAGTGTACTATGGTCATCTAAAAGATGGACGTGAAGTTGCAGTTAAGAAAGTAGCTGGACTTGTAGAAGAAGGAACCAAGGAATTTCAAGTAGAGGTTTGTGCTTTTATGAGAATATATATGTTCATAAATAAATGAACAAAAAAATCTACAGATCATGGTGGGAATAAAGCTGCCTCGCATTGCAGGTTCACCTACTGATGCAAGTCCATCATAAACATTTGGCACCTTTCATTGGGTACTGTGATGATGGCAAACAAATGGTCCTCATCTATGAGTATATGGCTAATGGCAATCTTCGACAGCGATTGTCAGGTATGTTTGCGTATTCCTTCTACACTATTTGAACTTGCACTCAAAACCAGGAAGCTGTTGATAAACACATAGGTTATGAAAAGCTAATTACTTGGGTTGATCACATCTCTTGTGTGTGGTGAGTATCCCCTCTATATAAATATATATATATATTTATATATATGTATGTATATACATATATATATATGTGTGTGTGTGTGTGTGTATGTTTGAATTATAAGTAAAGTTCATATGATTACTTTTAGGGTCATGTTCAAATCAGGGTAAAGATTTGAGGAAATTATCTGCATGGGAATCATCAGAAACATTTGACTGCATGGGCATGATAAAAGAAAATGTGCCAATATACTCTGTATAATGCTTCGGCTTATAAATTTCAGTTGTTATGCTTGTATAAGAAATCCATGCATCTATCTGCATGTGTACTAGTCTCCTGCATGTTTAGGTCCATGGATCCTTTTGAAGGTGCCTTACTTCACCCTATTGAGGGCCTCCTTCACCCTTCTTTGCCAACTGTCGCCCCTTAATTGTATGTCATATTGTCATTCTGTTCCTTACATTCCATGTGCTTCTTACAATTAGTTAGAAAATGGCTTCTTCATCATTGAAAGCCCCGTTTCCACGTCTTGGACAAAGACTTTCACCTAGTGGAGAAACCCCTCTTGACAGATGATATTAAAAGACAGAATGTTTCATCTTTGTTGACATGTCATCTTCTTTGACACCTGATTTTTGAGAATCTTTATCATATCTGAGTTATCTGCAAACGGTGATATTCAGTTATCTTGTCATTTAATTAATGGTCTGCTCTTAAGAATGCTTGAAATGTGGGGAAAACCAAGAAATCCGGTCCCAAGTTTAAGCCAACCAGCTTTTACAGATGAAAGAGCTGACGCATTGAACTGGCAACAACGACTGCGCATTGCTTTTGGTGCAGCAACGGGTTAGCATCTGACCATCTGAAAAATTTTGTTATCTTTTTTTTTTTTTTTTCACGTGATCTCATTGATTTGATCCTTGCCATCAAATCTTCTTATTTCTCAGGTACTTAATTGTTACCAATTTTGGATGCAGGACTTGAGTATTTGCACTCAGGATGCACCCCAGCAATCATTCATAGGGATGTGAAATCAAGCAACATTCTTCTGAATGCGAATTTTGAGGCAAAGATTGCTGACTTTGGGTTATCAAAGAGTGTTATCTCTAGCAGTGTTACACATATTACAACTGCAGTTGCTGGCACAGCTGGTTACTTGGACCCTGAGTATGTAGCTTTCGTCTGCAGACAAGACTAATTTTGTCATAATTGTCTACGTGAAAATCATCCAGCCCAGCTATTTTGAGTCAAACCATGTGTACTACATCTGGGGATACAACCTAGAATTCACTATATTCCAGATAAACTTTTTGGCTACTGGCTGCAATGTTAGTTACTTGGTTCATTTTCACGCTTTATATAAAAGCAAGGTTACTAGGGCCATAAACATGCTCTCGAGCTTGTTCCAGTTCGCTTGAGAATTCTAAGAGTTAACTTCCAATTATAAGTGTATATTATTGGTAACATGGAAACTGGTTTTGGAACGAACTCATGCACATGAGCTCCTGGACAGACAGGAGACTTATACAACCTCAGCAGGCTTCACAGCCTTTGAGGAACATAATTACCAAATTGATAAGCGTAATTCAAGTCCATTGATATATTAAAAGCATTAACATTGTTAAACTAAGAAAAATTATATAAGTATAGATGATCATGGGCATACAAGTACCGATATGTGTGAGTGCAACTGCTAACTCAATGATATGCACAAACAGGGAGATCGGACTATGATTCCTGTTTGTGTTCCTCCATCACCCTCCTGTTTTTCTTTTTCTCTTCTTACCCTCTTTTATCTAAAACTTGCAGCAATGTCAACGTTGATTAATTCTTTTTCTTCTTTTTAGGTATTGGTGCACCGGCAAGGTTACTGAGAAAAGTGATGTCTACGGCTTTGGGGTAGTCCTGTTATGGAGGAGAAAATGTCCCAATAGTTAAAATTGTAGTACCAAGACTTTTGAGGGGGGACATCAACAGTATTATTGATCCCAGGATACAAGGCCAATATGAGATCAGCTCCATATGGAAGGTTGCGGACACAGCAATGTCATGCACTCAGGAAAAGTCATTCATTAGGCCTACTATGAGAGATGTTGTGGCTGAGTTGAAGGAAGCCATGGAGATTGAGATGGCTAGAGAAAGAAGTGGAAGCTCGAGGATGTGGAAAAGCTCCATGCGTTCATTATCAACGAGCAAAGTACCAATAACGTCCGCTTCTCTATCTGATACAGATTCAAGCATTTATCCATCTGCAAGGTAAAGGTAGCCATCAACAGATAACTTTATATCAAATTCATTTAATGAGATTGATTCTCACATGAAGAACATAATCTGAAGTACTCTTTTTATGTCACATTTAAATTACTTGTGGAGCTGCTTGAATAGCTGGGTTAGTAGTTAAAAGTTGGACATGTCTTTCCTTGAAATTGCCTAAATAAATACTGTTTTAGTCAATGTTATAAAAGGCATAGCGTATCGCGTATCGGTCGGGCTGACCTATACGCTGTATCGTAACGTATCGTAAACGTAGCATAGCGTATCGTAAAATTAATTTTTTAATTTTAAAAAATATTTAAAAATAAAAAAATAGAAAAAAAATTATTAAAAATCTGAAAAAATAAACAAAAAATCAGAAATCAAGAAAAATGTATTCAAATACAAAAAAGATCATCATACATAAGGAACATTCATGTATGCCAACAACGCATTCAAAAATTAAAAATTAGATATTCAAAATAACATAATAAGCATTCATCACAATTTTAAACTTGAAAATTTTACAGAATCTTAAGACTTAAAGTCTTAGGACTTTGAGTTTTAGGACTTATATTACATCACAATTTTATAAGTTCAAAACATATAGTTATCAACTTATCATCTTTCATGATTTAACGATAATATTTTCTAAATCGATGAATCATTGGTTATTTTTTATGAAAATGTGCAAAATCTCTCCCTCCTACGTCTCTTGGAGTCTTTAAATACAAGAAGAGAGAGGGAGGAGTGTTTAAACTTTAAAAAATAAAAAATTTTGTGTTTTAGTCCGTATCGTACGATACGGGGGTGTATCACCCGTATCGTACGATACGGCCCCCGTATCGCACGTATCGTGCGATACGTATACGATACGGACGCGTATCATCTTTAAACAGCGTATCGTATAAATTTTGTTGACCTATACGATACGTATCGTACGATACGCATCTGTATCATACGATACGGATAACATTGGTTTGAACTACACATTTTTTTCTGAAAGCCTAACTCCCGAACAGAGCATACATGGTTGTTCGGGAAGTGCTGTAAACTACTAAAGTTGGTAATTGTCTCTTTCCAGTTGGAGACAACAAGCAAGCCAGCTGAATGGTTGCAGCAGATTTTCAATCAAAAGCATGCTCTGTTCTCAGCCTTCAGAATTTAGAAAAATCGCAAGATGAACTAGACATTTTTTCATAGATGTTTCACTAATAATTGGTTATGTTCGATTGAACCATTTGTATTTCATATTAATCAGAAAAAAGTGGTTTTCAATCCAATAATCATGATATATAACGACCTTGATGATGATGACAAAAGCCATTGTATAAAAAAGATAAGGCAAGCAATAGAGCACATACCATCATCAGCATTAGTCACAAACCCGCTCAGGGGAAGGAGTTTGTAGACCTCAAAGGAATTGAGGACAGCACCCTCATCCGAAGCGTTGGTCGAGCGTACGGAGACCGAGTACTGGGATGCAATCAAAGCACGTGGTGAGTAGAGAACACTGCTGGAGAGGTAGGTAACGTTGACGTCGCCCCAGTGTTGATCGTTCAGGCGAACCGTCAGGCGCCTCCATTTCCCGGAGGAGGGCGGTACCACGTCTGCGAATTCCAAGGTCAGAAAGAAGGCGCTGTCGACTCCCCCAGGCCAGCTAACGACTATCTCCCCGGGCGCGTAGACAGCGGTCTGCAACACAACTGAGGGTGTTCCGAAACTCGGGGTCAAGGACTCGGTGACCGAGGCATTTGTGCTCTTGGGAGATCCATATGAATCGTAGTCGAACTCCCATATACGATCAAAGCTGTCCGCCGGATACCTGAGTTTGGTAATCTGGTTCGTTAGTGCGAGATTATTTTTCACCATGTCACTTGCAGAGGTTGCTAAGGCCTTTGGGGGAAGCAGCTGGTTTAGTTTCAAGAGTGAACATCTTCGCTTGTCTAAGATTATATCAAGACCTTTGGGTGAGCGGGAGGTTGTTTCACCGCTCAAACGAGAATGAAACAGTTTAAACGAGAGATGAAACTCCACCCTCCTTCCTTGCCCTTTCCCCAGGGTTTAGAGCTATGTTAGTACTGATGGGATTTCTCCCCATAGCGCACATACAAAACCAAACGCATATGCCCTAAACAGGATCATGTTCATGCTAAATCATTGAATCAAACATAACCTTAAACTTAAAGCGGAAGCGTACCTGAATCCATCTGATCTGGTGCACGGGAAGATCGCAGCAGGGTCTTTCAGGGTACGTGCGGCGCGCTTGAGGTCTCTCTCAGATGGGGAAGAGGAAAACCCTAGAAACCAATGTTTCAGGCAACCCTTGCACGACCCCAGGGACCACTACCATTATATAACGAGGACAATTACGGATTCAACCCATCAAAGAGTCTGTAATCGCATATAGGTATCTATACATTTCAAAATTACCCCATACCATCTAAAATGACGTAATATCCCAAAATGCAATCACTTATGCGGATATTTACATTAAGACAGCTATAATGTCTGAAATTCCTCATAGACATATGTCGGCCCACCAAATGATCTTACAATCTTCCACTTGGGCCAAATATGTCTTAATACATTCAGACATTACACAAAACCTTAAGAGCTCATAACTGCTATCTTATTAAACGTCATTTCACCAATCTCGTCCATGTTCATATCAACACAGAACCAAAACGGCTTTCGCTATATCAAAAGTTAGCTAAACCTTCAATGATCACAAATGTTAACATAACCAATGACATAGATCTGATATGGATGTATAGCATGAGAATTACATGCGATGTGATTACAACATGTCTATTCTCAACTATTCCAACTTTAAAACCTTATGGAGATCAAAACATAAACACAGAATGGATCCAAAGAACTTTAAACTTTATTCTGCAGAAAATTGAATATGTGTCCATACATAAGAGCAAACAAAATACAAACTCCCACTAAACCAGCACATCATCCAAGGATAACACCCCATACGAACAACATGTTCGTGAAAGACCTTATGTGTTAAACCCTTGGTAAGCGGATCCGCAAATCATAGAGTTTGTCACAATATGCTCTAAAGACACCTGACCATTCTGTATCCCCTCTTTAACAGCCCAAAAACTTAATGTCGATGTGTTTCGACTTTGACAAACTGTGGCTGTTATAAGAGTACATGAATGCTGAATTATTGTCACACAACAACCTTAGTGGTCTTTCTATACCATATATAATGCGCAGCCTCGTGACAAAATTCTGCAACCACAAAACCTGATTGGATGTCATTATCTTGGCACCCAGCAAAGTTAGAATCTGAATACCCAATGATCTCCCACTGGTCTGACTTCCTGTATGTGAGCATAAAATCTTATGTTCTTTTTAAGTACATCAAAACTCTTTTGGCTGCTTTCCAATGACCCATACTAGGATCACTTAAGTATCTTCCTAACATTCCAATGATAAATGCAATATCCAAACGAGTACAAACCTGAGCATATATAAAACTTCCTACAACAGACGAATAGGGAATCCTTTCAATTTCCTTATATTTGATTTCACTTTTAGGGCACTGTTTGAGACTAAACTTGTCTCCTTTATCAACTGGAGTCTTTCATGGTTTACAATCCTTCATGTCATATCGCTGAAGCACCTTATCAATGTAGACCTTTTGTAATAATCCAAGAATACCCCGAGAACGATCTCGAAATATTTGGATCCCTAATACAAAAGATGCACAACTAAGATCCTTCATGTCAAATTGTGTTGACAAAAATTCTTAGTTTCATGCAATATGCCCACATCACTACTATTCAGCAATATATCATTGACATATAAAACCAGAAAGATAAATTTGCCCCACTGATGTTTTGGTATACACATTCATCAACCATATTAGTTTCAAAACCAAATGAAACTATAACTTGATGAAACTTGTAATACCACTGACGGAAAACTTGCTTTAGCCCATAAATGGATTTCTTGAGTTTGCATACCATTTTCTTTGCATTTCCTGAAACAAAGTTTTCTGGTTACACCATATATATCGTTTCATCAATGTCTCCATTTAGAAACGTTGTCTTAACATCCATCTATTGCAGCTCTAAGTCAAAATGAGCTACAAATGCCATTATAGTCCTGAAAGAGTCTTTCAACGAAACTGAAGAGAAAGTCTCTGTATAATCAATGCCTTCCTTTTGAGTAAAGCCCTTAACGACAAGACGTGTGTTATACCTTTCGATGTTATCTAATGAATCCCTCTTGGTTGTAAATATCCATTTACAACCAATGGGTTTCACACCTTCAGGCAAGGGAACAACTTCTCATACGTTATTATCCATCATGGACTTTATTTTCTCATTCATGGCATCCATCCACTCAAGAGATTTAGAACTCTTTATTGCTTGCTGGAGGTTGACAGGATCATCCTCCATTAAGCCCATATCAACATCATGTTCTTGGAAATAGACAAAATCATTTGAAATTGTATTTCTCCTCTCTCTAGTGGATCTCCTCAGTGGCACCTCTACTTGATTTTCTTGAGGTTGTTGAGTTTGTTCTTCAGTATGGAGATCGACATCATTGTCTTCTTCTGAATAGAGTGGACTCAGGTCCCTCTTCAAAGGCAATGCTTCTAACCTGATCACCTCCTCAAACTCAATATCCTCAAAGAAATGAGCATTTCCCTTTTAAAGAAAGACTTACTGAATGGATTAAAAAACTTATAACATCTTAATGTTTGTTCATTTTCCCTTATACATACAATGCAAACATTAAAGTCTGCAAAATCAAGGGACTCAAGAATTCCTTTTGACATAAGGCTTTATATTCTCTTTTCAGAGATATGTCTTAAGCGTCAATGTCACAACATAATAGAATTCTAATTTGTTAATTTTACTTTTAGTACCACTAGACGTAACATGCAAGATTTCATTATATGAAGCAACCATATCAAGCAAAAAAAAGGTTATCGCTACTAGACAAAGAACTAGTGGCAATCAAATTTGAGTGCAGAAACAACTTAAATTTACTTCTTCCAAATAAACAATAATAACCAAACTTGTTCAATGAAGAAATAGTAACCAAATTCCATCTAAAAGATGGTACCACATAAGTTTCTGTCAAATTCAAATAGCAACTAGTCTTTAACAATAACCAAAAATCTACTATGGCTTCAACCTTTGCCTTCTTGTCATCGCTCACATAGATGAATCTTTCAGCATCATTTGGCGTTCGACAATTTAGGCAGTCTTGCATAGACACTATGTGAGTAGTAACACCGAATCTACCCACGAAGTGTTTCTGGATACTAAAGTTAAATTAACCTCAAAACAAACCAAAAATACCAAACATGCTCACAATCAATACATGTACTTAGATGAAACAACAAATATAAATGAATTTAAATACAATGGCCTAAATCCCATCACAAGGTACCGGTGCAACGCTAATATCCAATCTTTGGATTGAAATATTAACTGCAAGTGGCATTCTTGGTCAACAATGAATATAGAAAATTAACCCTATCAAACAACGAGTCTATCTTTGGATTGACTCGCTATTCACATGGAAACCTAAAAAATTATCACATATTCATTGCTCTGTATACTTAAACCTGACCAAACAACAATCCTCCTTTGGGCTGATCATTGTCCGCATGGATCAAGTATACTATCATCTAATGTTTAAAACAAGCAAATTCGTACAACAAAGGTCACTTTGGCGACATAAAGTACAAACGTACTCATTTCAAACAACAGACATAGCCAAAGATCAAATTCATAATCCAAACATTCATACAAAGCACATACACAATTTTAATAACATGCAAAACATGATACATGAATTAAAATTTACATACAAATTTGCCCTATATTGATTCCAAAACCAAAATGATCCAATAAAAGGGGCCCAAAAGTGTCCAAAATTTTATAAATCGGTATCATAATCGTGCTTAAGAGGATGAAGAACTACTGAATTGGCCCTAAAATAGCCTGTATCGTTTTTAAACCACAACAAAAGCACCCACATGCCCTTACGTAGGGGTGAACCAGTCTTAAAATTAGACGTACCGGTCAAAAATAGACCGTATCGGTTCTAAAACCCAATGAACCGGTTAAAAAATGGCAAAAATAGGTTCAAAAACTGGATGAACCGGTCCTGAAAGCCCTGAATTGGTTCTAAAACTGAATGAACCGGTCCCAAAATGGTCCGAATCGGGTTTTAAAGGTTCGAACCGGTTCTAAAACTGAATGAACCGGTCCACCAAATGTCCGAATCGGTCCCCAAAGGTGTGAACCGGTTCCAAAAGGGTACGAACAGGTTTGAAAACCAACTGAACCGGTCCAGAAAAGATCTGAATCGGTTCCAACATGTCCGAACCGGTTTTGAATCGAGTTGAATCGGTCTGAAACTGAATGAACCGGTTCGATTCTTTTCAGAAACCGGTTTGACAATAATGAACCGTTTTTCAAAAGTTAAACCGCATGGATACGGGTCGGGTCCTGTCGGACCCGACCCGCTCCGAAAACCTTTTAAGTCAGACGGACGCGCACGGGCGAGCGGATTTTTTTTTTTTTTTTTTAAAGCTGATGGATCCGGATCGGGTCTGTCAGGACCCGACCCGGTCCGACCCAAAAGGACCGCCCGAGCTTCGTCTACACTCGACCGAAAAACCACCGTTCGCCTGCCTGACGTCGAACGATCGATTCACCTCCGGCAGGTCTCCGGGGGCCTTGGGTGAGCGCCGGCGGGTGCCGCCAGGGCCGCCGGACGTCGGCGGCAACGATGGCGGGCCGATGCCCGCCGAAAGCCGGCAAATACCACCGGTTATCCTCTGTTTTGAACATCTGCCCCTTTCTGAAGTTGGGCGACTGAAACGGCAGCCAGAACGCCGCCGGCAAGGGAGTGGGTGGGCATCAGTTCGTCGCACGGCGCCGACCGGCGACGGTGGACTCCCCGGCGAGGCTGGATGTGGCCAGACGGAGGTGGGCGAAGCCCTTTTCTCCCGCCATCGTCCCTCGCTGCCCTTCCTTCAAAACAAAAAAACTAAGGTAGGGCGCACAGAAGGCGGCCGGTCGTCACCCGAACCGGCCATCGCAGCCCTCCTACCCCGCCAGAACGCCTGACTCCAGCCGTTGCGCCCCTCCCTTCTCTCCCTTTCTCCGGTTGCAACGGAAGCCGACGGCTTCCATCGCCCACGCGATGGAGGCCGTCGCCCCATGTCCAGTTTTTTTTTTTTTTGAAAACTTGAAGCCGAAGAACAGGGAAGAACCCAATGAGGAGACACACAAAAAAACATCCAAAAATTCAACGATTCTACGAAGAACATAGGCTCTGATACCAAATGATGGGATTTCTCCCCATAGCGCACATACAAAACCAAACGCATATGCCCTAAACAGGATCATGTTCATGCTAAATCATTGAATCAAACATAACTTTAAACTTAAAGCGGAAGCGTACCTGAATCCATCTGATCTGGTGCACGGAAAGATCGCAGCAGGGTCTTCCAGGGTACGTGCGGCGCGCTTGAGGTCTCTCTCAGATGGGGAAGAGGAAAACCCTAGAAACCAATGTTTCAGGCAACCCTTGCACGACCCCAGGGACCACTACCATTATATAACGAGGATAATTACGGATTCAACCCATCAAAGAGTCCGTAATCGCATATAGATATCTATACATTTCAAAATTACCCCATACCATCTAAAATGACGTAATATCCCAAAATGCAATCACTTATGCGGATATTTACATTAAGACAGCCATAATGTCTGAAATTCCTCATAGACATATGTCGGCCCATCAAATGATCTTACAAGTACTATCAATAACCCATGTAATATTTAAAAATGACATCAATTAATCCTTAAAACACAACCAAAATCTGTTTCAATAGGTACATATTTGTCAAGCTCATTTGATTGTCATTGGAGATTAACATCGACTGATTAGTACTCACGTATTCTTGAATTTATCATAATCAACCATAGTAGAAACATATTTAACATATGTATGATCAGATCTAAGATTAGAGGAAGTAGAGAATTTGTTCTTTACCAGTCTTGGCAGAAGTGGGCCACAACGTTCTGTGGAACACTAGGACCGAAGGTTTTGCCCTTGTCATTCTGAGGACCTAGGATCTAACATACCCAAATGAGATGATGTACTTCTACAAAAAAGGAAATAATTGGTATTGGTAGCTTTATTCTAGTTTTCTCATGCCAGATAAATGAACGGTTGAATTCAAACTATCATGACAAGTTTTTGCAAAAAGTTAAAAAATAATAGTCATATAGATTTCACTTAAGAAAACGCAACGATCCTTTCTGTATATATTCTTAGCAAATAAAGTATGGCATCTACGCCTCCAATGTTAGATTGATAGAAAATTAATGTCTATAATTAACATCACAAGTTTCATTGCTCAAATTCCAATAATCATTCATGTCCTAATAACTTTTGTTTTCCCCTCAGCCTTAGATATGGTAAGTTCTGTATCAGACTACCAATGCAACAAACGTACCCCAACCATTAACATTTTTGCTCATATTCTAGTTGGAAATCTATTAATTAATGAATTCAGATTCAAGTGAACCAAGTACACATCTACCTCACAACTCACAAGTCAATTAACTCGGACTGAATAACGCAAAGAAATGAGAGAAGGGTGCCCATTCAATTCCCTGCGTTCAATGATTATGTTTGTTCTTCTTATGTTATCAATAAGGAAGCGTTTGAATACCACAGAGCGTGGATTGGAGTCCACGTTCCTCGGCTTTTTCCCTGCAACATCACATGCAGAGGACTTACCACGGTTAAGTTTTTTTTGTCCCAAAAATCTTGTCCGTGATTCATCAAGGAGCTTGCTATAGAGAACATCTGTGCAAGTCACGCACAAGACACAGGTAGAATTTTTTGGTTCGTGGATGTTTATCTGTAGCATTCAAGCGCCCCCTAAGCGAATACATTATATCTGTCGGTGCGGAGCCAGGAGGTGGGCAGGCCACGCCTTCTCCCCGCTCCCACCAAGCTCACTGAAATTATGATAAAAACAAAATATGACCGATAATATTTTTAAAAAATTTTAATTTCACTGTTGTAAAAGTTTGAAAACTAAAATGAACCCCGTGAAACTAGGGGTGAACAATGAGTCGAGCTACTCGAACTCAACTCGTCAAAGCTCGACTTGTGAATGAGTTCGAGACGAATCATTTGCTTAACCAGTCAAGCTGAAGTTCATGAGTCGACTCATTCAAATAATCAGGTTGAGTTCGAGCTCAACACGTAATTGCCGAGTCGAGCTCGAGCCTTAATCAAGTAAATATATTCAAACAAGTTTACGAGTTTGTTGAGCATTAATCAAGTCAAGTTCGAGTTCAACACGTAACGATGAATATCAATTCTATTCAAACGAGTTTATTAAGCTTTAATAGATTCGAGTTCGAGCTTAACACATAACGATGAATATCAATTTTATTCAAACGAGCCACCCATCGAGCTATTCTCGAGCTCGAGGTTTCATTAGTCAAGCCGAGCTCGAGATGACTGAACTTGGGCTCTACTAGACTTGTGTTCACCCTATGTGAAACTGATTTCTGTACCCCAATCCCGACTCAGCCCCTGTAACTATCGTAAATTATTAATAATGCAGGGCTGATATCCCCACCAAAAAAAAAAAGAAAAGAACA
Source organism: Nymphaea colorata (assembly GCF_008831285.2). Classification (NCBI taxonomy): domain Eukaryota; kingdom Viridiplantae; phylum Streptophyta; class Magnoliopsida; order Nymphaeales; family Nymphaeaceae; genus Nymphaea; species Nymphaea colorata. Next base: position 6,896,990 of record NC_045143.1, read on the forward strand.
AAATTAAACATACTGACCAATGCGTTTGGTTGCTCCGACATCTACCCGTCTGAATGTCGTCAACGCAATCGAGCTATTGGCTGGTGCATACAAGGTACTAGGGAGGGGCCGGAGCTTCAACGAAGAAATGAAAGGTGTTCCACCGCCTGTTCTCACAAGGCACACATACAGGACACTTGCTACTGCTTGGGTGACCAGCTCGCTCCTAACGGCATGGGTGGCGCTGGCCAACGTCACAGTGTCCCACAAGTCCACACCAAGGTAGAGACGGAAACTTGGTGGGGAGTTGAGGCCATCGTAGTTGCCATACATGAAGGAGGCCCGGAGGAGATACTTGCTACCAACAGTGGCCGGCAGATGATAGCAGCTTCTCGTGGCGTTGGGGAACGATCTCACTGTTTTGTACACCTTGTTAGTTTTGCCGTCAATGGCGTTGGGATCTAATAAGGGCATATTGACTCCCGTCTCCACGTACCCGTCGTCGGAGACGTAAGTGAGATTGTCACTTTCAACATTGGTGTAACTGGGGGTCTCTGTTAGACCACAATCGATGCTTATAAACCCTGTCAAGGGGGAGGTGAATAATTAAACAGAAGCACGTCACCGATGGAAAACTAATTTTCTTTAAGATTACTGGCATTTTCGGTTATATCCTTAAGCAACACCATTTTGGAGGCAAAATGCCGAGTTTCTGAAAAACCAATCTTTGGCATGGCAATTTTCACGAAGGGCATGAATAACCTGCTCTCAAGTTGTTCACATAAGGTGTTGCTTTCATCTTCTCATCTAAATACACAAACCAAGCTCCACAGAAACTTGTTAAAAAGGAAACCAATTTTCATAAAACCTAATCGTTAAAGAACGGTTTTGAGGGTGTCATTCAGGCACAACTTATGAATTTCAAAAATCCAAGATAAACTAGCTGAATTACGAGTTTTAATGTTATGAGGTCATGAACATTGCCCTAGTAATTAGGCACACAATGTTAATAACAGTTCCACTAGACGATATAACCTTACTCCCCTTCTTTCGGGTGAGTAAGTGATTAACAACCTACAGCTGAAAAAGTAGCTTAAAGGCCCTTAATTTTCCTACTTTGGGGTTTATAAGTTGGGTCTTCATCAGTGATGAAAATGATGTACCTTTGAACTTAGGCGTTATACCTCACCACTTAAGGCACAAGAAACATAACAGCTATGAAAATGAAAATGATGTACCTGAAACCTACTTCTTTATTAGCCCAACCAATTACACTATGGTCCTTCAAACAACTTGTGTCATTAAAAAGATCAGCAACATTTAAAAGTAACGGGAATAAGAACCAGAATTTTATTCTTCAAAAATGGTATGAGTAATGACGTAGCCTCACTAATAAATGGCCTTTTATTGTTGGGTGACACAAAAAAGGTAATACTAATTGTGTTGCCATCATGCATTATGATAGGCCGACCTTCAAGTCATGGCGTTCTTGATGGAAAAAAAATTAATGGCATCAGGTGGTACTATTATTTCTCTTTAGATAGTGCTATTGTTTATATATATATATAAGGCGATGAAAATATGAGTGACGGCTAACAGTGATGAGTGATCAGGAGAATAGCGAGGGGGCCGGCTGGGGCCATCCAAACCTCAACAGTGTGTTATGAGATGTGTAGTTTAGTATTTTAAGATTTCAGTTTGGCACATATAAAAATCCAGGAACTACATAATGACCCTCCATTAAAAAAAAAATCATGAGAACGCGTTCTGTAGTTCTCTCCTCAGAACGCGTTCGGTACTAAAATATTCTGTAGTTGTCTCTCCTCGTAACGCGTTCGGTTCGCTCCTCAGAACGCGTTCTTGGGTTGTGTAACTAGACACTATTATCAGAGAGTCATAAACAGGTGGTGAGCACATAAGGTCTTGTTTGATGGCATGAAAATAAAATGTTGAAAAAAATATGTGATGAAATTTTCTTTTCTATTTTTTAATTTGAGGTTCTGTTTGATGACAGAACAAAAACGAATTTAACCTGATAAAATTAATTGTGTTTGATAACAAAAAAGTGGAAAAGAGAAGAAGCAGCCGAGGGAAAAGAGAGAAAAAGAAAGAGTGGAGAAGAGGCGACCGAGGGAAAAGAGGGAAAACGACGGCTCTCAACAAAAAAAAACTGCGGTAAAATTGGACTTTTTTACGAGTTTATTTTATCTTCGTCCTACACATTTTGCCGGTATAAGTTTTGCGACGCACACTCCCTTCGCCGAACGTTTTTCACCGGAAACATGCCTAAGAGACTAGAGAGAGAGTAGATTTAAGAAGAGAGGGCGAGTACCCGTTTGAGCTCCTCCCAGTAAAAGGACAGCAGCACAGCAGAGCAGAAAGAGGACGCCGTGTCGTTCCATCATCTCCTCCGCAAACTTTCCCATCTCCTCTAAGAAGACCAGAGACTCTGCATACCCAGTAGTTCCTCTGCTTTTCTTTACTACGTACGCAGACGAAGTAAAGTGCAAGTGAATGCTGGTAGTTGGATCCTAGCGCCGGGCTGTCCTTTAGTGGGTCCCACCAAAATTAAAGCCTTTACCTTCGTCTTGACTTTGAGGGCAGGCTACGGATTAGAGAATTGGTCAAGGTGCCTCGGATACCGTCCATCGCCCAAGATGAACGATCGATAGCCTGGCATAGCCATAGCCGGACTATCTGCAACCCATCCGTCTCTCCAGGGTAATGGGGAGACTTGGAACGGGTTTTCAGTGTCCTGGGTGCCTTAACAAGGGGTTTGATAACAGGTACGGAACACTTCATTTCAGAGACGGAGCGGAGCGTTTCTGTTACTAAACTCCGTGTTTGATAACAGGTACGGAACACTTCATTTCAGAGACGGAGCGTTTCTATTACTAAACTCCCCTGTAGTTAAAGTGCTAAAAATTGTCCAAGGCAGTCTTTGCGAAAGGAGTGAGTCCTGACTGGGCTCGGTCCAGATTTATCGGCAACAAATGTACCACTGGTGAACGAGCAGGACGGCTTCCAAGCGAAGGAAAGTTCTCAAGGACCGACTGTCTTAAAGTTATGAAAGATGCTGCACATAATCACATTCTTTTACCATTGAGTAAGTAATTTCTTCCAATTTCTCCTAAACCAGCGGATTTGGTCACTCGTTCCTGTCATAATTCCCTGCAGGTAGACAAGTCACTTTTTAACACCTTTACCTTGTTGCTCTTCATGCTATGTAAATCAAGCAAGCACAGAAATATATTTACTACATTAAGAATACAAAGACATAAAAAGGATCATAGCAAAAAGGATCACAAAAGAAGAAAACCATTGAATCTTGAGATTTAAGGTCCTGTTATGATACTAAGAACAAGTTCTAACCTGAAAAACGCGTAAAACAAAACAGCAAGAAAGGAGGAAAAAATGCACAGAAACCCCAGAACCGGTGAACCGATCCAAACAAATGCACTAGAATTTTCAGCAACAAGCCTTCTGTTTAAAAGACTATCTTTTAAATTACTAATCAAACAATTCTTCTGTTTGATCCCAACAAATGCACAACTTAGTTATATACCTTCTATAGATATATATACTCATGGCCAACGACGACATTCACATTAATACCATCGTCTTTTCCCTCTTCACTCTCTCCTTCTTTCTCCATTCAGGGAATGGAGCAGCAACCCACAATGTCCTTAGGTGTGGTGCCGCTAGTGCAGATCGGGCTGCAGACATCTGCAAGGGAATCCTGGCTTCCTCAGCACCAAGGAAATTCAGATCACTTCGCTAAAGGTTTGAACTTACATTTCTAAAAATGGCAAAATTTGGAATTGGATTAGGATTTGAATAAAAAAATTAGTTTTAAATTTTAAAATCAGGTTTTGGATTAGGATATGACCTTTTTTTTTATTCGGATTCGAATTCGAATTCAAATCCGAATATGTGAATATCCGAAAAAACAGATATGGTTAAAGATATAGTCAATTTAAATCCAATCCACTGGCATCCCTAGATTATATGGATGTAAAATATAAAAACGGACATAATCTTGGAATTTCCTTCGTGACGAGGAAAAGAACAAGCAGGGCCACATCGTGCTATGATGCATCATAACAGAGCAGAAAAATAATATTGTGGGAATATTATATATATTGTGATACATTCATTTTTCAAACTACAAAATTAAAGCAGGTAAGATCTTTCTCAGGCATGCATCAAACGTAGATATCAGATTTGCTTATATATCGAAATGAATGTATTACCATGCACGGGAAATAAATTCAAACAAAATCGCTTATGCTTGTGAACAACCTAACTTTGCTCCTTCACACACACAATTCATATGTCATAGTGTCTGCATTATGCGTACGTGTGTGCAATGTGTTAAGAAACATCAATAAAGCTTGAAACTTTTGATGTTTCAGTTCTTGTAATACAATCCGCCATATAAAGAGGGCACTAAATTTCAGATTCATTTTTGGACGCAGATATGTCGTAGGATTTTTTGAAAAATGGATATGGTTTTATAATTTTTGTATTAAAATCAAAATAAGTAGCATCCAGCGGATATAATCTAATAGTTACATATGTTCCAATTTGGCAAACCGAAGGTCCCTGATCAGCATCACCTCATCCTTTGTGAAATGGTACTGCCTTGTCGATCATACCCTAAATTAAGCGCTGCCTCTCTGCCTGTGCTCTCTGCTATAACGCAGTCTTTGTATTTTTAATAATAACAAAGCCATTGAGACTAACAGCGGTCAACCCTTTTTGACTTGAGTATCAATAATGAACTACTGGCAATCTTTCTCTCAATAACAAAGATTACTTAACCGCTTCTATTTTTTGGATAATTCACATATTTGGATTCGAATATATACAAAGAAAAGTCATATCCCTGAATTTGATCAGAATCTGATTTTTACAGTTATATTCCAATACAAATGTGAACTGAATAAGTCTGATTTTCAAAATGTTAGAGTATTGGATATTTATTTAAAACTAAATCTGATTTGAATCTAATCTTGCACATATATACGATCGAAATCGGAATTCTCTTAGATGTTATTTGTTAAATCAAAATCTGATCGGGCTTTTTAATATATCTAATTTTTTAATAGATTGGATACTCGATCTGATAAGTTGACATCCCTAACCGTGAGAAAAAAATTGATAGGTTATGTATTTTAAGCCGCAGGCGTGAAATCTACTGGCTACTATAAATACTACTATAAATATTAAAATATTTAAGAAAACTCTACAAAACTGCTACAGGCAAGAAAGTTTTAAAAAATTCTAAATATTTGTCAGTTATTACAATTGGAATGGACGAAATATGAAAAATAACGAAAAAAAGATAAAGAGGTGGCATGGCGATTCCTTTAAAGAAAGAGAAAATTGCAATATTGCCTAAAAACGGAAAAGATTCAATTAGGAGCTTCCATCGGAGCTCCTCCGCGATTCGTAGTTTCCAGAAACTTTATAAAGGAGGGAGGCAATTTTCATAAATTTTAAATACTAGCACTTTTAACCTTTAAAAACATGGGAGGGCCAGTGGCCACTTGTCTCTCGTTCATTGTGTCCTTGACCATCTACTAGACAGCGCGTGAATAGCGCTAAAAAGGCTATGAGACTGGAAGTCTCGAGACCTTTTCCACCTTCCCTTTCTGCCATTTTTTAGAACAACCAAATTTTAAGAAGTTCAATCACAAAAAATGACGGTATGTCAATGTTGGACGCTGAGCTGACAAGGAATTCTCAAAAGGGAGGACCAACGCTACAAGATGCTAAAACTCACAAACGCAAGCGCCATTTCATTTCTCTCCATGACAAGTACCTCTATACATAATTTATTTATAGGCCACCAAATCTCTTCATCTACCTATAATTATGTCGCACATTTATGCTTATTAAAATATAAAACTTCTTATTTAAAGAACTACTTTATTTTCACATGTCTTTTCTGTGAAACTACTAAATTAAATAACCATAATTCAATTGTAACTCACACCAAAGCTCACATTAAACATATATTGAACATTGCTTCCCTTCAATGTGCCAAATACTTCTTTACTTTCTCTAAACTTGAGGAATTTTAACAATAATAACGACTCAGTTCCTAAACCCGTCGGCAACTTCTTCTTCAAATATTGTACATTTCCTCACTGCAACAAGTCCTATTAACACCACAATTTTGCAGAAATGATATATCCTTGTTAAAAACAAGAATTTTTTGTTACAGATTGTTCATTTATTATTACAAAAAGTCTACGCAAGTTCCTTTCGACTTACATTCTTGTCATCCAAATGATTAGACATACTGCTGCAAAAAACAGCTATACATGGATTTTCTATTGATGATAAAGCCACCAAGTTTTGCTTCTTTAATCTCTTAATCAATAACTGCTCTTGACCCAAATGTTAAATAAAGATCATCTGCTTTTGCTTTTTCAATCATCTGTCAATATCATTGATTGAATTCACTAAGAACGTCCCTGTAGAGCGAGAGTAAGTCGTTTTTCGGGCATCAATTGGACATATTTAATAACCGTCGTTGGTGGAAACCAAGATGAACATCCCACAATCCTCCTGTCCATGGTGTTGAGTTTTCTCCTCAGCCTCCAATGTGTCGCTCGTCACTGGAGTAGTTTGCTGGTCAAGAGGTGCAGATAAACCCTCCAAGGATTGAGAGGAGAGAGAAAAACAATTAAGAAATTGAACTGTTTATGAAACTTTCGTATAAACACCCATATTTATCGCAGCTCCCCAAGCCTACAATGACAATGGAGGATGACATTCCAGTACTAGGGTTTCTCCCGAAGGCAAGGAAGAAACTAAGAGAGCCCTCCCAATACGCTACACAAGGCCAGGATTAGGCCACACATATATCTTCGAAATTCCCCAAATAATTGTAGTAGAAAAAAACGATTGACATAATCAACACGGTAAGCAATTCACATACGACATGGAAAATAGTGAAGATTTTAGTGCAAGGATATCACAATAGCAACTTGTTGATACAATTTATCATGTGGATGACCGTCTTAATTTACCTTGCAGATGGATAAATGTTTGAATCCGCGTTCGATGTACGAGTAGCACTTGATGATGTTTTGCCGAATGATGATGAATATGCGGAGAATGCCCACTTTTTCCCGCTTCCACTTGTCTTTCTAGATCTCTCGATCTCCATGGCTTCTTTCAAGTGAGCCACAACTTCTGTCATAGTAGGCCTTATGACCGACTTCTCCTCAGTGCATGTCATTGCCGTCTCCGCAACCATGCGTATGGAGTTGATATCGCATTGACCTTGTAGTCTGGGATCAATAATAACTTTGATGTCCTTTCTCATAAGTTCTGGACGAACAAGTTTAACTAGTGGGACTCTTTCTCCGTTGCAATTAGTTGATATGGCAGATCGGCCAGTAATGAGCTCAAACAGGACAACCCCAAATCCATACACATCACTCTTCTCAGTAACTTGGTTGGTGTAACAATACCTAAATACAGAAAAAATTTTAGCGATCAAGTCATTTTAATGAAATTAATCCTTCATCCTACTGAAGGATTGGGGGAACAAGAAAAAATAAAATAATAGGATCGTGTTGCAGAAACACAAGTATTCAAAGGGTTCCATCTCCCATGTTTGTGAACAGTATAGAATGAAGAGCTCAGCTAATGAGTTTGTTCTATGATCAATTTCCCAGTTACCAAATATAAGGCAATCTACATTCTTAAAAATTATACGTAATTGTCCTCTTAGTGTTCTGGGGAACCTGCACAAACCAGACCATGATGGATTCTTACATCAAATTGGACATGTTCAGTAGCCTCTCAAGGACTTTGCTCTTATTTAAAGTTGAAAGTGACTATAAGCTAGTTATGGAGCATTATCTTTGGTTTAGCAGAATAATCTAGGAACTGCACTTAAGACATTTCATGGTTGATGTAAACCTTGATTTAAATAGGCCGCCCAAAAGATTCAGTGCACTGCTGACTGACAAAATGAAACTTGCTTTCAAAAGGTCAGTAACATACTCAGGGTCTAGATACCCAGCTGTGCCAGCAACAGCAGTTGTAATATGTGTAACCTCATCTGAGACAACAGCCTTTGACAGCCCAAAATCTGCAACCTTTGCTTCAAATTTCTCATTGACTAGAATGTTGCTCGACTTCACATCCCTGTGAATGAATGCCGGTGTACATCCTGAATGCAAGTATTCCAGACCTGCATCTCCAAGTTGTATCCATTTTAAGTATTTGGACAGTATGAAAGTTTGAAGACTGGGATCAAACCAAGTAAAAGAAAGATGACATTATTCAGAAAAGATCAGGCGCTAACCTTTTGCTGCATCCAAAGCTATGTTCAACCGTTGTTGCCAGTTCAATGCAGCAGCCGTTTCTTCTGTAAAAGATACTGTGCTTGAGATTTTTGAAAACCGTAAAACTGATTCGTTTGGTTCTCAACACATGTCAAGCACCCCAGGAGCACATTAAATGATAAAATGCCAGAACAGAGTACTTTGATTTTTGAAAATGATCACATATGATATGATAAACTGTAGGTGGCCTGTCAATACTAGTTTTTAGTCATAAAAATATGAACCAGAGCAAGCACTTGTGGACATACCTGAAATTAGTTTCTGAAGATTTCCATTAGACATGTACTCGTAAATGAGGATCAACTCTTTTTCATCATCACAGTACCCAACAAATTGGGTTAAATATTTATAGTGAACTTGCATCAGCATCTTAACCTGCAGGCACATGTAAGGACTTACTGTTGGCCTATAGTTTGTGAGTGCTCCCACTGCTTTTATCCTAATATATTGTTGTCACCATACAAACCTCAGCAGCAAATTCCTTAGTTCCTCGTTCAACAAGTCTTGAGGACAGTTTCTTAACTGCGACTTCGCTTCCATCTTTGAGACGTCCATAGAAGACAGTGCCGAACCCTCCTCTACCAATAACTTTCTCAAAGTTATTCGTCATCTCCACCACTTGAGAGTAAGTGAAAGTGCCACTTTTGCCGGATCCCAATCCTGCATGTTGTCCCGGAAGACTGTCAACCATTTCTTTGTTGTCTTTAGGACGTCTGCCTTTCCCTGGCATAGCTATGTCAGAAATGTAGAAAGTATTGTAGAATGTGATGTAGCTTAGAATATGGGCATGAACATAGTATTGTTCAATTTATATGTAAGCAAATTGACCTTCTAATTTACTGGACCAGCAGTGATGAGATTCAATTCAAAAGGTGGAGAACAAATTACCTTGATTGAATTTATATATCTCCTTCCACCTCTGAACTTGATCAATTCCATGTGTTATAAACTAGCTCTGTCTTAGAAGTATGGCAGAATTGGTCTATAACTAGATCCCATTTGGCATCACAAAAAATGTGTTTCTTCCATTCACAAAGTGAACTCAACAAGTTAATTTGTTTTCATATGCAGTCCTAAGCATATTTTCGGTTAGAATAATTGCGAAGCTGAGAATTACTTTCATCCGTGTCGTGCAATATATATATATATATACATATATATATATATATATATATAGAGAGAGAGAGAGAGACAGATTCTGATATATTTATCTATGCATGCTAAGTACTTGCAGGTTAAAAGAGCAACTCACCCTGTTTTCTTTGCTTGATCACTACAGTGACCACCAATAGAAGAATTGCGGTTGCAACAACAAGAGATACCACAGCGGGAATCACAATTAAATGCAGCTTCCTGCCCTTTTCATCTTGGTCGCATTGATTTTCTTCACAAATCTGAGGATTGCCATCAATGCTTCAATGATGAAAAAAAACGAAGAAAATATGATCTTGTCAGCATTACTGGACGGAAGACAAACTTATGGCATTATTCTTTTTTCAAGTTTCTGCAAACCTTAATATGATTACTCCCGTCTTATTTTTTTGCCGCAAGCCAGGAGGGATTGATCCAGAGAGATCGTTGGTCGACAGGTCACTGGATTTGCACACCAAATGTTTCATGAGTAGTAAGAATTTTACAAGCGCACCATTTTAAGCTAAAGACGTTTCTCACATGTTGTTCAAATTTTGGAGGTCTTGCAGAAATTCTGGCACTTCCCCCTTCAGGTTGTTCCTTGACAAGTTCCTAAACGAAGAATGAATTTGCAAGCAACAACAATGGCGGTAATGAAGTTAATTGAGGCCACAAACGTAAAGAGTTCGAAATTAAAGTAGCTAACTAGTCTTTGACAGACTCACAATGTTTTAAGCGCTGTCAGTTCGGAAATTTGTTGAGCAATAGTACCATTCAGCTCACTGTTAGAGAGATCCCTGCAAATGAAATATCTTATGGTACATTACTTTCCAAGAAAAGCATAGTAACAACTAGTCAGAAAACAAGCGGAAGTCTCACAAAGTCAATATTCGTGGTGTCGAAGCATTGTCACAGGTCAAACCATCCCAAGGGGGAACAGGAAGACAAGGATCTCCCCTCCAGTTTTTCTTAAGGTTATAGAACTCTTTGATTGCCTGAAGAGCATTAACTGCACACATGGAGAATGGACAATTTAAGAAAGGAGAACAAAATCACAAATGTGTAAATTATCACTTAAAAAATCCGGGCAAAACTTTATTCCCAGTTAGAATCAGCAAAGCAGTTTCATAGATCGAGAAGTGTCTCAATTTGCATGGAGTTAACCATGTAATAACTTATTTATTTCTCAAATGAAGTTTTTGGGACCAATTCAATCCCATAATAAGAGCAACGTCACCTGAGTGCAGGGTGTGGGTGTTGGTGCTGGTGTGGATGATGTTGGAGGAACTTTTTAAAAAAAATTAGGTGTGGGTGGGGCAATGAATATATATATATATATATATATATATATATATATATATATCATTTGTTACATTTATTTAACTGTTTAGTAACCTTATGTATTTATATTTATATATAATTTTTTTGTATTAAAGATAGTTTAGTTATATGTACACTTAAAATTTTCAGTTTTGACTTGGTTTGGCTGACCGAACCGAATGTGCTGTGTCGGAAAAACACCAGCACTAGCACCAATGTCCACGGGTGCGACAACCATTTAGAAAAACTGGTGATATAGATTAATAGTAGTTTTTGAGACAATATTTACAGGAAAAGTCCCAAGCGTTTGTTCGGCGTTGAATTTCCCCGAGTTTGAACTTTTGTTCCGCCTCTTAGGGCTAAGGCCTGAATCTGCATGTCAGAAAACTTCAACCAAAAGTAAGAAAACAGTACCTTAAATCATATTATGCCGTTAGAAAAAAGAAGGGAAAAAAATAAAAGCACCACTTTTAGGGAACGCAATGTAAGGAATCACACATTAAAGAAGACTTACGTACATCAGGTTACGTTTGAGTTCCATTCTTGAAATATTTCACAAGACTTTTGATTTGTATTCAGTGATATATCCAAACTTTATGCGAGTAATCGCCGAAGGGTAATACAAAATAGTGGATACCTGCCTTTTGATTTTACACTCATTAATCGGTTCCCTTACACCAAAATGTGTGTATGCTACTGTATGCTTACTGTGTACTCCTGTTTCCAAGAGGAAGTAATAAAAGCAAAATGTTAAGATCATCTACCTTCTCGAGCATCGGTTGCAGAACGCGCGACTGTAAGCGCTTTGTAGACCTCGAAGGAGTTGAGGACTGCGCCCTCGTCTGAAGTATTGACCGATCGTATGGAGAATGAGTACTGGGAGGCAGTTTCAGGACTAGTTGAGTAGGAGACATTGCTGCGGAAGGGGTGAACATCGACAGGATCACCCCAGTCCTGACCGTTCATTTGAACCTGCATCTGCCTCGGTTGGCGCCCAACCGGTCGCACTATGTCGGCGAACTCTAAGTAGAGGTAGAAGCTGTCGTCAACTCCCCCAGGCCAGTTGACCAAGATCTTATCCTTCGAATAGACAGCAGTTTGCATGACGACCGACGGCATCCCAAACATTGGGTCGCCAGACTCGCTCACTGTTTCATTTGTGCTGTAGGGAGTCCCATAACTGTTGTAGTTTGGCTCCCATATGCGATCAAAGCGGTCGTCCGGGTACCTGCCGCATTCAGTAATTTACATCTAGAACGTTAGATTATGCCGAGAAAACATATATTTTCCAAAATTTTAGCCAAATAGACGTGAGCTACCCGGAGCAAAACCCAAATTTTAATTCTTAAACAATCTCATAAGTCCTGAAAATTTCAACGATACAAAATTCCAGAACATTTGAAAAGTATATCTTACCGGATACAGGACACTCATGTGATCATTGTAGCAGTTCTTTCTTTTCATTTAATTACAAGAACACACCTAGCATTAGGAGAAATAACACAAATCACCACTCATTTTTTATACCTAATAAACAAACAGGCATTTGGTTTTTGGGAGAAATTCTCGAAGAACCAAATAGTAACAGTAACTACTATATAACATATCATGTAAAATGACCAAAGTAATTTTTGTAAAGAATTACCCATATCTGAATTGCTTTTGAGAAGCGCGCTTAGTTTTGTTATTCTATATCAAAGCTTAACACTTCTGTTACTGTGTGGCATTTTGACAACTTCCCTTGAAAATTCATGAGTTCCTAGTTATTAAATAAACGATGGTTAATTTGTTATAAATTCAAATTAAAGTTACATTCTTGTTATAGATTTTTGTGAATTTTTTTAACCCAATCTTATACTGAACAATTATGCAACACAATTATGTATGGTAATTGAATTTACATATATCTTTCTTTTTCTTCGACGCTGTTGTACAGAACCATATGGAAGACATCTATCCATCACAACTAAATTGAAACAGCTCGGATTTAAGATTTACGCTTCAATAATCAACCCAAAAATTGCTATTTGAAGGGGAGAAAAGGAGCAAGTTAAGAACTACTCACACAGTATAATTATTGGCTCCAACGTCTACTCGCTTGACTGTTTTCAAAGCAAGAGAGAGCGAGCTATTGGCAGGGGCATACATGTCAGGATTGAGTGGCCGGAGCTTCAAACCAGAAATGAAAGGTATTCCACGTCCTGTGTTCACGAGGCACACAAACAGATAGTTTGACTCTGCTTGGACGACCAACTCTGGCCGGAACGATTGATCGTTAGAAGTCAGGTTCACAGTGTCCCAGAAGTCCGCACCAAAATAGAGGTCGAAGCTTGGTATTGTATTGAGGCGGTCATAGTTGCCGTACAGGAAGGCAGCCCGGAGGATATACTTTGTGCCAACGGTCGCCGGCAGCTGATAGCAGTTTCTTTTGTAGTTTGGGAAGGACCTCACCGTGTAGTATGCTTCGTTGGAGCCTTTCCCGATGCTGGTGGTGGGATCAATCCGACCATTCACTCCGCTGTCAATGAACCCGTCGTCGGACACATAGGTGAGGTTGTCATAGGAGTTAATGTAACTGTGAGTCTCGCTTAGTCCACAGTCGATGCTGATAAACCCTGCCACCAAATTGTGCACATAGGCTATCAGATTAGGTATAAAATCTATATCTGAACTAATATAACCTTTCAAAAATTTAAATACTACCTTCGTCGAAATCAGAATTAAACACGTCTGAGAGCAGTGGTTGGTCACACAATAATATGTTACCGTTTAAAACGCCAGTGGGAAAGCGACTAGTCCAAATAAATCCAGCACGAAAAAATTTCACTCGTAATCATTGGCACGGCACAGAGGCTGAACCAAAAACCTTACACAAGGTCTATTCCTCTTTACAGAAATGTCTTGAAAAAACTAATGGGCCAATGTCAAGATCAACTGTCGCAAGTCTCCACTTGCAAAATCAGGTGCTTAAACATAATAACTGCAATTGAAAGCATAGTCATAAATAATGTTTTGGAGTTTTAAGCTGTGAGATTTTTTTTAAGTATAACATGGTGAACTAGAAAGAAAAAGTAAAATATGGTAAATTTTTAAAAATTTAAAAAATCTAAAATGAAAGAAAATATAATAAGTGAGAAACTAATAAACATTGAAAAATAAATAGATGTGTAACAAATAAAAAAATGAAAAAAAAAAAACTGTTTGACATTAAAAAAATATGAAAAAATGAAAAAAAGGAAGAGAACACCAACAAAAGTGTTTTTTTGTTTTTAACGTTTTTCAAAAAAACTCGTTTTTTAAGTTTTAAACGGTAATTTTATTTTATTTTTGTTTTTTTTAAGAAAAAGCACGCCAATTATAACTGGGAACGGTAAATTTTCTGTTCAACCTGTAAATACTTTCAATAAAGGTAAATATACGAACGACCTTTTAGAAATAAAAAAAACAGATAGATGAGAACTAAATGTAGTATAAAACACTACAACGGCTGCCATAAGGCGACTACAATTTTATTTCTTAATTAAAGTTGAAAAGGGCATAGAATGGCAATGAAAGTTATTTGGTATGGAAACACCAAGCTTGTGCTGTATACAGTAGTGGTCTTGGTCAAGCATATGAGGATCTACCCTTCCAAAAGGACTTATCTTATATTATCTAAGGAACAAGATTATTTCTGCAGGAAGAACAGAAGGAATTGCCAGTAAAAGATTCCTTGTTCGCCTGTTCACAGAAAGTTCTGGCCATAATTTGTCTAGATAACTATATTAGCACGAGAGTCCTTCAGCTGATGAGAAAGACTCGATTTAAGAAGAGAGCATGAATACCTGTTTGTGCTCCTCCCAGTAAGAGCACGGCAGCACAGCAGAGCAGAAAGAAGAAACCATGTACGTCCATCATCTTATCCAAAATTATCTCTCTCTCTCTCTCTCTCTCGCTCTCAACGTTCTAAGAAGAACAGAGCCTTCGAATAACCAGCAGTGTCTTCAAAAATGCGGGTTACATGCACAAGCCTGTGCACCTTCACGTTGATTGACTATTTAAAGACGATGCCAGATCAAGACTCGACTAATTGGTTGGCTAGTGCATGTTTGGTGCCCATGGATGAGTACCCTGCGGTTAAAGGAAGGAGGGGCTCCACATTGTTTGGATTTTGTTTGCACTACATTACGGTTGACTCGACTCGGCCACGGATTAAATCTATTTGACTAAGAACCCCATTAACTGTACTGGTAATGGAACAGCAAACTAGTCTTTTTACATAGAGTCTCAGTTAAGAACCAGGCACTCTTTCTCTCTCACAACACCAAAAGAAGAAAACCAATGAACAAAAGAAAGAAGAACACCAAGAAAAGAAAACCAATGAAGAAAAGAGAGAAAGACAACGATTTTATGTGGGTGGGATATGAAGGTCCTCCTATGTCCAAAGTCGCACTCTTATAGTAGAATAAAAAAACCTTTTCCATCTTAAACATGGGGATTAAGGCACAACCGCAAGATACAAAATTATATAAATGCCCTTACAAAAAAATTGCAAAATTTGGAGAAGCCTATTAAGTGTAGATCATGTTAAACTCACTTGGGACAAGGATGTGAAAGGATTTGTTTGGCTAAAGGATCCAAGACAGAATTTTCTCACGAGGCAACGCCCAATATACCGATTTGAATCTGAGACCAGGCACAATTAATGGGGCTGGAATGCTGTTCACCAAGGGGCAGAGACAGAAATTGTTTATAAGAGAAAATGAATTATATAGTTTCAAAGTTTTGACAGGCAGCCTCGTACTATTTTTAAACTCATGAGATTTACCATGCGTTGCAGGGCCGAGGCCATCGACCAGTATCGGCATTAATGCCTGCATGGTTATGAACTCAATGTCTGGTATGCTCATGTGAATAATACATAGAAAATTGTAACATAGATTGTTTTAAATTAATGCTAAAAGACTATTATTTTTTCCAAACAAGCGACCATCTGTTTTCGAAAGAACAGGGAGATCTAGATCTTTTATTTATTAGCTTTTAGGGGTTCAATCAAGAGTAATCATTAAAACAAAAAAAAAAAAAAAATCAAATAGTGGGAACTGGCTGCGTAGGAAAGGGGCAAAAGGAATTAATCGGCCATCAATGTAAGATAGAAGCTATGTAACGATTTTCAAACTCGAGCATCTCTCACGTCTCTGCATGAAAGTGAGACAGGACAGTGAAAGATTTTGATTTGTCCATCTAAAGAAGATGCAAGAGGCTTTTGAGGAGCAGATGGCGAGTGGCTTTCGAGCATGAGTAGAGAAAGAAGCAAGGGCTCGACAGATGTTTAGTTAGCTTTAATTTATTTTCATCACCTTGCGGTAGACTTGTCTCAGACACCGACTCACCATCCAGCCCATTTCTCACGATCCAGCAGACTACGATCCAACCCTTTTCTCACGCACAAACGCGCAATCGCATTGAGAGCTCATTATTCCAAATAAGACAATTTCATGTGTGGTCTCCATCCTTACCACAAAGGAGACAAGGTTAGACTTCTTACCTTCTTCCTCACGTCTGCAAACAAGGAGGAGGAGAAACCGGCAGTCCAATGTTTGGCCCCATCTGTGTTTAGCTACTTTTAGTCGACTGTATGAGGCGCATTAATAAGCTAATAACGAAAGCGGGATATTTGGTGCCATTCAGGATCGCAAAGTCCTTTAATAACCATTTTCCCTTTTATTATTGTTTGAAATTATATATATGTTTTTAAATTAACTCACTAAAGAATAAGACAGTTAGTAAATTAGTGATTAGCGTCAAATAAAGTCCACAATGACGTGAATCCCTGTCACAAGGCTCCTCTTTTAATTTTTCATTTTTGCGTTGATATAGAGGAATGCGTGATACAAGCACTGCATCACTAGTAACAGGTGACATGGCACCGTAATGGGTTGCTAATTCGCACCTACTGCAAATTAATGCAAATTGTTTATCCATCAGTAACGTCAGTTGTGTGCGCCATTAGTTCATTTGGTGCACGTACGAAAGGCATGTACACTAAAAAAAACAGAGTGAAAGTTGAGGTGTTGAGGAAATTATTTAAAAAGAAATGTACTCTTTATTTTTTTAACTTTTTTTTATTCTTACATAAACATTCCCTTTTTTCTATTAACCAAAACATTTTGGTCATTAGACCTACTACACAAAATTATGCACCCAATCGACAGTAGCGGAGTTAAGTGTGGGTTGATGTGGGCCACTGCTCACGTAGCCAACGCCAATCCTTGAAAACCTTTATTATGATGGAGATGGAGCTGGATTTGAGTCCAGCCAAATGTAATGCCAACATTAAACTCACCTCAATATCCAAAGGCACCAAACCGGACTAAAGATAGTGCCCCTTTGATAAAGGGTCTGGCTCCACCCCTGCCAATCAAGGCTCATATTCTGCATTATGGATTCGTTTTTTCATGTGAACTCATCCATCGCATATGTCTTTGTATATATATATATATATATATTTATATATATATATATATTCTCAAGCGCCTGCACAATAAACCATGCGCTTGCCATTCAATTACCATACGTCATGCGGTATGTATCTTAATACAACATTTATTCACAGTGTTTTACGTTCAAATAGAGAATAAGGGTAAGGGAATAAGGAGGGCCACTACCATCATAAAGGCCGTCTAATCCGTAGTTGACTGTTCTCCCCCAGACATGAAATGATGAAAATCGGTCTCCTTCAGGTTTCAACTACCCAAACATAGCAATCAGAGGACGAATAATCCACAATATCGTTGGAGGCTTTGATTGAATTCAATAAGAGTAAATCATCTTTTTTTTTTTTGCATCAACTAGATAGATTTAATAACCATTGGTGGTGGAAACTAGGAAAAAAAAATTATTTCATCCCACTAAGTTTTTACAAATTTTGCGAATCAAGTAAATTAAATCCTCCTTTATAAAAACATTATAACAATAACCCACGAGTTTCTAAAACATTTCAAAAACAAATGCTTCATTTCCAACAATTTCTACTTTTATTCCATCCATACTCATGGAACGGAGAAATGAGTTTCTCATGTGTTTCCCGGAACCCATTTCTCATATAGATCCCTTGAAGTGGACATGTGGAAACCGGAATGTGGTGCCTAAACTAGTGGCTTTGGTCACTTGTTCCTGTTCTATGGCTGAACTCCACGGTTCAATATTGGTTGAAGCAACATATACAACGGGGGATGTGCTGTTTCCATGCTTACGGACTTCGAAAGGTGGAACCAACTTCTCCCTCTTTCTGTTTTTTTATGTTTCTGAAGTGTCAGACCTAAGTGGGAAGTGTGATACTCATTAACGCGTCTGCGTTTATGGTCCAAAGGAGTAGTTCTCACTGAACTTTCATTGGCCCACCAGCCAGCCCGACAAGCCATACTAGGTCCGTCCGAGCTCCATTCTCATGGATGAGTTACCAGTTAAAACAACCTGCAAGGGCTCCACAGTAGTTAGTTTGACTTGCATCTTCATCAACTTGCCTTTCAGTTGTGTATGTCATCGTGCATCCTACGGCCAATTTGTTAAGTTCTTTATAGAATGGGGATGGAACATAATTACCATCTTTAAAAAATCTTCCGTCCTAAGTGATTGAAATGACATATGAGAAGTGGGACAAAATTGGGAACAATCATTCAAATGGAGAACTCGTTTTTCCTCGTAATACAATTTTCTGTGTGGTCTCCATCCTAATCCTGATGGAGATATTGAAACTAAAGGTTAGGCATGATGCCATCTTCCTCACGTCGTGCAAGGACGGGAGGTGGGAACAGAAGGGGACGACTCTTTTACAAACTAATAAGAAGCATATGATCAATGTTAGCTGTTTAATTTGGTCGCATCAGGTTGATAACTGAGCTGACAAAGACATCAAGGTTGAAGCTTTAGGTACTTAGTATTATTTTAATATTTAATTATTAATTTTCAATTAACTTAACCAATTTCATATTTCTCCTTAGTTTGGATAGTGTTTAAGTAAATTTATTATATTATAAATTTTTATTATTAACAAATTAAATATAATCCACTCATAATACAAGATGAAGATTTTGAGGAATATTGTTAGTTAGGTGGACATCATATTTGGTACTCGGATGAACAGCCAGGTTAGAGGAAGAAGCAAGGGCTTCAGAGTTGTTTGACTTCTATTTTCACGACCTTGCTGTTTTCCTGACTCAATCACCATGGATTAAACCCTTCGGTAGTATCACCATTAAGTAATGGGGATGAAGCAAAACTACCATCTTTCTAAAAAGTCTCTTACTCCTAGTTGTTGGATCAATGGAAAAAGCTGGGAAGAAGCATACATTCAAATGGAGCGTTCATTGTTCCAAATGAGACAACATGTGTGGTCACCATCCTTACGACGAAGAAGATAGGGAAACTAAGGTCAGGCTTCTTACCTTCTTCCTCACGTCGTGCAAACAAGAACCAAGGAAGTGGGGACAGAAAGAGGACTCCTCTCCCGCAAAAAAGCCAGTAGTTCAATGCAGGGCAAAGCCACCAAAATTATAGCTAAAATGTTAAACTTTAAGTGGCTCTGATATATTAACGAGAAAATTTACCTTAAAATATAAATACAAAAATAGACAATTTTTGTTGGTCTATGTGGTTATTAAGGGCCCTATTGTAATGAGAATATCAACAACTTCTTTTATGAATCTATCTAAAAAAAGTAGAACAAGAGCAATGAAACACCATGTCATAATATTTTATAGATTTTGTTATTGTTTCCATTGCCAAATGGTGCCAAAGAGGCTGCTGGCAATAGTAGCACGATACTACTGTCCTATAAATCTGCTTCAAAAAGTTGGGTAGATTCATAAAACACTTATTATAGCATTACATGAATTTGCCTCATTTTTTAGTGCAAAATTATGCAACATTATGTTATTGTTGTCAAACATGTATGCAACAATATGTTATTGTTGCCAAACATGTCCTAGAGGTTGGGATAGAAGTGGACTCCTCCATTGCAACAAACAGGCCGGGAGTCCAATGTTTGGCCCCATCTCAGCCCAGTAGGGCTCCCTCCCTAGCTAAAGAGATGACAAGGAGTACAGCAGGATTGATGCCGCCCAGGATCACAAAGTTGCTTTACAACCAAGTTTTCAATTCTATTGTTTCAAACTAGTTTTTTAAAAAATTAATTCGTCACAGGAAAAGTGACGTTTAGTGATTTACGTCTCTAGACGTCTACAGTGACGTAAATCCCTCCCTTGCACTTTTCTTTTTTCATCTTTTGTGGAAAGTCTCAAGTGTTACTAATGTGGGATGACCGATGCGCGCAATGAGGCACTAATTAATCTTGGATTTTCCTTCGTGACGAGGACAAGAACAAGCAAGGCCACATGACGTTATGATGCATCAAACCCCAGCCGGAGACATACGGTTACTAGGCACCAATCTGAAAAATATTGTGGTAATAGTGTGACATATGATGCATCAAACCCCATCTCTGCTACTGCTTCATGTGTTGAGACACATCAAGAAATTGAAGCTTGAACTTTTGATGCCTCAATTCTTAGAATACAATCGGCCATATAAAACCGGTACCAATTTAAGTAGTTAGATTGAATAAAGAAATTCAGTTTCATTTTTGGACGCAGATCATATGTTATAGGATTTTTTTAGAAAAATGGATACGGTTTTATAGTTCTTGTATTAAATTTAGAATAAGTAGCATCAAGCAGATATTATTTTAGTTGCAGGTGCCCCAGTCCGGTCACTTAATTAAGATCTCTGATCAGCACCTTAACTTTTGTAAAATGGTACTGCCTTGTGGACCATACCCTAAATTAAGGGCTGCCTCTTTGCCTTTGCAGTCGGTGAGAACAGCAGTGTTCAACCCTGTTTGACTTGAGCATCAATAATAGACAACCGGCAATCATCCTCTTAATAACAAAGACTATTTTGGAAGATGAGATTTTGGTAAGTTTAATCACTTCTATGATCTTATTAAAGCATACATAAAAAGCATTGTGTTTTATCTTTAGCTGAAAAAAAAATTAAGCATCTTACATCGAAGGCCAGCCTAAACCCGAGGTGTCAGTTAGGGATTCTTTAAATAATCATTTTCCATGAAAAATAAGGTATATTAGTCCTTTTACCTAGCTTTGTTACTTTATCATGAATATGTCAATAGATCGGATTCGAATTGGATATATCTCCAATCATATTCAATTTTTGAATATTCGTATCATATTCAATTTTTGAATATTCATACATTTGGATTAGAATATGAACAAAGAAAAGTCATATGTGAATATGAATATGAATCCGAAATCCGAATCCAATATGAATCTGGTTTTTACATTTATTTCCAAATCCAAATTGAGCTGAATAGGGCTCATTTTCAAAATGTAAAAGTATTAGATATAGGATATTTATTTAACATTAAATTTGACCTGAATCCAAATTCGATTATTTTTCATTTCTTAAATCAAAATCCAATCCAATTTTTTAATCGAGTACTAAGTTTTTTTTTATAACCTTTTTTCTTTAAAACAATTCGATCAAATATCTAATCTATATTTGATACATTGACATCCCTAATCATAAAAAAAAATTGGTACCCTAATAATCATGGAAAAGAAATTGGTAGGTTATACAATTTTTTTTAAACGGTATGCAGGAGTGAAATCCATTGCTATTATAAATAAATATTTAAGAAAACTCCACAAAACTGTTACAGACAAGAAAGTCGCTGGGTCATCACCCACTTGTCCATGGTGTTGAGTTTTCTCCTCAGCCTCCGATGCATTGCTATAGTCGCTGGAGCACCCTGCTGGTCATGAGGCGCCAAAGGGACCCAAGTGGAGGTTGTATGCAGTATAAAAGAATGCTTTTTTAATTAAAAAAAAAAAGGCACGTCCTTTTAGTCATTTCACTTTTTTATTGATGAAAATTTTCATCTCAACCCCAGGCTTTCATTAAATTTCAAGTTGCATGGTCCGGCATTCTCTTAAAAAGGCACACTTCAACATCCCACAAGTTGCATGTGCCCCTCTGATCAGACTTGAGGTGGGGAGATGGACTACGAAACTGGGGAAGAAGAAGATAGTTTAATGGATGAAATGCATATGGAAACTCAGCAGGAGGGGAAGAGGCAGAGCTGGCAGAAGTCGCTGGGTTCAAAGGGGGTCGCTTATAAGTGTCTATTGTGGACAGCAACGAACGCCCATATTTACCGCATCTCCCCAAGCCTGCGGTGATGATGGAAGATGATATTCCAATAGTAGGGTTTCTCTTTAAGCAACTGAAAGAGCCCTTCCAATACGGTGCCCAAGGCCAGGATCAGGCTACAGATAGATCTTCAAAATGCTCCAATTAGTTGCCGTAGAAAAGCGATTGACATAATCAACACCATAAGCAATTCACATACAACTTAAAAAATAGTGGAGATTTCAGTACAAGGATATCACACTAGGAAGTGGTTGATACAACGTCACATGGATGACCGTCTTACTTTACCTCGCAGATGGATAAAGGGCTAAATCTGAGTCCGATGTAGCAGTAGCACTAAATGATGTTTTGTTGAATGATGATGAAGATGTGGAGAATGCCCACTTTCTCCCGCTTTCACTTTTCTCTCTAGATCTCTCTACCTCCACGGCTTCTTTCAAGTGAGCCACAACCTCTGTCATAGTAGGCCTTATGACTGACTTCTCCTCAGTGCATGTCATTGCCATCTCTGAAACCATCCGTATGGAGTTGATATCGTACTGACCTTGTAGTCTGGGATCAATAATTGCGTTGATGTCCATTTTCCTAAGTTCTGGCCGAACAAGTTGAACTAGTGGAACTCTTTCTCGATTGACATCGGTTGATATGGCAGATCGGCCAGTAATGAGCTTGATAAACTGAGACAATGATTAGAAAAGAAGGAGGTGGAGAGAAAGAATGGCACACGGTTTACGTGGTTCAGCTTTGCAGCCTACATCCACGAGCAAGAGAGACCAATATGATGATATATTCACCACTGCTGATACACTTGTCTTTATACATCAAGGGAATATTAAAAGGAAAGGAAATTTGAGAAATTTCCATAAACAATGTATACGTTAATTGATGACCGTTGCCCAACTTTATTTCCTTGCCAATAGTTGCCATATTGATCTTCTTTTGGTCGTTGCAATTCTGTCACTCCCCCTCAAGTGGGGCGTACATGTTGTGACATCCCCACTTGCTAGTGGCTATATTCAATTTCAGTTTGCTGACTCCTTTAGTTAAGGCATCGGCAACTTGATCGGTGCCTTTAATGTAAGGAGTTCTAATTTCTCCAGATATGACTTTCTCTCTGATGTAATGACAATCGATCTCAATATGTTTGGTTCTCTCATGAAATACAGGGTTTGTAGATATGTGTATTGCAGCCATGTTGTCACAAAACATATCCATTGGCTTGGTAATACTAAAACCCATTTCTTCAACAAGGTTCTTAGTCCATGTGAGCTCACTAGCACCAGATGCCATTGCACGGTATTCTGCTTCTGCACTAGACTTAGCCACCACTCTCTGTTTCTTGCTTTTCCAAGATACTAGATTTCCTCCGACAAAAACACAGTATCCTGTGGTAGATCTTCTGTCACTAATGTCACCTGCCCAATCAGCATCAGTAAAACCAACAATGTCAATATTTTTGTTTCTTTTATACCAGAGTCCTTGCCCTGGAGTACCCTTCACATATCTGAGGATGCGATCAACTGCGTTCATGTGAGATTCTCTTGGACTTTGCATATATCTGCTAATGACATTCACAGCATAAGAGATGTCAGGACGAGTAACTGATAGATATATCAACTTACCCACAAGTCGTTGGAACCTTTCTTTTTCAACTTCAGGTTCATCATCGCAAGGTCCAATTTTGAGGTTTGGTTCAATAGGAGTGTCTGCCGGTCGAGCATCTAACTTTCCAGTCTCCTTTAAAATATCTAATGCATACTTTCTTTGACATAGCATAATACCTTTATACGATTGAGCAACTTCAATACCAAGAAAATATTTGAGTTTTCCCAAATCCTTTATGTCAAAGGTTTTCTTTAAGTAGTCTTTCAGAATCTGAATGCCTTCTGTATCATTTCCAGCCACAACTATGTCGTCTACGTAAACTAAGACCACAGTGATGTTTTCTCCACATTTTTTGACAAATAAGCTATTGTCTGAGTGACACTTGTGGTACCTTGATTTTTCTAATGCCTGACTCAACTTTATGTACCAAGCTCTGGGAGATTGTTTTAAGCCATATATAGCTTTATTGAGTTTGCAGACTCTTCCTTTCCTTTCATCTGGGTGACCTGGTGGTAAAGACATATAAATTTCTTCATTGAGTTCTCCTTGTAAGAAGGCGTTTTTGACATCTAGTTGATGTAGACTCCAATTCAAGTTGCAAGCAATAGAAAGCAATATTCTCAAGGTGTTCATCTTTGCGACAGGAGCAAATGTTTCTTCATAATCCAACCCTTTAGTCTGTGTGAACCCTTTAGCCACTAGACGAGCCTTGTATCTCTCTAAGGATCCATCGCTATTGTACTTTACTCTATAATGCCATTTGCACCCCACTATGTTTGTGTTTTTTGGTGCGGTGACAACCTCCCATGTTCTGTTTCGCCTTAGAGCTTCAAGTTCTTCATCCATAGCCTTCCTCCAATTAGGATCTTCTTGAGCCTCTTGAAATGACTTAGGCTCTTGAATGTTATCAAGATTTCTAACAAACTTGGCATGATTGTTGGAAATTTGATTGTAGGACACATATTTGTTGATTGGGTAGGTTTCATAATCTACTAGGCGTGAAGGAGCGTGCCTAATTCTCTCAGATCTTCTGAGAAGTGTTGAGTTGTTCTCTACATCTTCGGTAGTAGTTGCAAGTTCTTGATCATTTGTGGGGCTTTCATTCTCAGCATGAATCTCATTATTGGCTCCCTGTACATCAACCACAGTGATAAACAAGTCATCATAATCATGCAAAGTTGAGTTAGTGGGCTCCCCCTGACTTTGTCCATCTATATTGACGTTAAAGTAAGAGAGAGATTCATTGAATTGCACATCACGGGAAATAAAAGTTTTTCTAGAGACAGGGTTATAGCAAACGTACCCTTTACTTTGCATATCATAGCCCACAAAAATGCATTTAATAGATCGAGGACTTAACTTGTCTCTTTTTGATGGATGTTGCCACACGTATGCAACACATCCGAACACCCGAAGATGATCGAGCTTAGGTTGAGATCCCATGAGACGCTTGATAGGACTATGGTAGTTCAACAATTTGCTCGGAGTCCTATTAATAACATAGCATGCTGTAGAAATAGCATATTTCCAATAATTTTTTGGTACATTCATCTGAAACAAGAAACTTCTTGCTACTTCGAGTAAATGTCTATTTTTCCTTTCAGATATACCGTTTTGTTGAGGTGTATCCACACAAGACGTCTCATGTCTAATACCATGTTCACCAAGAAAAAAATTGAAATCATGATTTTTATATTCAGTGCCATTGTCAGATCTAATACTTTTAATTTTCAGTCCATATTGAGTTTCAATCATTTTGTAAAAATTTTTGAAGTGAGAGAACACTTCGGACTTATTTTTCATAAAATAGACCCACATGGTCCTAGAAAAATCATCAATGAAAAGCACATAGTAACGAAATCCATCCATAGAATCAATAGGCGCAGGGCCCCAAACATCAGAGTGTATTAAATCAAATGGTTTTTGGCTAATGGAATCAGATAAAGAAAATTTAGGTCTAGTCATTCTAGCAAATTTGCATATTTCACACTCTCTACAATTGAAACAAAGATTAGGAAATAGATATTCTAAAATTCTAGAAGATGGATGTCCCATCCTTTGGTGCCAAATTTCTCCATTGTTGGCATGATTCACGTTCAATGCATGATTCATAGTTCTTATTTGATAGAGTCCATGGATGAGTTGCCCTTCACCAATCGTCTTCTGAGTCATCCGATCCTGAAAAATAACATTAGTAGCAGAAAATACTACATTGCAATTTAATTCCTTTGTAATTTTAGCAACTGATAGGAGATTGTTAGTAAGGTTAGGCATGACAAGCACATTGCTTAAATGACTTTTGTTAAAAAAATCTATTTTACCCGATCCATTGACAGCTATTGGAGCCCCGTTGGCAGCAGCTACAGGACCAATATCTTTAGAATGACAATAGGAACTTAAGAGAGAAGATTTATTGGCCATGTGATCTGTTGCTCCCGAGTCAACTATCCATTGTAAATCTTGACCATCAATGTTATTAACAGAAGTAAGAGCCATACCTGATTTGATTGTACCTTTGTTCCCCAAGTTGGTTGCGATGCCGGCGGTTCTTTGGACTTGAAGTTCTTTAATCATTTCAGCCAATTTGTCCAAAGTGATCTGATTTTCCAATGAAGTCGTGGCATGATTTGCTTGATTGGAGTTGTGATCTCTTTTTTCTTGATTGCGAGCCATGCTTCTAATGAAAGAATTCTGCCCTTTTTCAGGTTTCCCATGAAGGAACCAGCAGGAATCTCGAGAGTGCCCATTCCTCTTGCAGTGAGTGCACTTGACTTTCCTAGAGTCCTCACGTTTGTATTTGAATGACCTCTCACCGGTGGTAGAATAAGCATTATTGCTTGTTGCAAAAGCCAATTTTTCTTCATTGGGTATTTCTTGATAACCGTCAGCCAGCATTCCCATAGCCTTACGCCTGGACTCTTCACGCATAAGCAAGGATAAAACTGATGCTAGAGAAGGCAAATCATGGGCCATAAGTATTTGACTACGAAGTTGTTCATAATCATTAGGCAGGCCGGCTAAAATTTCAAAGATGCGATCTTGTTCACGCTGCCTTTTGGCCTTAGTAAGGTCTGTAGTAAGAGGTGAGTATATGTCCATCTCATCCCATATTGCTTTAAATGTACCAAGATATTCACTAATAGATGACATTCCTTTTTTCAAGCAACCCTTCTTTTGTGCTAATTGATACATACGGGCAGTATTGTATTGTTCTCCATAAAGGTCTTTGGCCCCTTGCCAAACTTCTTCGGCGGTTTCTAAGAAGGTAAAACTTGTTGCGATCTTGGGCTCCATAGAATTTATGAGCCAAGATGCTACAGTGTCGTTGGTGGACCTCCATTCCTTGTATTTTGGATCATTAATGGCAGGTTTTTTTATACTACCGTCAATATAATCCAACTTAGATTTTCCACTAAGAAATCGTGTAACTGCCTTAGACCATGGCAAATAGTTGAAACCATCAAGCAAGGTGTGAGTAATTTTGAGATTGGGGTTACCTTGTTCATGAACGACAATCTTATGCATCGACCCATCGCTGGTTTGAATGATGGTGGCTTCATCGTTGTCATTCCTGGTTTCCCTTTCTTGCTCCATAATGACTCACTGTTTGAAGCTTGATGGTGTTTGTCTCATATGATCTTCTTATGCTCTGATACCATGATAAACTGAGACAATGATTAGAAAAGAAGGAGGTGGAGAGAAAGAATGGCACACGGTTTACGTGGTTCAGCTTTGCAGCCTACATCCACGAGCAAGAGAGACCAATATGATGATATATTCACCACTGCTGATACACTTGTCTTTATACATCAAGGGAATATTAAAAGGAAAGGAAATTTGAGAAATTTCCATAAACAATGTATACGTTAATTGATGACCGTTGCCCAACTTTATTTCCTTGCCAATAGTTGCCATATTGATCTTCTTTTGGTCGTTGCAATTCTGTCAGAGCTCAAACAGGACAACCCCAAATCCATACACGTCACTCTTCTCAGTAACTTTGTTGGTATAACAGTACCTAAATACACAAAAAAGGCTTAGCGATCAAGTCATTTTAATGAAATTAGTCTTTCATTCCACCAAAGGATTGGAAAAAACAAAGAACAAAAAGAAAAAAGAATAGGATCGTGTTGCAGAAACACATAAAGCCAAAGGAACTCATCTCCCCTGTTTGTGAGTAGTATTGAATGAGGAGCTGACCCTATAAAGGTAGGGATCCTAACTCCCAACATATCCTTGTGGGAAATAGAAACTAATGCTAAAGAGGAATTTAGAGATTGTAAGTAATTGCACACTTAGTGCTCTGGAAAAATGCACAAACCATACCAGGATGGGTTCTTGCATCAAATTGGACATAGTCAGTATCCTCTCAAGGACATGTACTTATGTGAAGTTGTCCGAGACCATAAGCTAGTTATGGAGGATTATCTATGGTTTACCAGAACAATCTAGGAACTGAACTTAATAAGACAATTCATGGTTGATTTAAACCTTGATTTAAATAGGCCACCCAAAAGATTCAAAGCAGAATTGATTGACTAAATTAATCTTCATTTCATGAGGACAATAACATACTCAGGGTCCAGATATCCAGCTGTGCCTGCAACAACAGTTGTAATATGTGTAACCTCATCTGAGACAACAGCCTTTGATAGCCCAAAATCTGCAATTTTTGCTTCAAAATTCTCATTAATTAGAATGTTGCTTGACTTCACATCCCTGTGAATGAATGCCGGTCTACATCCTGAGTGCAAGTAATCTAGGCCTGCATCCTCAAATTTGTATCCCATTTTAAGTATTTGGATAGCACAAAAAGTTGAAGACAAAGATCAAACCATGTACAAGGAATATGAAATTGTTCAGAGGATTAGGCGCTAACCTTTTGCTGCACCCAAAGCAATGTTCAACCGTTGTTGCCAGTTCAACGCATCAGCCGCTTCTTCTGTAAAAGATACTGTCCTTGAGTTTTTCGAAAATCTGAAACTGAATCTTTTCGTTCTCAACACATGTCAAGCATCCCAAGAGCACAATAAATGATAAAATGCCAGAAAGCGAATACTTTGGTGTTTGAAAGTGAGTTGAACAAATATAGGTGGTCTGTCAATACTGGTTTTCAGTCAGAATAATATGGACCAAAGCAGGCACTTGTAGACATATATACCTGAAAGTAGTTTCTGAAGGTTTCCATTAGACATGTACTCGTAAACGAGGATCAATGCTTTTTCATCATCACAGTACCCAACAAAGGGTGTTAAATGTCTGCAGTGAACTTGCATCAGCATCTTAACCTGCAATCACATGTAAGAGATCACTGTTGACCAGTAGTTTACGAGTGCTTGCAATGCTTTTTTCCAAATATTTTCTTTTCACCATACAAACCTCAGTAGCAAATTCCATGGTTCCTCGTTCAACAAATCTTGAGGACAGCTTCTTAACTGCGACTTCGTGTCCATCTTTGAGGCGTCCATAGAAGACAGTGCCAGACCCTCCTCTACCAATAACTTTTTCAAAGTTGTTCGTCATTTCCATTACTTGGGAGTAAGTGAAAGTGCAACTTTTGCCGGATCCCAATCTTGCATGTTGTCCCGAAAGACTGTCTACCATTTGTCTGTTTGCTTGTGGAGGCCCACCTTCTCCAGGCTTGTCTATGTCAGAAGAGTTGAAGGAATTGTTAGAATGTGATGTATCTTATTGTATAGGCATGAATACAGAGTCATATGGAAACGAATTGACCTTCTAACTTGCTGGACCAGCAGCGGTGAGATTCAAATCACAAGATGGAGAACAAATTTCCTTGATTGAATTTGTATTTCCCCTTCCACCTATGTAGTTGATCAATTCCATGTGTAATTAACTAGCTCTGCCTTAGAAGTCTGGCAGAATTGGTTGATAACTAGATCCCATTTGGCATCACAAAAATTGTGATTCTTCCGTTCACAAAGTGAGCCCAACTAGTTAATTTGTTTCCATATGCAGTCATTAACGTACTTTTGGTTAAATTAAACAACGTATCTAAGAATTTGTTTCATCCCTTCGTGCAGTATATAATACCTCTCTCTCTCTCTCTCTCTCTATATATATATATATATATATATATATATATATATATATATATATATATATATGTAGAGAGAGAGAGAGAGAGAGAGAGAGAGAGAGAGAGAGGGAAAGAGGGATATATATATATATATAGAGTGCTTGTGATATGTTCATCTATGCATGCTAAATCCTTGCTGGCATGTAGAGAGAAACTCACCCTGGTTTCTTCGCTTGATCACTGCAGTTACCACCATAAGAAGAATTGTGGTTGCACTAACAAGAGATACCACAACCAGAATCACAATTAAATGCTTCCTGCCCTTTTCATCTTGGCCGCATTGATTTTCCTGACAAATCCGAGGATTGCCTTCAATTCTTCAACGAGGAAAAGAAAAAGAAGAAAAGATGATTTAGTTAGCATTACCGGACGAAAGACAAACTTATCACATTATTCTTTTTCAAGTTTGTGCAAACCTTAGTATGAGTACTCCCGTTTTATTTTTTTGTTGCAAGCCAGGAGGGATTGATCCAGAGAGATCGTTCATTGACAGATCACTGGATTTGCACACCAAATGTGTCATAAGAATTAAATAATTTTACAACCACACCATCTTAACCTAAAGAAGCTTCTCACATGTTGATCAAATTTTGGAGGTCTTGCAAAAATGTTGGCACTGGTCCATACAGGTTGTTCCTTGACAAGTTCCTAACGAACAATGAATTTAAAGCAACAACAGTGACAGCAGTGAAGTTAGTTGAGTTCACAAACTTTACGTGTTGCAACTTAAAGCAGCTAATTAGTGTTTGACAAACTCACAATGTTTTAAGTGATGTCAGTTCAAAAATTTGTTGAGCAATAGAACCATTCAGCTCACTATTAGAAATATCCCTGCAAATGAAATGTCAGATGGTACATTACTTTCCAAGAAAAAACATGGAGCTGTCAACCATTCCGCAAACAAGCAGAAGACTCACAAAGTCAATATTCGTGGTGTTGAAGCATTGTCACAGGTCAGACCATCCCAAGGAGAAACAGGAAGACAAGGATCTCCCTGCCAGTGTTTCTTTAGATTGTACAACTCTTTGATTTTCTGAAGAGCACTAACTGCACATAGAGGATGGAGAATTTACAAAAGGAGAAAAAATTCGCAAAGGTGTAAACATTCAATTAAAAAATCTGGTCAAAACTTCCTTCCAGATTAGATTCACCACGGTTGTTTAGTATACATTGAAAACTATCAAGCTGGTCTCAAATTGCATGCGGATAACATTGTAATAGCTTATTTATTTCTTAAATGAAGTTTCCGTTGTAGCAAATTCAATCCCATATTGTGCATAAGAGAAAATGAACCAGAAGGGGTCATTTGGTAATAGTTATGTGATGTTATTGTTCTATGAATATGTCCCAAAAAATGAGAGAGACTCATAAAACACTTGTGCAAGTGTCCCATGAATGAATCTTCTACAATTTTTGAAATAGATTCATGCAATAACAACTTGTTACTCTTGCCAAACAGCCCCTAAGTGCCTCTCTATGTGTGTTGAATCCCCCCCATGTCTAAAAACTTCAACCCAAAAGGAAAAACAGAGTATCCTTAATCCAGTCATTAGGAAAGGAAAGGGGAAAAAAAAAAAGGAAAACATGACTTAGACAACAATTATGGAACCGCAGTGTAATGCATCTTGACAGTACACAGAATTCTGGTTACGTAACGAAGCATTTGAGTTCCATTCTTTGAAATATTGCACCAATACTTTTGATTTGTATTGAGCGATATAGCCATACTTTGTGAGAGTTACCGACCGAGGGTAATACAAAATAGTCGATACTTGCCTTTGACTTTACACACACTAATCGGTTCCGGCACACCCAAAGGTGCTTATTAATATACTGTATGCTTACCGTGTACCCCTGTTTCGAAGAGGAAGTAATAATGAGAGCAAAATTTTAACACCATCTACCTTCTCGGGCGTCGGTTGCGGAGCTGTTGAATGTAAGCGCTTTGTAGACCTCGAAGGAGTTGAGGACCGCGCCCTCGTCTGAAGCATTGTCCGACCGTATGGAGAATTTATACTGGGAGACGGTTTCCGGACTAGTTGAGTACAGAACACTGCTATCGAGGTAGGAAACTGAGGCATTGCCCCAGACCTGGCCGTTCATTAGAACGTTCATCCGCCTCGATTGGGGGTCGGCCGGTCGTACTACGTCGGCGAACTCTAAGTAGAGGTAGAACATGTCGTCAACTCTCCCAGTCCAGTTCACCAAGATCTCATCCTTCGAGTAGACAGCAGTTTGCATCACGATCGACGGCATCCCAAAGAGTGGTTCACCAGACTCACTCACTGTTTCAGTTGTGCTGTTCGGAGTCCCATAACCGTCGTACTCTGGCTCCCATATGCGATCAAAGCGGTCTTCCGGGTACCTAGGTTCAGTGATTTAAATCTAGAACGTCACTTAAATTATGCTGGATTAAAAATAAAGGAACGTACATTTTTCAAAATTTTTGCCAAATAGACGTGAGCTACACAAATGAAAAACCAAATTTTGATTTTGAAACTAATATTTGAAGTAGAATCTCATAAGACCTGAAATTTCGACGATACAAAATTCCTGAAAACCTGAAAGTTACGTCCTACCGGATACAGGACATTCATGTCATATATAATTGTTGCAGCTCTTCGTTTCCTTTTAAGTACAAGAGCACGGTTACCGTTGGGAGAAATAACACTACTCACCCAGTCTCATCGTTGGCCCCAACGTCTACTCGCTTGAATGTTTTCAAAGCAAGCGAGAGCGAGCTATTGGCGGGGGCATACATGTCTGGATCGAGTGGCCGAAGCTTCAAAGCAGAAATGAAAGGTGTTCCATGTCCTGTGTTCACGAGGCACGCATACAGGAAGTTCACACCAAGATAGAGGTCGAAGCGGGGCAGTTCACTGAGGCCGTCATAATTGCCGTAAAGGAAGGAGGCCCGGACAAGATACTTAGTGCCAACAGTCGCAAGCAGCTGATAGCAGTTTCTTGTGTTGTTTGGGAACGATCTCACCGTAGAGTAAGCCTCGCTCGCCGTAATGCCATTCTTTAGGATCTAGCGGAATGTCCACCCCACTGTCAATGTACCCGTCATCGGTGACATAGGGGAGGTTGTCTGAGTAATTGTAGTTAGCTGTCTCGCTTCGTCCACAATCGATGCTGATAAATCCTGCGACCAAATTTCAGAAATTTAATTACTAATTTACTACTACTTTTGTCGAAATCAAGAAAAAAAAAAAGAAAAGTAGAATTGTCAAGTTTAATGTCTTTTCTGTTCATGGAGTAGTCTAAACATAATAATAAATAGTATTATTAGGAAACACGTCTGAGGGCTTGGATTCCTAATGCAATAATGTGGTAGTGTTTAAAACGCCTCGTGAAAGGTTGTTAGTGAGAGTATCAAAACGGCTCCACCGAATCAGGTTCAGCTCCCAAGCTGGTTATATAATACTCACCCTCTCTCGTAAACAAAAAAAAGTGTGCACCACTCTGTATGATGACAACAATACCACAATACTCCTGTTCATAAAAAGGATAATAATTTTTTGTAAGGACAAAAGTGGTAATGAAAAAATTAAAAGTCTCAAAAACACATCTCTTTTTTAAAATTCCTTACAATCTTGCAACTACCACTCAACTCACTCACTCCCTCTCTCTTGCTTTGTCCCTTTTCTTTTTATCATATCGAGCAACCTGCACACCCTTATATTTCGCACATGTATAAATGTATAATGATGGGAAAGAAAGGAGGTTGGGACATTTTTGAAACACTTTTTAAGAAATGTACATTTTAGACTTTTAATTTTTAATAACCCATTTTTCTCTTTTTAAGATTTTTTTTTTTTACTTAAACAAGTGTACTTTTATCATTACACTTGTGCACAGGAGTGTGCACATAACTGGGGGAAAGAAAGGGGGTTGGTGCATTTTTGAAACTTTTTTTAAAAAGTGGACATTTTAAACCTTTAATTTTTTTCATAATCCTTTTTTCTTTTTTAAAAAAGTTTTTTTTTTTTGCTTAAACAAGTGTATTTTGATCATTACAGGAGTGCGCAAATAATCGGCTATCAGAGCCTTGTTTGAACAGTTCGATTGCGTGGTCATGGAGGTAGCAAACACGAGTGGCTCCACATCAATAGAGGTAGCAGCTCTTGCTACTCCTGTTACGCAGTGAAATGCATGCTCAAGCCTTGTTTGCTGTCAAAATGGACCGAACTAATTATCTATTGTGGCAATTTCAATCCAATGTGCCATGGTTAGTGATCTTATGAGGTATGTCGATGGCTCTTTTCCTGCTCCTTCAAAATACATCGATGATGACCAAACAAAACCTAAACCAAATGATGATTTTTTTTGAGAAAAACAATTTTGCTGAAAAATAACCAAGAAAAACCAAACAATATTTATGACAATAGTCTGGAAGCTTCGGTTTGCAGTTCACTCGGCAGGTCAGCTTGTCTGCAACTTTTGCTGCATCTCATCGTCAAGAATGTGAAGAAAAGAGATTCCAAGAAAAGGAATTGTAGGGACAAATGTGGGCCCAAAACATTATTTAGATGTAGACCCGAATAATTGTATACTCGACCAATTTTAGTGGAAAAAATCTGGCAGAGTCTTCACGTCCAAAATAACACATT
The DNA here is from genome assembly GCF_008831285.2 of Nymphaea colorata. Lineage (NCBI taxonomy): Eukaryota > Viridiplantae > Streptophyta > Magnoliopsida > Nymphaeales > Nymphaeaceae > Nymphaea > Nymphaea colorata. Next base: position 6,931,315 of record NC_045143.1, read on the forward strand.
TGATAAAATCCTTTATCCAAATCTCAATAACATAATTAACTAATTCCACAAAGTGACCTTAATCAGGCAACACGTTTACTAATAAACAACTATCATTAAAGATAAAATGCTTACAAGAACTCATTCCAAAGCTCACGAATAATTGAGCAGATTGACTCCATTACATGCAAGGAGCAGTACCCACTTTACTTGCTCACAAAGTGAGCGCACGAACACTTTAAAATCACTTGACTCTCAATCAAAGTCACTTGTGATTCTACTAAGCTCACCAAGTGAGCTTCTCACTTGCTCGAGTCACAAATGCTCAAGCCATAACTGCTTAAAACCTAGAAGGCCAGCACCTCTATTTATATGGGTTGAGAAAGTCGGTGGTGAAGGTTCCACCTCATTCTACAATATATTTTTTTTTAATATGTCTAGTCATTAGCCCACCGACTAGCAAAAAGGAGGCACATTGCCTCTTGATTCTCCTGAATTTTTCCAAGAGAGACGTGATGTCTCTCAACAGGAATTTCCTGTAAAACATTCTGTATAAGCGTCCTCAGAGAAAGCCATGGCCTTAATTTGTCCAACTAGATTATCGGGTAGAATAGGTGAGGAAGCATCTCTAGAACTTGAGAAAGAGAGCGGGATTACCTTCTTGTGCTCCTACTAGTAACAGGGCAACCGCACAGCTGAACATAAAGAAGAAACCATGAGCATCCATCATCTTTTCCGCAACTTTTCTATGTCCTAGCTCTTACAATGTCAGAGCCTCTGAATATCCAGCAACTCCTCTCCGATTCTTTAATATATAAGTGTAGATCATAGGAAGGACCTCCAGATGAACTGGACTGAAGTTCAGTGCTGTTACGTAGCAGTCTCCGTTAGTCAACAATCGATGTTCATAAACCTGCTGCCAAATTGTATTATGTGCACACCCGGAGGCAAAATTGTGCACAGGGTGATCAATTACTTATTTAAGTAAAAAAAAAAAAAAAAGCTTTGAATGTTTATAAAGACATTAAAATTTTAAAATGTATATTTTTTATAAAAAAATTCAAAACTAACCTAACCCCAAAGATTAAAATATACAATTTTAACAAAATTATCGAAAATACCCCACCGCCTTTTTTTTCCCCTTTGGTATATTTGTAAGTGTAAAGGGGTGTCACGCAACTCCATCTCCAGCAAATTATGCATGTCGGCTACCAGAAGAGGTATCTGAACTAATGATCTTTCAGAAATTTAATTACCAATTGTATCGAAATCAAGAAAAAGAAAAGGCAGAATTACCAAGTTTAATGTCTTTCTACCAAATTAAACATGTCTGAGACCAGGGGTTGGTCACGCAATAATATGTTACTGTTTAAAACGCCTGTGAGAAAGGGACTAGTCCAAAGACATCCGGGACGAAAAGCTTCAAATTTCTGTTCACTCGTAGTGATTGGCAACAGAAGCGGAACCAGAAACCGTACTACTCCTTTTTACAAAAATGTTTTGAAAATTTAGTGGGGCAAGGTGAAGATCAACTGTTGGAAGTCTCCGCTAGCAAAATCAGGTGCTTAAGGCGAATAACTGCAATTGTAAGTGCTTTTGGGTGACTTGTTCATAAATTGGAAACCAATAGCAGAAGGGTAAAATTTCTTTTCAAGCTGTAAACAAATTCAATAAAGTTAAATATACTAATCACTTATTAAAAACAGAAGAACAGATCGATGAGATCCAAATGTAGTATAAAGCACTACAACGACTGCCAGAAATCGAGTAAAATTTTATTTCTTCATTAAAGAAAAAAGAGGGCATAGGATGGCTCAAAAGGTTATTTTGGTCTGGAGGCAGCAAGACTTGCCAGCTTGCAGTTCACCGCCTGAATCGTAATTCAGCTTGCCGGCAAGCTTCTGCTATATCCGGTCGTGGTCATGGTCAAGCATACGAGGATCTTCCCTTCCAAAAGAACTTATCTATATTATCTATTGAAGAAGATTATTTCTGCAGGAAGATGAGAAGGAATTTCCGGTAAACGATTACATATTCAAGTGTTTAGAGAAGGTTGTGGCCGTAATTTGTCTAATTAACTGGATTATCAGGAGAGAGTCGTTCAACTGATGGGAAAGACTCGAATTAAGAAGAGAGAACGTTTGAATACCTGTTTGTGATCCTCCCAGTAAGAGGACAGCAGCACAACAGAGCAGAAAGAATAAACCGTGTACATCCCTCTCTCCGCAATACTCTCTCTCTCTCTTCTAAGAGGATCGATCCAGAGCCTTCATATAACCAGCAGTTCCTCTGCCTTTCTTTAACATGTGCGTGCGGAGAGACATATGAGGGGAGGATGCAGATGAACTATAGTGAAGTCAATGCTGATAGTTGACTCCTAGAGGGGTGGAGGGAGAGAAGGGCACTGAATTTGAAGCTTCTGGTTACTTTTTCTTTGAACCAAGGTGGACGGTGTCCAGGGTTCCTTTTCAAGTGCTTCAAAGAGCCCCGCGATCCTCTTGTAAAGTCAAGATTCCGTGGTTTGGTTGTAAAGCAAGAAGCGGGGGCTCCACATTGCTTGGCATCTATTTGCACGACCTTGCTGTTGACTTCACTCGGCCACCATGGATTATTAAACATGGAGATTAAGCACACCCACAAAATACAAAATTACATGACTTCCCTTACAAAAAGATTTTAGAAATTAGAGAAGCCTACTAAGTAAACATCAGGTTCCACACTCCAACAGTCTCTACTCCTAGTTACTGGTATGGTATGGCATATGACCAGTGGAAAAAATTGTGAACAAACATTAAAATGCAGAGATCGTTGTTCAAATAAATTATAATTTCATGTGTGGTGGTTTCTCGTTGTTCAAATAAATTATAATTTCATGTGTGGTGGTTTCTCGTTGTTCAAATAAATTATAATTTCATGTGTGGTGGTTTCCATCTTTACCAACCAAGGAGATAGGGAAATTAAGCTAACGTATCAAGGCTCATAAATAGCCCGGCAAAGAGATGAAAGGTTGATGCCGTCCAGGATCTAATAATCGCTTGTGTTGTTATAACTACTTGACTTGACAGATAACTAAAGCAAGAAGCACGGGCTCCACAGCTGTTCAAGAAGCAGACTACCATCCAGCCCTTTTCTCACGCATAAGCGCCCAACCAAATCGAGAGCTCATTATTCCAAATAAAACGCTGTGTGGTCTCCATCCTTACAACGAAGGAGATAGGAAACTAAGGTCAGGCTTCTTACCTTGTTTCTCACGTCGTGCAAACAAGAAGCCAGGAGGTGGGGACAGAAAGAGGACTTCTCTCCCGCAAAAAGCCAGTAGTACAATGCAGTGCAGAACTACAAAATTATAGCAAAAATGTTAAACTTTGAGTGGCTCTAATATATTATGAGAAAAATTACTTTAATTGGTCTATTGGGCATTAGGGCCCCATGGTAATAAGAACATTAACAAATTCTTTCGTGAATGTGCTTCACAATCGGACAAAGTCATGAAATAACATATTATAATATTTTTTAGATTTTTTTTTCTATTTCCATTGCCAATCAATGCTTAAGAAGCTGTTTGGAATGGTAACACAATATTACTGTCTCATAAAACTACTTAAAAAAGTGGCCTAGATTCATGGAACACTTGTTATATAGCATTACATGAAATTGTCTCTTTTTTTTTTATGATAGATACATAGGACAGTATGTTATTGTTGCCAAACATGTCCTAGAGGTTGGGATAAAAGTGGAGTCCTCCCTTCCCTGCAACAAAGGGGCTGGTTATCCGATGTTTGGTCCCATTTGAGCTTAGGAGGTCTTCCTAATCAGGTGACACTTAGTACAGCAGAATTGATCGGTGCCATCCGGGAACACAAAGTAGCTTTATAACCAATTTTCCTTTTCCATTGTTTTCAATTAGATTTTTTTTTTTAAATGAATTCATCACAAGAAAAGTGACACTGAGTGATTTACATCTTTAGACGTCTACAGTGACATAAATTCCTGTCTTGCACTTTTTCTCCATTTTTTGTTGGAGTCTAATGCGTTACTAAAGTGGGATGACCGATGCAAGAACTGCATCACTAACCTTGGAATTTCCTCCGTGACAAGCAAGGCCACATCACGTTATGATGCATCAGACGGATCTGAAAAATATTTGTGGCAATATTTTATATAGTGTGATATATGCATCTTTTGCACTACAACAATTTAAAATTAAAGCGGCCAAGGCCTTTCTCAGGAATCTAATGTAGAGAGATGTACTTTACAAACAAAAGAGCTTACGCTTGCCAACGATTTTGCGCCTTCACACACACAATTGAGAAACTCTATGGGCATGTTCTGCTACTACTACATGTTTTCAGAAGCATTGAAAAACTAAAGCTTGAAACTTTTTCATGCTTTTCAGAAGGAGTTGAGGACCACGCCCTCGTCTGAAGCATTGACTTGCCGTATGGAGAAAGAGTACTGGGAGGGAGGCAGATGACTAGTTGAATACAAAACATAGCTGCGGAGGTAGTAAACGCTGACAGTTATATGCACATAGTTAGTCCTTGGAGATTCACCTTCCCAAACAAAAAAAACTTGCCTCCACCCCGGTCTCTATGTGCATTTGAACTTTTAACTCCCATATATAAAAAAAAAAATGGCTCATAATGGAAATCAAAAGTTAAATCTTTAGTTAATAGAAAATATCCGTTTCCAACAACTTGCAAAGAATATTAAATTTATAGGCCGAGTTCTCATAGCCAAACAAAAAATGCTAATCTAGACACAAACAATATCATTTTTTTAAAAATTATATATTATATATATTTGAGAATAGTAAATGTACCATGTTCTGAATTCATGGTTGCATCATAGCCAGCTAAAATTTAAAAATTCATCATAATTCATTACCAAAACTATCATAAACCATTGCCCTACTATCTATAAACAGTGGTTAGGTAATAAATTTTTAAACTTTAGCCATCCAAAGATTTATTACACGTTACATCATTGAACTGTCCTATTCATGAAGTACATGTACAATCTAGTCAAGCTGGTACGTGAGGCTTTATCACTTTGAAAAGTCTCGGTGTATTAATAAATATTTAAATTAATTTATCGACGAGTCACCAAGTCAAATTTGACTGGGTTCATAAATTAATTTGAGAAGGATGAGGAGAGGTGGGGGTGGTGTATTGGTATATCCGAGTCCACTTAGATCGAGAAATTTGGTAAAGCTTTTTAAACAAACATTGAGCATTCTAAGACCATCATATAATTAAATATTGGTTTCCCATTTGTAAACATTCAATATATATTATTTGCCTCGTATAGATCTGCATATATTTTTTCATATTGATCTCCTTCTAAATTTTGAAAAAGTAGAAAACAAATTATTGTTATATTATTCAAGCATTAGTTGGCACAAAGGTAAGATAAGGTTTACGGAAACCCTCATACATATGGTCCCCCTACATCTTTTTCTACCAGTCAGTGCTTCTTAATGCAAATAAGCAACTATTATATATTCTCCAACATTCGAACATGCAAAAAATTAAAACTAGCCTTCGTTTGAAACGTAATAAAGCGTGTGAACCAATGCAGGTAATACTTGACAATTAACAGAAAAGCGGACCTCTTTGCAAAATGGTAAAACAATATAGTTTTTCTTTTCTAAATGTGCGAGAGAGAGAGAGAGAGAGAGAGAGAGAGAGAGAGAGAGAGATTGCAGAGAGATCACGATTTGGCAATTGCAGGCAGATGACGAAGCATTGATTATGCATGTGATATCATCTCGGAGTCTTCCATATACATTGCATCGTTCCTTGTAAGCCCCACACACACCACTATGTTATAAAGAGCTTCGAAAGTAACTGATTGCCTTTGGATGATGAACAAGCAAATGGCCACCGACGACATTTCCAACTACTGATTGCCTTCTTCTAACCAACACTTTATGCAAATGTCAAGTACTCGCGCATAAATATTAAATAAATGGATAATATCCAAACAGGTATTATTCATTACAACAAAGAACACACTTACTAGCTAGGAAGACGGAAGGTTCACCGTTGGATCATGTGTTTGTGTCCTTCCTTGCACGATCTGCCGCTGTAAAAATGCATCGCCAACCCTTTCATCCCAACCCAACTTGCAGAATCAATTTTTGACGGTCGAGCAGTGAAGAGAAGTCCAGCGCAGCCCCCACATCTTCCTCTCGATCGCACATCACATAAATGAGAAATGTTGAAGAAAAAAGGATGGGCCATCCCATGTCTCCTGCAATCGCGTTGCCCTCACGTGGTGACATAAAATTAAGAGGGCCCGCAGTCTGGCCTCAATGTTGACGCCGTAACTGCCATCCGTTCCCACCACCTATCGAGACAAATCAAGTTAATCGATTTTAACCTTTAATTTACTCAGTTAGGAGAAGTACATTTTTTATTTTTTTATTTTACTTTTGCTAATGCAATGTATGTAGTTTCCCTTTGGCTGCAAGACAAATTACTTACGAGAAGCTGAGACAAATCAAGTTAGTCTTCTTGCCTTACATCCATAGTGAAAACTCCTTGATAGGATTTTTCTTTAATTTTTTCTGCTCATTTTACACCATTATACAATAAAAAGAAACTCTATTTATTATCCACAACCTTGGTTGAGGAACACCTCCATACTTATTCCTTGATTTAGTGTATGACAGTTTTTTTTGTATAAGAGGTGGACTAACAGTTGCCAACAATCTCCCCCTCAAGTTGGTGAGCTGACATTGGTCAGTCCCATCTTAGTACTAATCCACTTGTGATGGTTCTTCACCATCGCCTTTGTAAATACATCTGCCAGTTGCTCTTGAATGTGAACATGAGGATTGCATATGACTTTGTCCTAAGTCTTATAACAAACAAAATGATAATAAACCTCGATATACTTTGTCTGTTCATGAAACAAAGGGTTTACACCAATGTAAATCGTTACCATGTTGTCTCAAAAGAGATTTATTGGTTCAATTTTTTCTCCCATGTCTTGAAAAAGTAACTTTAACCAAACAAGTTCACTGGCACATGCTGCCATTGCTCTGCCATTACTCTGTATTGTGCCCCACACTAGATCTGGCCACCGCAATCTGTTTTGTGTTTTACTCTTTTCCCTACAAATGTACAAAATCCAATAAATGATCTTTTATCATTTTGATCACCTACGTAGTCTGCATTTCTATACCCAGTCACATCGGATATTATTTCTTTATGTTAGAACTCCTTTACCTAGACATGCCTCTGAGTACTATAAAATATGATGAGTTGCTTCCAAATAGATGATATATGGTCCTGCATATACTGACTTATCAGGTTGACGACAAAGTGACGTTCAGTCTAGTTACTATTAATTAAATCAATTTTTCAATTAGTCGTTGAATCTTGAATGGGCTCACCATCATCCTTTCTTAGCTTGCAATTGACTTCAAGTATCATCGATTTACAAAAAAATGTCTCAGCTCCCCCAAGTCTTTGACTTCAAGTTATCATGGAGAATAGATTTAACTTTCTACATTTGATCTTTGTTATCTATGGTGACAATAATGTCATCTACATACAAGAGCAGAATAGTGGTGTCTTGACTAGTATAGGAAGTAAGCATGGTTTAGTTGGAGCTTTTCTTGAACGCAATATTGGTGAGAAAACTATTCAATTTAGAGAACCAAGCTTGAGGAGATTGCTAGAGACCAATTTTTCCAACTTACAGACAAAGCCTTCCTTATTGTTGATGCCTAGTGGTGGATTCATATATATTTCTCCTAAACTGCCATTCCAGAATGCATTTTTTATGTCCAGATGAAAAGTGTCCCAGTTTCTATTTGCAGCTATCGACGACCAATTCCATAGAGTTCATTTTGGTCATGGGAGCAAACTTCATTAGTCATTGGTTCCCACATGTCAGAGCGAACAAGGACAAAGAATACATCACACTAGTGAGCAGTATGATTGGACGGTAACTTAGTAGACTTTGCAAATTCACAAGCATCACATGAGTGAGTAGAGTAAGAAAGCTTCGGAAACAACATTCAAACAATATTTTGAGAAGTATATCCTAAATAATAGTGCCATAAATCAAACAATCCATGTGAAGAGGAACAACTAAATAAAGCAAAGCTCTTATATTCAGGAAAGTGTAATCCATCTTGTTGAATGATTTTACCAATCTCCTTCTTTATTGTTGCATCCTCAAAAACAACATCATACGAAGAAAAAATAGTTACACAATTATGTGTTTGTGTCATCTTACTGCAAGAGATTTGTGGAGATTTTAGGAACTTGAATAACTTGTAACTGTTCACCATGATTTAGAAATTTCATGTGCCTTTTACCGGTGGCCCAAATGACGAATCCCTTCAGGGTGAAAACAGATTTGATTTCTTCAAAAGTAAAAGATGAAATAGGCTGGTTGGTCATATGGTCATTGGTACTGGAATCACCAACCAATCAAGAACAAGAGTACTAAAGTTATGGGCAAAGACATCTCTAGATCGACATGTTGATGAGCAGATTCAACGACTGGTTGAAATTATTAAGTTTGTTTTAGCCATTTGGCTGAATAGCTTTGTCATCGCACCTCTGGTGACAATATGCCAAGTCCCCCTTTTTGGCTGTTTTGTTGGTGCCTTTGTCTTATTGTGGTTTACTGATGAGGTCCAACAATGGTCACGAGTATGGCCAAGCTTTTGAGAATGGGTGCATTTGGGGCGGGGCGAGATATAGCGTTAGACTTATCTTGAGACGTAGAAGAGTTACAGTGCACTATGAAGATGGTGCCTTGATGTGGAAAGCAACCTTATGTAGATACTCAGTTGGTGGTGAGATTGCCACAGAGGAAGATGAGATCATAATTTTCTGATGGGCTTCTTCCCATTAAATCATGCCACAGACTGTATTAAACAATGGGCGAGGCACAATCATGAGAATTTGACTCCAAAATTGTTTGTAATCATGACCTCTTCAAGGCAGTTATTTTGAACCAAAAGATCAATGGATGGTGGCCTGTACATGAGTAATTTATCAAACATACCAGCAGAGAGTCGCACATACACATTAAAGGGTTTATCATCACAAGTAAGTTTAGTGATTTCATTTTGAAGATCATAGACCTTAGCCGCATTACTTTGTTCTACAAAAAGTTGTTTAATTGCCTCTCGTAATTCTTTGATTGTGCCTATAAACATGAAACTTTTATTGATTTGTGGCTCCATATAGTTAATCAGCGATGGCATGTCCTTATCATTTTCAGACACCCAATTAGCATACGTGGAATCCGTTGATGCAGGTTTAGGTGTTGCATGTATCTGTGATGTAACCGGCTTTGCCTTTCCCGGTGAGCTTTTGCCCAAGTAGTGCAATCGGTCCCGGTAAAAAGAGTGGTGATGATCTTCAACGGACGATTTTCCTGCGCCATAATGATGTTGTTGTTAGATGAAGCAGGTCCATCCATTAAACGCCACAAGTAACTAATCTCAAATGAGGAAAGGAAGTCACACTAAATGTTTGTGTCTGAAACCATATCATAAAAGAAACAACACGAGATTCCGATTTTAAGCGGTTTGGCTTCATGCCTACATCCACGTTAGAAACTCAAACTTTAAGCAGTTTGGCTTCATGCCTACATCCATGTTAGAAACTTCAAGGTAGGATTTTTCATTAATTTTTCTACTCATTTTACACCATCATAAACAACAATTGCCAACGGTTAAGACAAACTCTATCACCCCCAATCTTGGTGAAGAAACTTCCCCCTTTATTCCTGCACTCTATTACATCAGCTCTTTAAATCTTTTTGCTAGTTTGGGGAGTGGGGAAGAAGTAGACCTTCCCCTTCGATTTGTTTTTGTGGCTAGCAAAAAGAATCTAGGGAGCATAATAGGAAAAGAGGCTAAAAAATTTGTCACATACGGCTGGGTAGCTCAAATAGGGGAAAAGATGTTCCTAAAGTGCAGAAGTTTAGAGAATAGTGTTGTTTCTAGGGAGAAGAATTCTATGGTGACCTCAAATGGGGGAAGGGAAAAGGAAGATGTGCGGACTTTGTTTAGGCGTTAGTGCAGGAATAGCAAATGGAGTGTTTGTTAGTCGGAGAGAGAGACAAGGAAGCAAACTAAATGAGGCATCCTATAATCTGATAGAAGAGAAACCTGCCTGTCAGCCGATCGGGTCCTCAGTCTGAAACTCCTCTTAAATGAGACTAATCAGCTGGAATGTGAAGGGTAGAGACCTCACAACGATGACTAATGGTGTCGATAGAATGTGTGGGGCACACTAACTTGCCGTGCTAATCAGTGTGCTTTGTGTAAAATGAGAAAGAAAGCCGTATGCATACTCTCTTCAAACGTAAAATCACGATGGGACTCCGGAATTTTGCGGTGAGGAAGTTGGGAGAGAGAATTTGTAGGATGACCCGTTAGAATTTTGAAAAAAAAAATCTTTTTTATTAGTCAAGATATTGTTTCAAATTCTGTTGTAACAGAGAATCCGTTGTAACTCCATATCCTTAATTTCTTGCTACTATGTATATTAAGATAGAAAGTTGTCAATAACAATGTACAAAACATACGATTCTTCCTCTTGAGCCTCTTCTTCTTCTTTCTTACTGTTAATTTCACATGGTATCATAGCACCCTTGTGGGTAAGAGAGTTGGCTTTCTACTCTCTTGTTTCTCTGCTTTGTGCCTTGTTCTTCATTCTGCTGTGCCCTGTTTTTCATTCTGCTCTCATGGCTACCGCATCGGGCGTTCATAATAATGGTGATGATCAAATTGAAGCCAACACGTCACCCTTTCTCCTGCACCACTCGGATAATCATGGTGCTATCCTTGTGACCAGTCCTTTAGTCGGTGACAACTATGCAACATGGCAGAGAGCAATGAAGATGGCCTTAAGTGCAAAGAACAAATTTGGGTTTGTTGATGGTTCCATTCCCAAACCTCCGCTAAACAGTCCAGACCATAAAGCTTGGATCCGCTGCAATGATCTGGTACATTCATGGCTTCTCAACTCACTCTCAAAGGAAATCGCTAACAGCGTTATCTATGCCAATGAGGCTCGTGAGGTATGGAATGACCTACAAGATCAGTTTTTCTTAAGGTAATGCTTCTCGTATTTACCAATTGAAGAAGATGGTTTCTGATCTACGACAAGAGCAATGCTCCTTACCAAATTATTTTACTCGTCTAAAGACTTTATGGGATGAAATTGCTTCATATTCTACTGTCCCTACATGCTCTTGTGGTGCTTTTAAAGAGTTCAATTTCTGTCAAGATCGTGAGAAAGTGTATCAATTTTTGATGGGACTCAATGAATCCATTACCCAATATTAACAAGGTTTACTCCCTTGTGGTGCAAGAGGAAACTCGGCGACTACTAGTTCCACAGCTCTTAAGTTCTGAAAATACTGCGTTAGCAGTAAACTCGCTACCTTCTTATAACAAAAACTTTCAGCCAAGAGGACAGCAGTACACTAGGAACAGACCACGTCCAAAATGTGACCATTGTGGACAACTTGGGCATATCCAAGCACGCTGTTATGCATTACATGGCTACCCGCCTAACCATCCAAAATTTAAAGCTTCACCTGAAATGGCTAAAGGCGGACACACTCAAAATGGATCCTCGGCAAATGTCACTACTGCTACAACAGTTCTCTCCCAACTGACTGAAGATCAACTCAGCAAATTAACAGCATGGCTTAGTGCTGATGATAAACCTGCTGCCGCAAACATCGTAGGTAAGCATACACTCAATTTCTCCAATCATTTACCATGGATTATTGATACCGGAGCATCAGACCACATGACCCCCCAACTTCATTTGATGTCCAATGTCATTCCTCTACCCAAAGTGCGTCTTATTAATCTTCCAAATGGCCAGCAACTTTCAGCTACTCATACAAGAACCATTAAACTCCAGCCGAGTCTCATACTTATAGACGTCCATTACATACCAGAATTTAAATACAATCTATTGTCAATTCCTAAACTCACCAAAACCACTGACTATGCTGTTGTTTTTCTCTCATCTTGCTATCTCTTTCAGGACCATTTGTCGAAGAGGCTGATTGGAGTGGGTAGCTTATGTGGCGGATTGTACCATCTATGATTACCAGCCAGTTCTCATGCTCTTTCTATTTCTTCTCTTAATAAATCTCATGTTTGGCATATGAGACTTGGACACCCGTCTTTTGACAAAACTCAATCTTTGAATTCTGATGTTCTTATTTCCAAGCATGAATTTCTATGTGATTATTGTCATAAAGCTAAGTTCTCCCGCTTGCCCTTTTCTCATAGTAGCAGTAGAGCGAGTTTCCCATTTGCATTGCTTCACTGCGATATTTGGGGAGGATATGCCACGACCTCACATACTAGAGCACACTACTTCCTCACTATAGTTGATGATTTCTCTTGTGCAACTTGGGTCTTCTTGATGCGCTTTAAGTCTGAAACCTTTTCTTGTTTCACTCGGTTCCATGCTATGGTAGAAAACCAATTTCATACCAAAATTAATTGCCTTCGAAGTGATAATGGTTCAGAATTTATCGCAAATAATATGCAAGAATTTCTTTATATACATGGGATAGAACACCAAACTTCATGTCTTGCGACACCGCAACAAAATGGAAGAGTTGAAAGAAAACATCGTCACTTACTTGAAGTCGCCCGAGCGCTTCGTTTTCGTGCACACCTACCTATTAAATTTTGGGGCGAATGCATTTTAACAGCCACATTCTTGATTAATCGTCTCCCATCCCCTATTTTGAATAATAAATCTCCTTTTGAACTCTTGTTTCATAAAAAGCCCATCTATGAAGATTTGCGTGTTTTTGGATGTCTATGTTATGCTTGAAATATGAGTGCACACCGAGATAAATTTATTACACGTGCATATAGATGCATTTTTGTAGGATATCCTTCAAATAAAAAAGGATATAAAGTCTACAATCTTGACTCCAAAGAAATTTTTATATCGTGATGTGGTATTTTATGAAGACCGGTTCCCATTCCAATTTCAAAATGATGATGGTTTGAACTCACCAGCACCACAAGAAGACTATGTGAGTGAAGAAAGCGACTCTCCAATTGTAAGTGCGCATGAGCCAGTTCCACCAATGTCGCCACCCATTCCACCTACCCATCTCGTTTCTACTGAACCAGTCAATCATCATACGAAAATCAAGTCGCCCAAGACACCCACCTTCCTATCCCAATCAGTATGTGTGCTCAAACGTGATGGTATCAGATTCGACGCCTAAGGATCCTCACTCCATGACGCCATCTTCAGGTACACAGTATCCCATTCAGAATTATCTTTACCATTCTAAGTTTTCCCCACCACACTTTGCTTTTTTGACCTCTATTTTGAGTGATGCTGAACCTAGCTCGTATGCGGAAGCGGTGCAACATCAACACTGGTGCCAAGTTATGGCTGACGAGATCCATGCTCTCCAACAAAATACCACTTGGTCTCTTACTACCCTATCTCCAAATAAAAACCCAATTGGATGTCGTTGGGTATATAAAGTCAAACGGAGGTCTGATGGTACCATCGAACAAAGCCCGACTTGTAGCAAAAGGGTATACTCAAATTGAGGGTGTCGATTTTCATGAGACTTTTGCTCCAGTCGCCAAGCTTACTACCATGAGGACTTTACTTGCGGTTGCTGCAACTCGTCAATGGCCCATATATCAAATGGACGTTAGTAATGCATTCATACATGGGGATCTGCACGAAGAAGTTTATATGACCATTCCTCCAGGCCTTCTTCGTGAGGGGGAGTATTCCAGTACTATTGTTTGTCGCCTCCATAAGTCCTTATACGGACTTAAACAATCACCACGTAACTGGTTTCACAAGCTCATGACTGCCCTTAAGGATGCTCATTTTATTCAATCCAATGCAGATTACACATTATTCACTCGGCACTCTGGAAATCAGTTTATTGCTATCCTAGTGTATGTGTATGATCTTATTATTACAGGAAATGATGAGCATGGTATTTCTTCAATCAAGATCTTTTTACACTCCAGATTCCATGTAAAAGATCTAGGAAATCTCAAGTATTTCCTAGGAATTGAGGTTGCACGAGCGCCATCCGGGATATTTTTAAATCAAAGAAAGTATGCATTGGAGATTCTTTCTGACGCTGGTCTATTAGGAGCAAAACCAGCCGAGTTTTCTATGGATCAAAAACTGAAACTAACTCTAGATGAAGGTGAACCGATTAAAGATCCAGCTATGTATCGAAGGTTAGTAGGGCGCTTGATCTATTTGACCATTACTCGTCCAGAGATAACATATTCAGTTCATACGTTAAGTCAATTCATGCAATCACCACAACTTCCACATTATGAAGCAGCTCTTCGCAAACTAAGATACTTAAAATCATCTCCTGAAAAAGGTATCTTTCTATCATCATCTAGTGAAATGCAGTTAAGAGCGTATTGTGATTCTGATTGGGTGAGCTGTCCTTCAAGTCGGAAATCAGTAAGTGGTTTTGTGGTTTTTCTTGGCAAAAGTCCAATCTCATGGAAGTCAAAGAAGCAAACTACCGTAGCCAGATCATCCGCAGAAGCGGAATATCGAGCGATGGCTACTGCTGCATGCAAAATTGTATGGTTGAAAGCACTATTAAAGGATTTGGATGTACACCATCACAAACCAATAAGTCTATATTGTGACAATAAAGCAGCCTTGTATATCTCCAAACATCCAGTTTTCCATGAACGAACAAAACATATAGAACTGGATTGTCATTTTGTTCGAGAGAAGGTTCAACAAAAAATAATTCAACCTCAGCATGTATCCACGTCATTGCAGCTGCCTGATATTTTCACAAAACCATTGGGCAGAGATATGTTTCAAAGCTTGAAGGCCAAGTTGGGTGTCACAGATTGCACACTCCAACTTGAGGGGGAGTGTAGGATGACTGCCGAAACCGTTAGAATTTTGAAAAAAAAAATCTTCTTTATTAGTCAAGATATTGTTTTCAATTCTGTTGTAACAGAGAATCCGTTGTAACCCCATATCCCTAATTTCTTGCTACTGTGTATATTACAATAGAAAGTTGTCAATAACAATGTACAGAACATACGATTCTTCCTCTTGAGCCTCTTCTTCTTCTTTCTTACTGTTAATTTCACAGAATTGAGTTCATTGCCTGGGGCTAAGTCAATGTTTATCAACAAAGGGTTAAATAGCTCTCGGAGGACCTGTTTTCTTATAGTGGTATAAAACTGTGGTGGGCTAGAAGTATGATAGTTCATGAACGATTGGACAGCAAGCAGCTTGCAGGTATCAAATGGATGACTTGAAGAGAATGGATATCTCGCTTCTATAAAAGGCAGTGGGATGAAACAAGAGAATTTATCAAAATATTGGTTTGGGCAGGGTTGATCAACAGCAAGGATGTGGACAGCAGGGAAGTGGGCAGTAAAATTCATGTGATTTTAACAAAAGAAAACAGGAAAAAGGTAGATATGGGGGTGTTACTTGAGTTGGGAAGTGAGGAAATGAATGCAATGGTAGCAGACATAGTGGAGGGTGAATATAGGGCAGAAATGAATATTCTGAGATTGGGATTGAATTGCTTGGGAGAGGGGCAGAACTATGACTGTGATATCTAAATGCATGAGGCATAGTTTCGGCAGAAAGAGCAAATGATGGGCGATATAGATTTTGGGTAAAAGGGCCAGTAGAACCAGCTGGTATGCTAGTTTTTTTTGGTGTCTTGTGCATGGTTACAACCGTTAATGTCAGGTGGCTGCAGTATTGCAGTAGATAGGTCTTCCTGCAGATCCAATGATTTTTATGGTACTCGTAGTATTTTTGCCTTGCAATATCTATTTCTTACGCTCACAACATTTTTGCCTTCCAAATTAGTATTCATTTGTATGAAATCAAGGAAAGGCCGCCTAACTCCAGCAAGTTCCTGTTGGAAGTAGTGTAGCTCTGCCCATCTTGATTTTGACAATCTTTGACGCAATTAAAAACACTAATTCATGAAATCTAAATTGGGACATGAGACCCTATTGAATGCAAATCATATTTAACTCTCATAACCAGAGATTCGGAGAACATGGTGAGAGAGAACCAGAATGATTAAAGAAGGCGGTTAAGATTAGCTAGGAGATCGCTGTCAGCATAGGGTGTTTTCCTTCTTACTCATAGCTCACTTAAAAGTCCAAAAGGGCGAATCTGGCAAACCCATTCTTTCCCGCTCGCCTTCCTTTGCACTGCATGGTTGAGTGGAGCAGGGTAAGTGCCAGGGGGCTGGAGAGGCCATGGCCCCCCTCAAAATTTCAAAGAAAAAATATTGCTTGTAATTTTAAAAAAATTTCAGTTAGTCTGCATAAGCATTTTAAAAAATTATATTTCAGCTTCAATTTAAATTTTGAAACTTGGCTAGTTCGGTCTAGAGTAGTACTGCATTGAGATGTCGCTACTATTGTAGGTATTTAAAATAATCTACGAAATAGTTGCAGGCAAGAACTTTTTCAGAAGTTCTAAAACGTCCGACAATAATTACAATTGGAAGGGACAAAATGTGCAAAAAAAGGGAATAAAGGAAAAAGGAAGAGTGTGATTCTCTTAAAGAATTATTTAAGCAGAGAAAAGATTTAATTTGGAGCTTCTTGCATGGACTAAATCAGAAATTCTCAGACGGCTGGTGCAATTGACCGTTAATTTCTAGAGATTTTACGGTGTTGAACGACGCAATTTGCATAAAAATTTAACACTATTATTTTAACCTTTCAAAATCTAAGGGGGCTAAGTCTCTCTAGTTCGTGACGTCCTTGAACATCCAGCAGAGTGCGTGTCTGAATATTGGTAATATCACGTTACGAGACACAAATTAAGTGTTAATTCCACCTTATCTTTCTGCAGACTGTATGGATACGACCAAAATCTTCAGAAGTTCCATGATTAAAAAAAAAAAGAAAAAAAGGCAATTCAAGAGGGCCTATGCTCCCTGCCACTGACATCTTAGAACCTTTAACTATCAACAATTTCATGATCAGTCGGGGGAAGAGAAGTGATTCATGCATGCACACACTTTTTTCTGAGATAAATAAAACCAATTTATTGATTTTAAGAATCACAACATCAACGAAGAATAGGTAATCGAAAGTCATCCATGATCCATCAACTACTAAAGGAGAAACAGAGAAAATAAAGAAACAGACAAAGTTGCTTCCAATAAAACAATCAAATGCCATTTTCTCCTGCCTAGAAAACGTGACATGCAACAGAACTCTCGCATTTTCGATCTGCCGTTTAAATCGGCAGTTCCCTTTTCTTTAACTTGATCAATATACTGATAAGCGCCTTAGACGAACATCCAGGACAGTACCAGAACCAGAGCTATGACCATTGAAATCAACGATGCATTAACATTCTTGCCCTCGTGGCTCTTCTGATCTTGGCTGCATTGATCTTGTAAGCAGATCTGGGAATTGCCATCAATCCTTTTGAAGACGAAAGAGAAAAAAGAAAAGAAAAATTGACGAGTTAGTTCATATATCCAGGAACTAAGGCGCAATATTGGTCAAACTACTTGCTCCTTTGAACTGAAGTCGAACCTTAACATTAGTTTCCCGCTCGATATCCGTTCACGCAAGCTGTCTGGAATCGGCCCAGAGAGGTTGTTGCTCGATAGGTCTCTGATATTCATGCACCATATATATGTGACATGGAACCCATTTTGTCTAATATACATCAAGGCCACATGATATTAGCTTAAAAATGTACTCACATATTGACTAAATATGGCATTTCCTGCAAAAATGATGGCACCGAACCATAGAGATTGTTGGTGGACAAGTTCCTAAATAAAAGAGAAAACAGCGAATGAGATAATTAAAAGGAAAAAAGGTTGAAGCTAAAACATCATATCTCTTGAAAGACTTACAATGTTCTAAGTTTGGTCAGATTTAAAATGTGGCCGCTAATCATACCATTCAGCTCACTGTTAGAAAGGTCCTTGCAAATGAAAATTTTGTGAAGCACATCAATTAGCAAGGTGTTATCACAAGCCACTCTTTCCCCGAAGTCAGTACGTGAATTCTTACAGGCTCACTATTCGCGGTTCTGCATCACCGTCGCAGGTCAAGCCATCCCAGGGAGAAGGTAGACACGGATCAGCAATCCAGTTTTTCTGCAGTTGATAGTACTCCTTCAAGGCTGTGATGGCCGTAACTGAAAGGGGAGCTGAAATTTTGAGGGAGAATTTTTTTCTTTTTTCTGGAAAAGTTAAAGATATAGAACTGAAGAGGAGAGCTATCAGTTGAATTGTCAGCAGATTATCAATTATAATACATCTCATTATCATGACATATCTCATTCTGTTAGAGAAATATGATTTTTCTCTTCATTTTGTCACGGATAATAGTATACAGTTTACAACTTGGTAGCCAATAATTGTTTACCTAAAATATAATTGCTGTCTGTTGTATCCATATGGGTGTTGGGATAAAAGCGGATAGGACACGAATCTACTAAAATTGATTCAACAACAAAATATATCTCAAATCGATCATGCAATGAGCAACGAATCAACGACCAAGCAATCCAAGCAAAGTAATCACAATCCCAAACTGCACAAGAAGATTTTACGTAAAAAACCCCTCAAAAACAATGAAGGTAAAAACCACGGGATACTACGACCCAAACTCAATCCATTATAATCAATGATATAAGTTATCCCACGAAGGGCTACACAAAATCAACCCTCAAACAATAATATCTCATCTAAACTATATGAGAAAACAAGGAAAATATCACCGATGTATTGGGAGAAATCGTGGATTGGGAGGAGATGCGTCTGGCTTCCTCCTCAATATCAAAATCTTGTAGCCTTCTCTTCCTTGCCTTCCTCTTCTCCTTCTCTCCTCTTGCTGTGCAGCCACACACAAGATCTCCCCTTTCTTTTCCCTCAAAGAAGAAAACCTAGGAGAGAGAGAGACGTGAGAGAGATAGGAGGGCACCATCGGGTGCCTCCCTTTTTCTTCCACCCGTCACTTAAGTGACGGGCCGGATCGGGTCCTCTTGAGGCTGGACCTGACCCAACAAGCTCACCCTCCAACCTCAAGTGAGGGAACATACCTGTAAAATGAACAAAATTAATATAATACCTTAAAGGCAGTTATCCCAACTAAGTCTTTACACATATCGTGCTTCTCTTTAGGTAGAGACTTCATCATCATATCTGCAGGATTATAATCTGTATGGATCTTATCAAGAACAAGTTGCTTCGACTCTAGAACATCACATATCCAATGATACCTCACGTCTATATGTTTTGACCTTGCATGAAAAGTATAATTCTTTCCAAGGTGAATAGCACTCTGACTGTCACAGTAAAACACATACTCGTCTTGACTAAATTGAAGTTCCTGCATGAACCTCTTCATCCATAGTAGCTCCATGCTCGCTTCTGTAGCTGCAATAAACTCTGCTTCAGTAGTAGATAATGCTACACATTTTTGAAGTCTGGATTGCCAAGAAACTGCACCACCTGCATATATCAATAAATATCCAGATATAGATTTTCTCCCATCAATGTCTCCTGCCATGTCTGAATCTATATAGCCAATAAGAAAAGATTTTTCTGCCCCAAAACAAAGTGAAAAACTGCTAGTCTCACGAAGATATCTCAAAATCCATTTAACTTTTTCCCAGTGTTTCTTTCCTGAATTTGAGACAAACCGACTAACAACTCCAACTGATTGAGCAATATCAGGTCTAGTACATACCATAGCATACATCAGACTACCTGTGACTGAGGCATATGGAATCTTCTCCATATCTTTCTTTTCTGAATCTGTCCTTGGACTCTGCTTGGTGCTCCAACTTGAAATGCGCTGCAAGAGGGGTGCTAACTGGTTTTGCCTTGTTCATATGAAATCTTTGAAGTACCTTCTCAATGTAATTCTCCTGAGATAGCCATAGCTTCTTCGACTTCCTATCTCGCGTGATCTTCATACCCAAAATCTGACTAGCAGGTCCCAAGTCTTTCATAGCAAAAGACTTGCTCAACTTCTTTTTCAAGCTTAAAATTCTCGATATATTGTTGCCAACAATAAGCATGTCATCAACATAAATCAACAAAATGACAAAATCATCATCTGAGAATTTCTTCACAAAGACGCAGTGATCTGAAGCAGTCTTGGTGTAGCCATACTCCCCCATAAATGACTCGAACTTCTTGTACCACTGCCTAGGTGCATGCTTCTGACAATACAAGTTTTTCTTTAATCTGCAAACATGGTTTTCTTTACCTTTCACAAGAAAACTTTCGGGTTGCATCATGTAAATTTCTTCATCACGATCACCATGAAGAAATGTTATCTTTAAATCTATCTGCTCGATCTCCAAATCAAGACTGGCTGCCAAACTAAGAACAATTCTGATAGACGACATCTTGACCACCGGTGAGAATATCTCATCAAAGTCAACTCCTTTCCTCTGATTGAACCCCTTCACAACCAACCTAGCTTTGTATCTTGGGTTTAGAGAGTTTTCATCATGCTTCACTCTAAAAACCCATTTGTTTCTCAATGCCCTTTTGCATTGGGGTAACTCCACAAGCTCGAAGGTGTGGTTGTCGTAAAGTGACTGCATCTCATCCTTCATGGCTTCCATCCACTTTTCCTTGTGCACATCATGCATAGCTTCTTCATAGCATTCAGGCTCACTACTGTCAGTCAACAAAATATAGTCATGTGTGGGATATCTACTTGAGGGACGTCGCTCCCTCGTGGATCTCCGCTGTCGATCTACATTTGAGGAAGAACCCTCCAAATTATAATCGTCATCTTCGTCATCTAAATTAGGAATATATGGCATGTCTACTTGTTCTTCTCTATCATGTATCTGCCCAATAGCATCATCTGGCACTGCTTTTGAAGTATTCTACAAAGAAATAGGCTCCACATCAACTGGCAAATAACTGCTATGAGAAGAATCTTTTACTGCTTTCTGAATATCCTCAATATTCTGATCTTCAGCAAATACCACATCCCTGCTTCTAACAAGCTTCTTCTCAATTGGATCATAAAATCTGTAACTAAATTCATCATGGCCATAACCCAGAAACACGCACTGCCTGCTTTTTTATTCCAACTTCGATCTCTCATCCTTCGGTATATGCACAAATGCCCTGCATCCAAATACACGTAAGTGCTCATAAGATATATTCTTCTCATACCCAACTCTGTTAGGAACATCACCATCCAAAGAAACATGTGGAGACAAGTTAATCACATGAGTAGCAGTATGTAAAGCTTCACACAAAAAAGAATCAGATAGTTTACCTTCAGATAAAAGACATCTAACTCTCTCCATGAGTATCATGTTCATTCTTTCTGCCACGCCATTCAACCGAGGAGTCTTAGGTGGAGTCTTCTGGTGCCTGATGCCATGAGATCTGCAATACTCATCAAATGGACCAATATACTCTCCCCCATTATCGCTGCAAACATACTTCAGCTTCTTTTCTGACTGCCTTTCAACCAATGCATGAAAGTCTTTAAAAACACCAAGGACTTGGTCTTTCCTCTTCAAAGAATAGACCCAAACTTTCCTGGAGAAATCATCAATAAATGTGACAAAAGAAAGTGCACCACCATGTAAACTTACTTTCATAGGACCGCATACATTTGTATGAACCAACTCAAGTGCCTCTGACTTTCTAAAAGGTGGATGACTCTTGAAAGAGACCCGCGTCTGCTTTCCTGCAAAACAATGACTGCATTTATCAAGTTTATCTTTCTTTACATCTTGTAGAAAGATTCTTTTTGATCAAGAATTGCAGTCCCTTGTCACTCATATGTCCCAATCTCCTATGCCACAACTCAATAGATTTCTCATCCTGTGTCACATGTACCATGTCTCTGGAAATCAATGTCTGCATAGTATAAAGATTATTGCTGCATCTTTTGCCTCGAGCAATAATCAAGGAACCTCTGGTAAGCTTCTACTGGCCATCACCAAAAGTGTTGTGATACCCTTCTTCATCGAGCCTTCCTGCAGAGATAAGATTCAGATGCATGTCAGGTGCATGCCTCACGTCTGTCAGCTTCAATAGAGCTCCATTCGCATTCTTCAGAATGACATCACCTCTGCCTACAACATGAGACAAAGAACCATTACCCATTCTCAAAGTTCCAAAATCACTAGAAATATATGAAGAGAAAAACTCTTTATGGGAAGTAACATGAAGAGCTGAACCACTATCAACAAGCCAACAAGTATCATCTCTGGCAACATTAACCATGTCAGCATCACAAACAATGAACATTTCATGTTGTGCAGCAGCTGCGACGTTATCATCTTGGTCATTTTTCTTCTCCTGTTTCTCCCCAATTTTATTCTTCTTCTTCAGCTGGAAGCAATACTTCTTTATGTGCCCTTTCTTTCCACAGTGGTGGCATTCCAAATTCTTATATCTGGGTTTGGACTTGCTTCTGCTTTTATCTCTGCCCCTGTCACTCTTGAATTTACTTCTCCATCTGTTCTCTGTGAAAAGAACCTCTGTCTGAGAAGAGCAAGCCTGAGATTTTCTTCTCATCTCCTCATTGAAAATACCTGACTTAACAGTCTCTAAAAAAACAACCCCATTAACTACAGAATTAGTAAGCGAGACTCTAAATGTCTTCACGAATCAGGCAAAGTAGCAAGCAATAATAATCCCAAAATCTCATCTTCAAATTTAACAACCATACTGGATAACTGATTGGTGATCCCCTGAAAATCATTTTGAAAATCTGACATTGAACTGCTCTCCCTGAATCTCAAATTCATCAATATTTTTAGAAGAAATAATTTACTACTTCCTGTCTTGGAGGCATAAAGATTTTCTAATTTTACCTACAAACTGCATGCATGATTTTCATCTTGGATATGGTTATAAACATTTTCATCCACAAATTGTTGAATGAAACCACAAACTTGTTCGTGTTAAAATTTTTCATTCCTCATCAGACTTAAAAGTAGGATTTTCTTTGGAAAAAATAGGGAGGTGCATAGCCTTCATATATAAGAGATCTTTCATCTTATTTTTTCATAGACTATAATTAGTCTCATTTAGGCTAATCATACGGCTAGTACCAAAATCAATTTTGTTATCCACCATGTTGGCTCTGATACCACTTTGTTGGGATAAAAGCGGATAGGACACAAATCTACTAAAATTGATTCAACAACAAAATATATCCCAAACCGATCATGTAATGAGCAACGAATCAACAACCAAGCAATCCAAGCAAAGTAATCACAATCACAAACTGCACAAGATGATTTTACATAAAAAACCCCTCAAAAACAATGAAGGTAAAAACCATGGGGTACTACGACCCAAACTCAATCTACTATAATCAATGATATAAGTTATCCCACGAAGGGCTACACAAAGCCAACCCTCAAATAATAATATCTCATCAAAACTATATGAGAAAACAAGGGAAATACCACCGATGTATTGGGAGAAATCGTTGATTGGGAGGAGATGCGTCTGGCTTCCTCCTCGATATCAAAATCTTGCTCAATTCAAGTGCTCGCAGCCTTTTCTTCCTTGCCTTCCTCTTCTCCTTCTCTCCTCTTGCTGTGCAGCCACACACAAGATCTCCCCTTTCTCTTCCCCTTTCTTTTCCCCCAAAAAAGAAAACCTAGGAGAGAGAGAGACGTGGGAGAGATAGGAGGGCACCATTGGGTGCCTCCCTTTTTCTTCGGCCCGTCACTTAAGTGACGGGCCGGATCGAGTCCTCTTGAGGCTGTACCCGACCCAACAATGGGTGCAACCCATAACCTAGATTTTAAGAAGCAGTAATAAAAAGCAATGGGACGTGTTGAGACCATCTACCATCTCCGGCGTCAGTCACAGAGACGTTGAACGAAAGCGCTTTGTAGTTCTCGAAGGAGTTGAGGACGGCGCCCTCGTCAGAAGCATTGGCCGACCGTATCGAGAATGAGTGTTGGGAGGCTCTTATTGGAACTGTTGAGTACAAAACAATGCTATCGAGGTAGGGGACCATGACATCAACCCAGTCTTCCCCATTGATCTAAAGCTTCATCTTCCTCGATCGGCCGCCGGCCTGTGGCACGACGTCGGCAAACTCGAGGACGAGAAATAACCCTTCGTCCAGTCCCCCAGTCCAGTTGACCAAGATCTCATTCCGCGAGTAGACAGCAGTCTGCATCACAACCGACGGCAACCCAAAGATTGGGTCCCCTGATTCCGTCACTGGTTTACTTGTCCTATACAGTGTCCCAAAAGCTCCGTTGTCTGGCGTCCATATGCGATCAAAGCGGTCGTTCGAGTACCTGCATTAATCAGCATTGTAGGTTTAGCACGTCATTTAGATGCATGATGATCCTGGAGAAAACGACTAAATTTTAACCAAATAAAGGTGAGCGACATGCATGGAGTAGAACCTAAATTTGGACTCCTAAAGTTGTTTCTTTTAGTATTTAAAGCAAAGTCCCATAAGCCGGAAAATTCGACGATTTAAAGCTCCTGATTAAAATCTGAAAGTTCTCACACGGAAAATTAGCATTCATCTTTTGCTATCTTTTTTTATCCCCTCCTCCTCTAGCAGCTCTTATA
The DNA here is from genome assembly GCF_008831285.2 of Nymphaea colorata. Classification (NCBI taxonomy): domain Eukaryota; kingdom Viridiplantae; phylum Streptophyta; class Magnoliopsida; order Nymphaeales; family Nymphaeaceae; genus Nymphaea; species Nymphaea colorata. The sequence goes on from NC_045143.1 coordinate 6,955,900, forward strand.
GTATCACGACTAAATTGATACAGATCGCGTCCAAGAGTTCCACTTCAATAATAATTATCACCAAATATTGTTCATTTATTGGATATTTGGCAACAGTAACACATTATTACTAACCTATGAATGTATTAAAAAAATGGGACACATTCATGGACTACTTCAACTTTTTTAGCGAATTCATGAGTCAGTTACCGAATTAGCGACCCTTTCAAGGAAAAAAGAATAAGCTGGTAAAGAACGGCTCACCAAGTGTATGTGGTGGCCCCAACGTCTATCCGCAAGAAAGTTTTCAAAGCAAGGGAAAGCGAGCTATTGGCAGGCGCATACATGTCTTGCGGGAGCGGCCGGAACTTCAAAGAAGAAATGAATGGTGTTCCATGACATGTTCTCACGAGGCACACGTACAGGAAGCATGTCTCTGCTTGGACGACCAACTCCGTCAGGAACTTGGTATCGTTGGTCAAGTTCACAGTGTCCCAAAGGTCCGCACCAAAATAGAGGTCGAAGCTCGGCACTTCATTGAGGCTGTCATAGTTACCGTAAAAGAAGGCTGCCCGGACGATATACTTGGTGCCAACGGTCGCCGGCAGCTGGTAGCAGTTTCTTGTATAGTTTGGGAAGGATCTCACAGTGTAGAATACGTTGTAAGAGCCGCCCCCGATTCTGGTGGGATCTATCTGACCATTCACTCCACTGTCAATGAACCCGTTGTCGGAGACGTAGGTAAGGTTGTCCAATGGGCTAATGTAGCCTGAGGTCTCCGTTAGTCCACAGTCAATGCTGATAAACCCTCCCATCCTTGTCAAAGTGCAGAAAAATGAATGACTCTTCCAAAACAGAAAAACAGAATGGATAGAACCAGGCGTACTATTGAACACTGCAATGGCTGCCGGCCAGTAATTAATTGCCTAAAATTTTATTTCTTGATCAGAAAAAAGGAAAATTCGCCCACAGAACGACTCAGAAAGCTATTTGGTCTCTAACACAGAGCTTCCCCTTGCAATTCACCAATGCAGCTGGTCTGCAACTTCTGCTTTACATTCGTTACCATCGTCAAGCATATGAAGATCTTTTTCCTCCCAACATTATCTAAAGAAAACGATTTCTATGTGACACAAGAAAAGGAATTGCCTGTAAAAGTTTAGGTCTTCACAGAAGGTTCAATGGCCTTCCTTTAACTAGATTGTTAGGAACACAGAACAACTCTTGAGATATAAAAGGCGTAGCGTATCGCGTATCGGTCGGGCCAACCTATACGCTGTATCGTAACGTATCGTAAACGTAACGTAACGTATCGTAAAATTAATTTTTTAATTTTAAAAAATATTTAAAAATCAGAAAAATAGACAAAAATCCTTAAAAATCTGAAAAAAATCAACAAAAAATCAAAAATCAAGAAAAATAAAAAATGTATTCAAATATAAAAAAGATCATCATATATAAGGAACATTCATGTGTATACTATCAACAACACATTCAAAAATAAGAAATCAAATATTCAAAATAACATAATAAGCATCCATCATAATTTTTATGAAAATAGGCAAAATCTCTCCCTCCTATGTTTATTGGAGTCTTTAAATACAAGAAAATAGAGAGGAGGAGTGTTTAAACTTTCAAAAAATAAAGAATTTTATGTTTTCTCTCGTATCGTACGATACAGGGGTGTATCACCTGTGTCGTATCATACAGGCCCCGTATCATACGATACGGATAACATTGCTTGAGATAACGAAGGGAGAACGTGACACTGTTTGTGCTCCTGTTGTTAAGAGGGCAGCCGCACAACATAGCAGAAACAAGAAATTATGTGCATCCATCACATGTGCACGGGACTGTTCACCTTTGCATGGTGCATAGGTCCATATGGATGACAATTACCCTTAGGAGTTGGCTAGGGAGACAGATGTCGTGCGCTAAAGGTTGTGCACGTAATCATGTCTCCTTAAAAATAGGTAGTTATGACCAAGATTGGTACTTTGATATTTGATCAAATTATCAAGTTAAATCACTGTTTCCTGCTTCCCTTTTTCTCAAATTAGCTTCCCCATTTCATATTGCTTTCGCGCTAAAGGCTGTGCACGTAACCATGTCTCCTTAACAATAGGTAGTTATGACCAAGATTGGTACTTTTATATTTGATCAAATTATGATCAAGTTAAATCACTGTTTCCTGCTTCCCTTTTTCTCGAATTAGCTTCCCCATTTCATATTGCTTTCATGAGTTCCATTCTCTTTGTCCTAATCTAATATTCTTCTCACCTGTGTGTAGCAAGACATATAAAAACTAGTGTTTAAATTCCATCCAAGCTGTGTCTTCTTTATTACTCAGGTTAATCATATGCACTAATTCTCTCTGTCTCCCTCCCTCCCTCTCTCTCCCTCCCTCCCTCTCTCTCCCTCTCTGTCTCAGTCTCTCTCTCTCTCTCTCTCTCTCTCTCTCTATATATATATATATATATATATATATATATATATATATATATATATATATATATATATATATATATATATCTAAAATACTTTTTCGATGATTTATTTCCAAATTTGTTAAACCCAATCCACATTGTAACTATTCTCAAGTCTTTAATTATCTAGATCTGATGTTATACATACAATTTATGAATACTGTCATTTGAAGAAAACGGATACTGCATGTGCACATTTTCTAGAGAAATTTAATTTGTTGGTTGTCTAGAGTCATGACCCAGCTCATTCATGAGGGTCATTTGATCCATGTATGGATGGATGAAAGAAAAACAAAGAAAGAAAATATTATAAACTAATCCTATATGACGGAAAATGTCAATCACTTTTTTCTCATTTTTTTCTTGCCAACATACTTGTCATAAAACCTTGTGATATGGAGGAGGATCGCATTTGTCTTCAAGCCTTGTCCCATGGATTCATGCTCTCATGGAGGGTCCTTCTTACCGATCAGTCTCCAATCCGACAGCAATTTCAGAGCCACGGACACCAGTTAGCTATCACATAACAAACTTGTCTTGCATCAAAACACTTGAGAGAGTTCTCAAATGGGCATAGTGAAATAAGTTAAATGCAATGAACAATTTGCTTGATTCCAATATTTAAAGTCCGTCTGTACCCATTTCTCAAGTTAATTTTTTTTCTTTCTCTTCTGCTTAGCTTGTTCCGACTTCCCACAAGACTTTAAGGTGACATTTTATTTAATTTTTCAGTTATTTTTTACTATTGTGGTCAAGAGGGTTGCTCGAAGACATAAGCAACCTATACTCTTTTAAAACAAAATTTTTTTATTTCAAAGATCAAAGATGAGTGTTGCTTTCACTCCACAAACCATCATTCTCACATGACATAGCTTGTCGGACAAAATCTGCAAGCAAGCTCTCCAAACCCGCGGGCGAGAGACAGCCGGCCAGGTCTCTCTTTGAGGCACTGGAAAAAAAGCACAACAACCATTTATCTGAATGACTTACAATCTAAGCTCAACAACCTCATTAGCTGCGATGCCAATTACAATGGGAATTGTCTCTGCGAGCTTGTTCAGACACATTACATAGTGTAGTAAGAGAATCGTGCATAACAAATACCACTGCTAAAGAAGGAGGTGCTAGAAGAGCTCCATTAATTCACCTAGCTAGGTAGAGTAGAGTTGAACTTGACGATCTTCTAGTTGAAGCCAGGAGGACAAAAGTTCAAAATGTAGTTTGCCTCCATTGGCATAATCTTTGTCAGAATCTCTCTAACCTCAACTTGCTAATAGAAAAGGAGAGGAATACGTTATTAGGTAGGAAGCCTGTACTCGCTTGGCCACAATCCCCCACAACATAATGCTGAGACAAACCTTGTTACATGTACTGTACTACTGGTGCAGGAAATTTTCATGCCGCCTCAGTATAGTTATGACGAAAATACCCTCCATTCAGACAAAAAAAGAAAACATTTTGAAAGACAAAATTGAAAATAAAAAAAATAAAAAGACTATATAAGACAACTTTTATAAAAATATTAAAATCTCCCCCTACTCATACTGCGCATGTACGTTGCGTGCCCATAACGGCGCACCCAACTCAATATGGTGCTGAGATGGATGCTGGAAAGTTGGCAGAATTCAATTGGTTCGATGGTTGTGCACCTAAACGATAAGTCATCAGTTTAAATCCCACTGTGTAAATGCTGGTGTTTTGGCTTCTTTCGTTTCCGTAATATGGCTCAGGCTTGAACCACTTGAAGCTCGTACCAGCTGTGCTTTGTTTGTCTCACATAAGCCAATCAGATTGGATGGGGGCAGAGGCTGGGGAAGCCTCTTCTAGTTCATACGCCTTATCCTTATGATTTAATAACAATATTGGACACCTTATTACATATGGAGTTTTTGATAATGATGACAAATGAAAATTATACATATGTATATTTAGTGAATGGTGACTTTGACTATCGAGACTCATCCAAACTCATTTAGAAGGATTGTTTGATTCATCGTCATGGACAATTGAGAGGAAAAAAGTGTCTATCATGTTTTCTGCTTGTTTTTATTTCAACTACATCTCACGAGGGATCAGACGAATCTCATGAATAGCTAAGGGTCTCATTCAATATATATATATATTGCATTTGACTAAGGTGATACTTCAATAAGTACATGTGTTAACTAAAGGTGTTACGATGAGTCCACTCGTGCAGTTTGGTTCCATTTAATTACTTATAACCCTGGAGCAAGTTGATTTATGAACAAAGGAAAATGACAAGTTTGGATGAGACAAATAGTGCTTTAAAATACGCTGTTTGGCGCAGCTGGGTGCAAGTTGGTGTCCATGGTTTTTATTTTTCTCTTGATCGATTCAACAGATGGTTAAAAAAATGGCTGGGAATTCATTAAAGTATATGCATATATACATATATAAGCAAATTTAATGGTGACTCTGATTTTTTAGAGTTATCCAACCAACTAATGAGGACCATCTGAACTAATGAGGACCATCTGATCTAACATGATAGAAGGTTAAGAAAAAACAACGACAAAAAAGTGATAAGTATTTTTTTAATCTTTTATTAGTTTACATTGTTTTTTTGACATTTTTCTTTTAGCCATTTATGTGCTTCAGATAGACGTCTTTGCTTAGATGGCTGAGTGACTACACATAGCTAGAGCCATTATTAAGACACTCATATAATAAAGTTGAAATCCTACATTGGATGGTATGTTATAAAAATTAACCTATAAAATTTCACTTTTAAAATATAAATCCACAAATTTTATATATATATATCACCGAAAAAGTGGGTCAAAGGATAAGAACCAAACCATTTAATTCCTTACTAAAAAAAATATTTTAAATAAAATATAAACATCCTAATATATTTATAAAAAATATTTTGATGTAAAACATACTTTGAATCAAGTTACTTTCATGCAAAAATGTTGACTTTTCTATTATCAAAATGTTGATGCTATGAGAGAGATTAATTTTGCTTATTATAAAAGTGCTATTAAAACCCAAAAATTGGTCAACTTAATATATTTTTGCATTAACCTGTCCTTAAGGTCATATTGGTAAGGTTAGATTAAAAAAAACACTTTAAATATCATATCTAAAAGATTTGGTTTTTGTCCGTAATCACTGATTTGATATATATATATATATATATATATATATATATATATATATATATATATATATATATATATATATGAAGACTTAGTTTAGGCTCTACACATTTAATAGAAAGAAATGAGTTATATAAAGAGAGTGCTTGGCACTAAGAATGGTGGATTATTCAAGAAATCAAATCCGTGACCATCAATGCATCAGGGAAAGCCTACTAGTCTTTCACGGTACGTTGTCCTCCAGTTTGACAACTTTTCTTAAAAGTATATATGTCTACAGATATATCCTTGAAATTTTTTTGTTTAAGTTGGGATGGAGAAATCCAGTCACATGCATCGGATTGATGTATGAAATCCTGCTAATTTGCTAATTGGATCATTCCACTTAGCAATTCAATTGGACCAATTCTGAATTGGTAAAAGTTGTTACTGCTTTTTTAAAAAATAAATGAAAATTTACAGAACCTTGGCCTCTAATCACATCGAATCAGTAAATGCACGAGGGAAATTTTCATCTAATAAGTCTCAAACTCTTAATTTTTAATGCTAAGGTTCGGGCATCACATTGTTAAGCTTTTGAGGGTTTAAAATTTTGATTCAGGAATGAAAATTTTAAAATCTTAATTCCTCCTCAAACTGAAATGGAATCAAAATTCCAAGTTTTAGTTTCCTAATTCCAGAAATAAAATATCTTGTTTGTCTAAAATTTCTAATTTCTTAAAAAATGAGCATATTTATTCTAAAATTCCATGACTCTGGGTATGTCAAACACCCTGATAGCCCACCACCCTCCCCTGAGCTGACCTCTTGGATCAACATGTCACGAATATATGTATATAGGTCTTCTCGCCCTTAAATCTTACAAAATTTGCGGGCAGATGCTACCGACTTTATGGTACAAGAGAGCGAGGCAACAAGTATGCACCAAAAGGGGTGGGGAATTTTTGAAGTTTTTTATAAATTTTAGACCTTTTAAAATTTTAACAATCCCTCTTTTAAAAAAAATGATGAATTTTTTGTGAGATTTTGTCTGGCTTTAACAAATGTGAGGAGTCTTCCAACTAGGGACGGCATGCCCCATTTTTCCTGTTATGAGCTGAGATTTTAGTTGCAGCTTAAACGGAAGAGTCTTTAAGACATTTCTGCTGACAAAATCAGAGTGCTGCTAAAACACATGTATTTGTGAATGTAATTTTTATGATATGTAAATAGTTTGTCGATAGTAAATCTTTGTTGTCCTCTCTTTCTTTATATATATATATATATATATATATATATATATATATATATAATCAACTACAATTAAGCTGAAATTATTTGCTAAAGACAAATCCAAAACCCATTTTTTGTTGACAAAACAAAAACCAGGTTCTCACTTTTGAAAACCTTCACCCAAACATTAAAACTAAGTTTTCAAAACTCATAGAAAAATGGGTTTCATAAAACCAAGCTTTGGCAGAAACTTTTTTTTTTAAGGGATTCATCCAAATGCTACCCAAATGAATTATCTAATTCAATTTATTAATCCAATATTTAATATTTTTTTTATATGCCAGTTTTTAAGCAGTGCAGTCATACGTTCCATCTAAATTCGATCCATTTATTGGCATCTCTAACGTTCACTTCATTTGTAGGTTGACTTATGGAGAACTTGCTCTCTGTGTGTTAAGGTCCGGATTCGGCATCACTCGATAATTCCCTGAGGAGTTGAAGGGGGAGATGGACCGCGAAACTGGGGAATTAAAGACAGATTACTGAACAAAATTCAGATGGAAGCTTGGCAGGAGGGGGAAGAGGCAGACCCGGCACAGCTTGCTGGGTTCAAAGGGAGTCTCTCATGGGCATCTATTATGGTTGGCAGTGAACGCCCATATTTATCGCAGCTCCCAAACCCTGCAGTGACGATGGAGAATTATGGATTTCTCCTGAAGGCATTGTAAAACTGATAGAGTTATGCCAATATGCTGCCCAAGGCCTGGATCAGGCTACTAATACATCCACGAGATGCTCCAAATAATTGCAGTAGAAAAATGATTGACATAATCAACACCACAAGAAATTCACTTACGACAAGAAAAATAGCAGATTTTGGTACAAAGATATCACAATAGAAGTTGTTGATACATTTTATCACGTGAATGGCCGTCTTAATTTAACTTGCAGGTGGATAAATGGACAAATCCGAGTTCGATGTAGCAGTGGCACTTGATGATGAAGATGTGAAGATTGCCCACTTTCTCCAGCTTCCACTTTTCTCTCTAGTTCTCTCAATCTCCTTGGCTTCTTTCAAGTGAGCCACAACCTCTGTCATAGTAGACCTTATGACCGACATCTCCTCAGTGCATGTCATTGCCAACTCTGCAACCATCCACATGGAGCTGATATCGTATTGACCATGTAGTCTAGGATCAATAACAGCTTTGATGGTTCCTCTCATAAGTTCTGGCCGTACAAGTTGAACCAGCGGGAGTCTTTCTCCCTTGGCATTAGTTGATATGGCAGATCGGCCAGTAATGAGCTCAAACAGGACAACCCCAAATCCATACACATCACTCTTCTCAATAACTTTGTTGGTGTAACAATACCTAAATCCACAAAACAGGTTAGCGATCAAGTCATTTTAATGAAATTACTAATTAGTTCTTCATGCCACTAAAGGATTGGGGAAAAAAATAAAAAAAGAAAAAAGAATAGGGTCGTGTCGTAGAAATACAAGTAGCCAAAGGGTTCCACCTTTCCTGTTTGTGAGTAGTACTGAATGAGGTTTTCATGCGAATGAGTTCATTCCATGACCAATTTGCCTGTTGCCAAATATAAGATATGGTTCGATCTTAGAAATTATAAGTAATTGCCCTCCACGATGGATTCTTGCATCAAAGTAGATATGTTCAGTAGCTCTCAAGGACTTTTCTCTTATGTAAAGTGCGCAGAGACCATAAGCTAGTTATGGAGCATTATCTATGGTTTACCAGAATAATCTAAGAACTGCACTTAATTAAGACAATTCATGTTTTATGTAAACCTTGATTTAAATAGGCCGCCCGAAAGAATTTGAGCACTACTGACTGACAAAATTAATCTTGCTTTCAAGAGGACAGTAACATACTCAGGGTCAAGATATCCAGCTGTGCCAGCAACAACAGTTGTAATATGTGTAATCTCATCTGAGACAACAGCCTTTGACAGCCCAAAATCTGCAACCTTTGCTTCAAACTTCTCATTGATTAGAATGTTGCTCGACTTGACCTCCCTGTGAATGAATGCAGGCGTACATCCTGAATGCAAGTTTTCCAGGCCTGCATCCGCAAGTTTGAATCCATTTTAAGTATTTGGTCAGTATGAAAAGTTGAAGACATAGATCAAACCATGTACAAGAAAGATGAAATTGTTCAGCGCTAACCTTTTGCTGCATCCAAAGCAATGTTCAACCGTTGCTGCCAGTTCAATGTATCAGCCATTTCTTCTGTAAAACATACTGTCCTTGAGATTTTTGAAAATCTGAAACTGAATCTTTTGGTTCTGGACACATGTCGAGCTTCCTAGAAGCACATTAAATGATAAAATGCCAGAACCAAGTACTTTGCTGTTCGAAATTTAGTGGATATGATAAGATAAAATGTAGGCTGTCTGTCAATACTAGTTTTCAGTCAAAAAAATGAATCAGAGTAGTTACTTGTTGACATACCTGAAAGTCGATTCTGAAGGTTTCCATTAGACATGTACTCGTAAATGAGGATCAACTCTTGTTCATCATCACAGTACCCAACAAAAGGGGCTAAATATTTATAGTGAACTTGCATCAGCATATTAACCTGCAGTCACATGTAAGGACTTACTGTTGACCCATGGTTCACGAGTGTTTGCACTGCTTTTATCCAAATAATTTCTTATCACCATACAAACCTCAGCAGCAAATTCCATAACTCCTCGTTCAACAAATCTTGAGGACAGTTTCTTAACTGCGACTTCATGTCCATCTTTGAGGCGTCCATAGAAGACAGTGCCAGACCCTCCTCTACCGATAACTTTCTCGAAGTTATTCGTTATTTCCACAACTTGAGAGTAAGTGAAAGTGCCACTTTTACCAGACTCCGAGCTTGCATGATGTTGTGAAAAACTAGCTACGATTTTGTTGTGGTCTTGTGGACGTCCGCCTTCCCCCGGCTTGTCTATGTCAGAAAATTTAAAAGCATTTAGAACGTGATGTATCTTAGGATAGAATAGGCATGAACATAGAATTTGTCCATTTTATTTGGGAACAGGTTGACCATCTAACTGACTCTACCAACAGTGATGACATTCAAATCACAAGATGGAGAACAAATTACCTTGATTAAATATATATATCCCCTTCCATCTGTGCAGTTGGTCAATTCCATGTCATTAACTAGCTCTGTCTTACAAGTATGGCTGAAATTGGTCCATAACTAGATACCATTTGGCTTCACAACAAATGTCTTTCTTCCATTCACAAAGTGAACCTAACTAGTTAATTTGTTTTCACATGTAATCCTTAACGTATTTTTTCTTAAAATAAAATCCTAGCTAAGAATTTGTTTCATCTCTGTGAGGCCACAAACTTAAAGGGTTGCAACTTAAAGCAGCCAGCTAGTGTTTGACAGCCTCACAATGTTTTAAGCATTGTCAGTTCAGAAATTTGTGGAGCAATAGCACCATTCAGCTCACTGTTAGAAAGATCTCTGCAAATGAAATGTCATATGGTACATTACTTTCCAAGAAAAACATGGAGGTGACAACCAGTCAGCAGAAGACTCACAAAGTCAATATTCGTGGTGTTGAAGCATTGTCACAGGACAGACCATCCCAAGGAGAAATAGGAAGACAAGGATCTCCCCTCCAGTTTTTCTTTTGATCATAGAACACTTTGATTTTCTGAAGAGAAATAACTGCACATAGAGGATGGAGGATTTACGAAAGGAGAAAAAAAAAGCACAAATGTGTAAGCATTCAATTAAGAAATCCCGACAAAACTTTCTTCCAGATTAGATTCACCAAAGTTGTTTAATTCACATCGAAAACTGTCAAGCTGGTCTACATTTGGATGCAGTTAACCTTGCAAACTTATTTCTTAAATGAAGTTTCTGTTAGAAATTCAATCCTATATTCATGACCATAAGAGAAAGGAACCATAAGTGTCTCTCTGTGTGTGTACGTGCGGACTCAGGCCTGAATCCCCATGTCCGAAAACTTCAACCAAAGAGGAAAGAGGACTATGTAGAGAGTCATCACCGACTCTCCCACCGACTCTCTTGGGAAGAATCGAGAAGGCGCAAGAGGCTTTGAGCCTCTCCTTTAAGTCGGTGCTTGTAAAGTCGGTGAAAGACAAAATAATTAAAAAAGAAAAAATAGAAATCGGTGGAAGCTTCATCCACCGACCTCCTCTCCTTATAAATAGGGACGTTGGGCCATGGTGTGAGTGTGTGAAAAAAAACTGTGAGTTGAGTGTGCTCCATTTGTGAGCTTGTGAGTGTTAGCTCGTGTGTTCACTTCGTGAGCTCGAGCATTGCAGTTTCAAGTGTGCGCTGCAAGGGCGTTGGGTGTGTTAGCTCGCTGCGTGAGCCGAGGTGAGTTCTCTGGAGTCATCTTTTGTAATATCTAGTGTGATAAATAAATAGTTTACATTTTAAAGAATACTTTGTCAAAATTATTATTGAGTATCATTTTGGACGTCGAAACTCTGCTGGATTTTCTCCGAATAAATTCGACTTTGTAGCTGAGTTATATTTAGGGCCCGCATTACGTTTCCCAACACGTGGTATCAGAGCAAGGTTTTGTTTGAGGGCTGTTTTACTGGTGAGATTAATTGGGTCAATTATATTCTGAAATTATGGCGGCATTAGCGGTTGCATTAAATAATATTGAGAAACTTAACAATAACAATTATGGCTATTGGAAATCTTGTATGGAGTCGTATTTTCTAGGACAGGAATTATGGGAGATAGTTTTGGGATCAGACACAAATATTCCTGTCGACGAGGAAGCGAAGAAAAAATGGATGATCCAAGCAGGGAAAGCGCTATTTGCAATTAAGGTATCTATTGAGAAAGATTTATTAGAGCATATATGTGATGCGAAGACTCCTAAAGAAGCATGGGATGCCTTTGCAACGCTATTTTCTAGAGCTAATGATTCCCGCCTATAATTGTTAGAAAATGAATTAGCTACATTAACTCAGGAAAATATGATGATAGCAGAGTATTTTATGAAGGTTAAAAATATCTGTAGAGAAATTTCTCAAATTGACCCTGAGTCTAAGATTAGTGAGGCTCGTATGCAGAGAAACCCTATTCATGGACTTCGTTCAGAATTTGGTAGTTTTATAATTGGTGTTCAAGGCTGGCCAGTTCAACCAACTTTGTTGGAGTTAGAAAATCTCTTGATCAATCAAGAAACATTAGCAAAGCAAATGGTCGGGCTTTTTCTCAAGGGAAATAATGAAGAAGCTTTGTTTAATAAGGGTCAGAGATCACGATGTCCAGCTAAGCCAGTCATTAGGTCTCCAAGTAGGAATATTGATGAAAAGAAAGAGAAAAATGTAGAAAAGAAAACAAGAGAAACTACACAGCAATGAAGACCAAAGAATAAGTGTTTTAGATGTGAAAAATTAGGTCATATTGCTCGTGACTGTACAGTCAAAATAAATGAAGGAAATACAGTCACGACGAGTAAGCAATATGGGGGAGCTAACGAGACTGTACAGAAAAGTTCATTTCTGTACTCAATGGAGGTTAAAGAGGATATTACACAAGAAAGATGCAATTCTGCTCATACAAAACCCGTAGAAGAAAAAGAAGAAAAGATCAATTATCAAACTGATTGGATAATTGATTCTGGATGCTCAAATCATATGACTGGTGATGAGAGCAAGTTTGTAAGTATGAAAGAATATGATGGAAATCGAGTTGTTGTTACTGCTAACAACACAAAGCTCCCAGTGGCACATATTGGAGAAGCAAAGGTTGTAGCCAACTTTGGCAAAGACCGGATTTTACGGAACGTTTATCATGTTCTAGGAATGACTAAGAATCTGTTGTCTGTGCCACAACTTATAACTTTAGGGCACTATGTTGTGTTCGGCCCAAATGATGTGAAAGTTTATAAGGATGCAGATGTTCAAGGAACTCCCATGTTTGAAGGGAGCAAAGTTGAGTCAATATATGTCTTGTCCGCAGAAACAACATATATTGACAAAGCAAAGAAGCATGACACTGCAGATATCTGGCATGAGAGACTCGCTCATGTTGGATACAACAAACTTCGGGAGATGTCTAATAAGGGGCAGTTGATTGACCTGCTCAAGCTTGAGGTACGAACTGACAAAGTATGCCCAAGATGTCAGTATGGAAAGACGCACAGGAGGCCATACAAAGAATCAAAATATAGAGCTAAAGCGTCATTCGAGCTTGTGCATTCAGACGTATTCGGCAAAGTACCAGACCCATCAGTTGGAGGTAAGTGGTATTTTATCACTTTTATTGATGATTTTTCAATGTATACTTGGCTCTATTTTATGAAAGAAAAGTCTGAAGCACTTGAAAAGTTTAAGGAGTTTCACCAAATTGTGCAAAAAGAACTTGGGCATAGAATTCGGTGTCTACGAACCGATAATGGTGGCGAATATACATCTGACATGTTTATGACATACTTGAGACAACATGGCATTCGAAGACAATTTACATGTGCCTATACGCTACAGCAAAATGAAGTGGCAGAACGGAAAAATCGTCACATAGCAGAAACATGTCCAAGCATGATGCATGCAAAGAACATGCCACCGAGATTTTGGGCCGAGTGTGTCAGCACCGCTGTACACGTAATTAATCGACTACCAATGCCGAGATTTAATTTTAAGTCTTCATATGAAATGCTTTATAAAAAGAAGTCATCTGTGAGTTATTTTCGAGTATTTGGTTGTGTTTGTTATGTCTTTATATCTAAGCAGCACAGGACTAAGTTTGACAAAAAGGCGCAGAAGTGTGTCTTTGTTGGATATAACTCATATCGGAAAGGATGGAGATGTGCTAATCCTAGCACAAGACAAGTTCATGTTTCTCACGACGTCATCTTCGATGAAGCATCGTCGTGGTGGTCAGAAGAAAAGAAGACGCTTCCAGACTCTCCAGTTCTTGAAAGAGACGTTCAAAACAAAATACAATTTGAGATGAATCGAGGAGAGCCTGAACTTGAAGACACAGAAGCAAGACAACCAGATAAAGAAGTTCATTGCCCAAGGCAAGAAGAACGTACAGATCCATGGAGAACAGGAGTCAGTCCTCTCCAACAAAGAAGTGCAGAAGAAGAAAGATCATCACAACTTGAAGAGCCAGAAGGAGCACCGATAGCACTAAGAAGATCGACAAGAATACCAAAACCAAATCCCAAGTATGCAGATGCAGACTGTGCCATCATGGAAGAGAACGAGCCAGCTTCTTTTGAACTCGCACCAAAGACTTGCTAATGCAAACATTCAGTTAAGAGTCATGATTCAAGAGTCGGTAATGAGGGGGAGATTGTAGAGAGTCATCACCGGCTCTCTTGGGAAGAATCGAGAAGGCGCAAGAGGCTTTGAGCCTCTCCTTTAAGTCGGTGCTTGTAAAGTCAGTGAAAGAAAAATAATTAAAAAAGAAAAAATAGAAATCGGTGGAAGCTTCATCCATCGACCTCCTCTCCCTATAAATAGGGACGTTGGGCCATGGTGTGAGTGTGTGAAAAAAAACTGTGAGTTGAGTGTGCTCCATTTGTGAGCTTGTGAGTGTTAGCTCGTGTGTTCACTTCGTGAGCTCGAGCATTGCAGTTTCAAGTGTGCGCTGCAAGGGCATTGGGTGTGTTAGCTCGCTGCGTGAGCCGAGGTGAGTTCTCTGGAGTCATCTTTTGTAATATCTAGTGTGATAAATAAATAGTTTACATTTTAAAGAATACTTTGTCAAAATTATTATTGAGTATCATTTTGGACGTCGAAACTTTGCTGGATTTTCTTCGCATAAATTCGAGTTTGTAATGAGTTATATTTAGGGCCCGCATTACGTTTCCCAACAGACTACCCTTGATTCTGTCATTGATAAAAGAAAGGAAATAAAAGGAAACACATGACTTGTAGGGAACGAAATGCAATGTATCTTGAAGCACAAAATAAGATACATAAGACTTACGTGGTTCAGGTTAGGTATAAAAACAAAATGTTAAGGCAATCTACCTTCTCTACCGGCGGTTGCAGAGCCGTTGAATGTAAGCGCTTTGTAGATCTCAAGGAATTGAGGACTGCACCCTCGTCCGAAGCATTGACCGATTGTATGGAGAATGAGTACTGGGAGGCAATTAGATCATAGATGACTACTTGAGTACAAAACACTGCTATCCAGGTAGGAAACTGAGGTATTGCCCCAGACCTGGCCATTCATCAGAACGTTCATAAGCCTCGATTGGGCGTTGGCCGGTCGCACTACGTCGGCGAACTCCAAGTAGAGGTAGAACATGTCGTCAACTCCCCCAGTCCAATTGACCAAGATCACATCCTTCGAGTAGACAGCAGTTTGCATGACGACCGACGGCATCCCAAACATTGGGTCACCAGACTCGCTCACTGTTTCAGTTGTGTTGAAGGGAGTCCCATAGCCGTCGTAGTCTGGCGACCATATGCGATCAAAGCGGTCGTCCGGGTACCTGCCGCATTCAGTAATTTACATCTAAAACGTTAGATTATGCTGGAGAAAAACGATGAAGGATCGTATATTTTTCAAAATTTTAGCCAAATAGACGTGAGCTACATGGAGTAAAACCCAGATTTTGATTCTTAAATTGTTTGTTTCAATATTTAAAGTAGAATTTCATAAAACCTGAAATATCGACGATACAAAATTCCGGAACATCTGAAAGTATGTCCTACCAGAAACAGGCCATTCATGTGATAATTGTAGCAGTTGTTTGTTTCCTTTTAATTACAAGAACACGCTTAGCATTAGGAGAAATAACACAAATCACCAATCACTTTCGAAACCGAATAAATAGGCATTTGACTTTTGAGAGAAATTCCCGAAGAACCACGTACTAACAGTAACTATTAACATGTCATGTAAAATGACCAAAGTAGTCTTTGTAAAGAATTACCCATAAAAGAATTGCTTTTGAGAAGCGCGCTTACTTTTGTTATTCTACACCAAAGCTTAACACTTTTGTTACTATCTGGCATTTTGATAACTTCCCTTGAAAATTCATGAGTTCCTAGTTATTCAAATCTTAAAGTTAAAACGATGGTTACTTTGGTTGTCTTTCTTTTTCTTTGACGCTGTTGTACGAAACCATATGGAATACATCTATCTATCACAACTAAATTGGCACAACTAGGATTTAAGATTTACGCTTCAATAAGTACCCCAAGGGTTGTTATTTGAAGGGGAGAAAAAGAGCAAGTGAAGAACAACTCACGCAGTTTCTGTCGTGGTCCCAGCATCTACTCGCATGAATGTTTTCAAAGCGAGGGAGAGCGAGCTATTGGCAGGGGCATACATGTCTGCATTGAGTGGCCAGAGCTTCAAATAAGAAATGAAAGGTGTTCCGTTTCCTGTTCTCACGAGGCACACAAACAGGTAGCTTGCCTCTGCTTGGACGACCAACTCCGGCCGGAACGGGGTATTGTTATCGGTCAAGTTCACGGTGTCCCAAAAGTTCACACCAAGATAGAGATCAAAGCTTGGCAGTGTGTTGAGGCCGTCATAATTTCCGTACAGGAAGGAAGCCCGGATAATGTACTTGTCACCAATAGTTGCCGGCAGCTGATAGCAGTTTCTTGTGTAGTTTGGGAAGGATCTCACCGTGTAGTATCCCTTGTTGGTGCCACTCGTTAGGCCGCCGGATTCTATCTGAATGTTCACCCCACTGTCAATGAACCCGTCGTCGGAGACGTAGGTGAGGTTGTGCGACAGATATAAAGTAATTGGCAGTCTCGCTTAGTCCACAATCGATGCTGATAAACCCTGCCACCCATGTTAAAGTGCAGAAAAATGAATGACACTTTTAAAACATAAAACAGATTAACTAGAACCAAGCGTAGTATTGAACACTACAATGGTTGCCAGAATTGCCTAAAATTTTATTTCTTGATCAGAAATAAGGAAAATCGCCCACAAAACGACTGAGAAAGTTATTTGGTCTTTAAGCACAGAGCTTCGCCTTGCGATTCACCGACTGAACCTTAATTTAGCGCCTGGTCTGCAACTTCTGCTGTAAAATCGTTATCATCGTCAAACATATGAAGACCTCTTCCCTCCCAACATTATCTAAAGCAGACTATATCTACATGACACAAGAAAAAGGAATTGCAGGTAAAAGTTTGCGTCTTCAGAGAAGGTTCAACAGCCTTCCTTTAACTAGATTATTAGGAGTTCACCGCAGAACAGGTGTGGAAGACTCTTGAGTACTCAACGAAGAGAAAGCGTGAAACCTCTTTGTGCTCCTGCTATTGAGAGGGCAGCCGCACAACAGAGCAGAAACGAGAAATTATGTGCATCCATCATCTTCTCAGCAACTTAATTTCCTATCTCTTCTAAGAAGATCAGAGCCTCGGAAGGCATGACCATCAGATGAACTAAAATGAAGGAAATCCTCTGCCTTCTTTAATAAGTGTGGAGAGATGAAGGGAGGATCTACAGATGAACTAGAACGAACCCAGTGCTGGTGGTTGACTCATTTGGCTGGTCCAGCATCGCTGAGTTCAACTCTCTAATATTGCGCCAAGCTGTAACTGACGTCTTGTAATATTGCGCCAAGCTGTAACTGACGTCTTGAAACCGGCAAGACCATGTGAAGCAGAAGACGGGTCATGCATAGTAATTGAATAATTTTTACAGTACTCGCCTTTCCTACTATGGCCAAATCATACTGCCAGTGCTGCAGTGTGGGAGGGGTGCCCAGGGAGACTAGCTTTCATTTCTGTCTTCTTCTTTCACATCGTTTGGATGGATAATTGCAGTTGCTTCTTCCTCGGTTATGTGAACTTTTAAAATAGGATGCATCAGCTGAAGGAGATATGAGTACACAAGTGGAAGATAAAAGAGAATAAATGAGCAATAATTAGCTGCAAGCTTCTTTTTAACGACATCATGTTAAACCAGGGGCGGAGGCAGGTCAAGTCTCGGTGGATGGAGCTCACTTTTTGAAATGTTAATTTATTGTTGAAACTTGAGTAAGCTTGGGTTAAGTTATATGGAGTATCCCCACTAGGTTTGGGTCACTATACTATAGTCTATTAAAAATTTCTTAACTATATATTTAGTGCGACTCCACCATGAGTAAAACCCATTTGTCACCCAAGAGACTAGAGAAAACCATTCTGGAGATGAGAGGCCTGATAACAGTTGGTTTTGACCTCCAACACCTCCAGTTAGAGACTATAAAACTTTGAAGTAAAAGCATTGGAGAGTAAACAAGAGAAAAATAGCTTAATTAACGTGTCATCTAGGTCACACAGGTGCGGGTACGATACAAGTAGAGAGTGAATCTGATTAGACTCCTGTCACTCTAAACTTAATCTCAATCTTCTATATCAAACCATGATCCATGCCAATCTAACATGATACCTCAAAGCATATGGTTTAAGGGCTCGTTTTTTTCCTAGAAATGAAAAATTTGATACAATCTGAACGATTCTCTTTTGTCTCACCTTGAACCGATGAACCATGTTGAAGCCCATCATGCGCTGTCTTAGACGAGTTGTATATTGAGAGGGAGGGAGAGATGGCCAACTTTAGCCCTGTATCGAAAATATCCAAGAAAATCAAATAGCATATAATCTTGTGGGCAAGGCCTCATGCCCTCACCACACAGCAGCGTACACCTCCCACTTCGGCAGTGGAAGACCGTCGGAAGAAAGGGATCAGGTTATATCGGCCACGTATCCGTGTGACTTAGCCCGTCACAGTCTGTATGTTTGTTTTTCTATATGCTTCAGATGTTACATCACAACATATTAATAAATGAGCTCAACACACAGACCCGTAGCAAGAAATATAAAAACTATCGCCTATAAATTGACCTTTTCAAAAAGGAATCTGTTTTTAAGCAGAAAAATGTATGAAGATTCAAAAATTTGTTTAAACTACATCCAAGCTGTTGCTTCTTTATTACTCTCATTAATCATGTGCATTGATTCTCTCTCTCCCTCTCTATCTATCTCTATTTAAGTATACTTTTCAACTACTTAGTTCCAAATATGTTAAACCCAACTCAAATTGTAACTATTCTCTAGTCTTTAATAACTAAATATGATGTTATACTTATCAATTTAAGAATCTTGTCATTTGAAGAGAACGGGTACTGCATGCCCACATTTTTTTTAAAGAAATTTAATTTGTTGACTATCTAGAGTCACTCCGTGCACAATTTTCTCAAGTCAATTTTTTTTTCTTTCTAATCTGAAAGAAAATATTATTTTCAAAACGTTATGAGCAACATATTGTTGGGATTTTCCCATCTGGATAGTCCTGCGTCGATACGGGTCCATATCCGTTTCGGACCCTTAAGTATAAACACATGTGTCTTGTGATGGTGTGAGACACATCAAGTTTTTACCGTCTGGGTAATCGGTCCCCTTAGCCATACGTGAATTGCTTGTCCCCATCACTGGGCTGTTATGGTTGAGCAGAGAAACCCATTGCCGCCACCGCGGCTACCTCCGCAGGGGAACGACTCTATGGGGACTGTAGCCGTTCTTCCCACAGCCGCCGACATTCAGTCGGCGGTCGCCTCTACAGGTTCTTCTTCCGCCTTATATGAAACCACATGAATCATGAATGTTTCTCTTTCGAATTTTTTCATTTTCGTTTGTGCGCTATCTAGATTTCTAGCAAAGCTCCAACAATGGGTTATGGGCCCACACCACGATTCCTCTGCGCGTTTCCCTTTGCATTCTGTTTTCACGCAAAGAGAATAGGGCAGAAATGTGGAAAGAGGGCGACGGCCTCCATCGCGTGGGTGATGGAAGCCTTCGGTTCTGTTTTGAGGGAAAGGGGATGGCAGGGAGTTGGGCGACGGAAAAGCACGGGGCCGGCGGTTTCGGCGGCATGGCGGGCAGCCACCGCCGTTTTGGGCGATTGCCGGCGTCCATCCATCTGTGTCTGCCCGTTTTCTCTTTCAATCTCTGAAGGAACCAACAGAGGAGGGCAGAGGAGCGGGAGAAAGTGCTTCGCCCGATTCCGGCACCCACCTCCAAATCTCCACCGTCGGGCTCTTCCCCGTCGCCGGACGGCGCCGTTAGACTTGCCGGCGCCCACCCATAGCCTGTCGGAGGACGTTTCCGCCGTTCCCTGCCGTTCGGCGTATGGCAGACGAGCGGCGGTTTCAGTTTCCCTGAAACCGCTCGCTAGGTCGAGCGGGAGTGGGTGGGTCGGACCCGGGTCGGGTCATGTTGACCCGACCCGGATTCATAAACGTTTTTAAAAAAAAAAAAAAAATCTCTTCATTACGCTCGACCTCCGCCCGCCCGCTTTGATTTCAAACTTTTCGGATCGGGTCGGGTCCGGTTGGACCCGATCCGTATCCATTCGGTCTGATTTTATAAACTGAATCGATTCGGTCCGTTTCTGAACCGATACGGTTCGTTTCAGGACCGGTTCGGGCTTTTAGAGACCGATTCGGTCCATTTAAGGACCGATTCGGGCCGTTTCAGAACTGGTTCGGGCATTTTAGGACCGATTCAGATCTTTTCTGGACCGATTCAGTTGTTTTTCAGACCGGTTCATTCGGTTTTAGAACCGGTTTGGGCCTTTTTGAACCGATTCAGAGTCGTTTGAAACCGGTTCTTTTCCTTTTCAGACCGGTTCATCTAGTTTTCCACCGGTTCGGTCTATTTAGGACTGATACGGGACCGGTTCTAAGCTAGAGGGAGCTGGTATATGTGTTTTTATGCCCATTTAAAGTAATTAATGGATTGGTTCGATCATATTAGATCGATACGGGACCAATTCATTATGTTTTATGGAGCTTTAATGAATAATTTAGATAGCATTAAGTTGATTATGCAGAAATGATTAATGTGATTCGTGTATTTCATTTTAAATGTGTTATTGTGACATATTATATTTTTGTATCATGTTTTGTTTAGGATTATGCTAAGGTTAAATTTTATTGCATGATCATAAAGTTGTATGATAACGCTAATGTAAGGAGTCTATGATTAGTTAAATCATGTTATACCTCACCAAAGTGACTACGCATGATTTAAAGGCACATTAGTGTTTCATGTTGTACTTGTTTTCATTTGAAGTAGCATAATTACCCAAACGTAGTGTGTTGTGTTCAAGAGAATAAGTAGAGTAAAATAGGAAAATAGATCCTTACATAGTTCTGTCATTTTACACCCAAAGGTGTTATGCTTAACTATAGTTTGGATTTACATTTCCTAGTTTTACTAGATAAAGTTAAGACGGAATACATGTGTGTATTAGGTATATTACCAAAGTAGTATCCTAATGACCCCGGGTATTTGTCTTGGAAATAGTAAACATAAAGAGCCTTTTATTTGGTTTACTGTTCCATATGGTTTGTCTCATATAATGCATGTCAACTTATGGATGTTTTTTGTCGTCTGCAGTGCCTGGATCTATTTATTTTAATTGCTCAAATTCTATCCCTTTACTTGATGATTCGAATTATGCTGAATGGAAAGAAAATGTTGTGTTTACATTGGGGTATATGGATCTGGATATGGCTTTGAGGCGACCTGAGCCACCACCTCTTACACCAGAAAGTACACATAATGAAATAGTGTATTTTGACAAGTGGGAGCGTTCTAACCGACTAAGCTTGTTGCTTTTGCAATCAAGGGTCGCTAAGAACATACGTGGTGCTATCCCACCTTGTAGATCGGTGAGAGAATTCTTGGATGCAGTTGAGGCTTTGTTTGTTAGTTCTCATAAAGCCAGAGCCAGTACCCTAATATCAAAGTTAATATCTATGAAATATCAAGGAGGGGGTAACATTCGCCAGCATATGTTAGAGATGAGGAATATTGCTTCTCAATTGAATGACATGAAGTTGACTATTTCTGAATCATTCTTGGTATTCTTTACTTTGACCTCTTTACCAGCTGAATATACTCCTTTCAAGATCAGTTACAACACACATAATACTGAATGGACATTCAATGAATTGATGTCCAAGTGTGTTGAAGATGAGGAAAGAATGAAGGGTGAGAAATTGCAAAGTGCACATATGGTTTCTCACTCTGGGGCTGGTAAAGTTGGCATAAAGAAAAGTTCAATGAAAAGGAGTGCCAAGAAGAAGTCAACAGGACAAACTACGTCTCAAACTGCGCAGCCTAACTTAGCCCCTATAAAGTGTTTCATTTGCAAGAAAAATGAGCATAAGAAGTCAGACTGCATCAAGTACAAGAATTGGTTAGAGAAGAAAGGTAACATGTCATTTGTTTCACTTGAAAGTAATATGTTACATGTTCCTATTAATAGCTGGTGGATTGACTCTGGTGCTACTGTGCATATTGCCAATAATTTACAGGACTTTCTGAGCAAAAGGGAACCAACACTACATGAGATGAGCATTTTCTCAGGAAACAAAATGCGCTCACATGTGAAGGCTGTAGGAGAATGTCAGATTAGGCTTGATACTGGCTTTGTTTTGGATCTTCATGATGTTTTCTTTGTTCCATCATATAGTAGAAACTTAATTTCTGTATCAAGACTGGACAAATTTGATTTCTGTTTAAAGTTTGAAATCTCAAAGATGTTGATTTATAAAGATCTTGTTGAAATTGGTTCTGCTATTTTGTGTGATGGTTTATACAAGTTGAATGTGAAGATCCAATCTCCTGAATCGTTGGTTTGTAGTCATAATATAATTGGCAATAAGCGTAGTACCATAAAGGATGATTCATACATGCTATGGCACCGCCGTTTGGGTCATATCTCTGAAAAGAGAATAAGGAGACTCCTAAATGAAGGGATCTTACGATCTCTTGATTTTACAGATAACGACATATGTGTAGATTGCATAAAGGCAAAGCAAACTAACATATATAAAGAAGGTGCCGAGCGATGTACTGAAAAGTTAGGAATTGTTCATACAGACGTTTGTGGACCTTTCCCTCCTTGTTACACAGGCGAAAAGTATTTTGTCACCTTTATAGATGACTATTCTCGGTATTTGTATGTCAAGATAGTCAGATCTGATAGAGGTGGTGAATACTATGGTAGGTTCACTGAGATGGGACAAAGGGAGGGACCATTAGCGCGATTTCTTAAGGAAGAAGGCATTGTGCCTCAATACACTATGCCAGGCAGCGCCTACCAAAATAGTGTTGCTGAAAGAAGAAATCGTACGCTTAAAGAAATGGTTCGAGCTATGTTAAATTACTCTACTCTCCCTCTAACTTTGTGGGGTGAAGCTCTCAGAACAGCAGTGCATATCCAGAATAGGGTTCCTACTAAGGCTGTTCCCACAACTCCTTACGAGTTATGGACAGGTAGGAAACCTTCTCTTTCTTATATGCACATATGGGGATGTCCTGCTGAAGCTAAATTGTATAACCCCTACATAAAAGCTTTTGATCTTAGAACAACCAGTGGTTTCTTTATTGGTTATCCAGAAAGATCGAAAGGCTATAGGTTTTATTGTCCATCTCATATACCACATATCGTGGAAACAGATAAGGCTAAGTTCTTAGAAGATGGCTCATTTGGGTTAGATGCATTACAAAACCTCAATTTTGAGGAAATACAGGATACTGAAAGTAGACCTGATAAAGAGAATATAAATGTGTATGATTATGTTGTCTCCCAGGATGACATGAATGCAAATCATACAGGCAATGCATCAGATCCAGATGAATTAAGTGTAGATCATACTGATGAACACGAACAGGATGTAGACATACAAATTGAAAATGATCAATTACCTGTTCATAGATCTACAAGGGCCAGGAGATCTGCCATATCATCAGACTATGTGGTATACCTACAATAGCCTAATGATTTCATAGATCTTGATGATGATCCTTTCACATTCATTGAAAAGCAAACAATATAGGCACTGGATTAATGCCATGAAAGAAGAGCTTGACTCTATGGCTAAAAACCAGACATGGAGCCTTGTGTCGTTGCCTGAAGGAGTAAAACCCGTAGGGTGTAAATAGGTCTATAAGACCAAGAGAGACTCTAAAGGCAACATAGAGAGATACAAGGCAAGATTGGTTGCTAAAGGATTCACACAAATGGAGGGCATTGACTATAATGAGACATATTCACCTGTATCTGCTAAAGAGTCAATGAGGATTGTCCTTGCACTTGTAGCTCATTTTGACTTGGAGCTACATCAGATGGATGTGAAAACGGCTTTCTTGAATGGTGATTTGGATGAAAAGGTATATATGGATCAACCTCAAGGGTTTTTTGAGAGTGGGAAAGATCATTTGGTTTGCAAACTTAATAAAGCGATTTATGGACTTAAACAGGTCTCACGTCAATGGTACATTAAGTTTTCCGAAGTCATTACGACTTTTGGGTTTACAGAAAACATCATTGATCGATGTGTGTATCTTAAGACATGTGGGAGTAAGTTCATAATTTTGACTTTATATGTGGATGACATTTTGCTTGCTTCAAATGATCTTCAATTGCTAACAGAAACCAAACATTTTCTCGCATCTCATTTTGAGATGAAGGACATGGGTGAGGCTTCATTTGTTCTCGGCATTGAGATTCGTCGAGACAGATCTAAATGTGTTTTAAGTCTCTCTCAATCAACATACATCAATAAAGTTCTTAAGAGATATGGGATGGAGAATTGTTCTCCTATTTCGGCACCCATAGCTAAAGAGGATAAATTGAGCCTAAATGATTGTCCAAAGGACGAATTTGAAAAGGCACAAATGATCAACATTCCATATGCATCTGCGGTTGGCAGCTTGCAGTATGCGCAGATTTGTACTAGGCCTGATATTTCCTTTGCTGTTGGCATGCTTGGTAGATTTCAATCTAATCCAGGCATGACACATTGGAAGGCCGTAAAGAGAGTCATGCGGTACTTGCAAGGGACAAAAGATTACATGTTGACATATCGCAAGGTGGACCATTTAGAAGTGATTGGCTATTCTGATGCCGATCTTGGAGGATGTACCGATAGTAGAAAGTCTACTACTGGTTTTGTTTTCCTTCTATCAGGAGGTGCCATCTCATGGGGGAGCAAAAAGCAGACTGTGACTGCTGCTCACACCATGGAAGCAGAATTCATTGCATTATATGAGACTACATCGCAGGTAATTTTAGTGGAATCTATTGATAGACCACTTAAAGTTCACTGTGATAATGAAGCTGCAGTATCTTTTTCCAACAACAACAAAAGTACTACTTCTTGTAAGCATATGGAACTTAAGTATTTTGTTGTTAAGGAAATGACAGAGAATCAACTAGTGTGTATTCAACACATTAGAACTACAGATATGGTTGCAGATCTTCTTACTATAGCGCTAGCATCTGGTATGTTCTTTGAATATATTAAGAGGATGGGTTTGTGTAGTTCAATGTAAACACACTATTATACAAACATTTATGAATGTGATCACATACAGTTTGTTGATTCTCATTAAGTTTGTTGTCTATTTATTTTGTATTCTCATTTGTTTGTTGAGAAGTTCTGTAAGGCAACAAGGTGGGACCTTGGAATGGATTTTAAGGCTAATCCATTCATTTTATTTACCCTTGATATCGACTTGGACTAGTGGGAGATTGTTGGGATTTCTCCATCTGGATAGTCCTGCGTCGATACGGGTCTATATCCGTTTCGGACCCTTAAGTATAAACACATGTGTCTTGTGATGGTGTGAGACACATCAAGTTTTTACCGTCTGGGTAATCGGTCCCCTTAGCCATACGTAAATTGTCTGTCCCCATCACTGGGCTGCTATGGCTGAGGAG
The DNA here is from genome assembly GCF_008831285.2 of Nymphaea colorata. Taxonomy (NCBI): domain Eukaryota; kingdom Viridiplantae; phylum Streptophyta; class Magnoliopsida; order Nymphaeales; family Nymphaeaceae; genus Nymphaea; species Nymphaea colorata. The sequence continues at coordinate 6,981,427 of NC_045143.1, forward strand.
AGAAACCCATTGCCGCCGCCGCTACCTCCGCAGGGGAACGACTCTATGGGGACTGTAGTCATTCTTTCCACAGCCGCCGACATTCAGTCGGCAGTCGCCTCTACAGGTTCTTCTTCCGCCCTATATGAAACCACATGAATCATGAATGTTTCTCTTTCGAATTTCTGCATTTTCGTTTGTGCGCTATCTAGATTTCTAGCAAAGCTCCAACACATATACCCGGTGGTTGCCACAAATATAAAAGATACTAGAAGGCAATTGTGATGCTACCAGATTGGCTGGTGAATGTTTCATCAATTGGAAATTGTGTTCCTGCTAGTAAACTTTTACATTATAAATTGATAGACCTAGTCAACCATTCGAGCTTTTATAAACGATTTAGCTGTCTGTCATTGGTGTAAACATGGATTTATCGTGGTTTTATGGTTTCTACATGGGATGGAGAGCCGATGAGATGGGAATAAATTAACAAAATTGGGTGAGACGGCACACTCTAGCATTGGCAGGCAGGATCTGTTTGGTGAGACACAAATATTTCAGCTTATTGCATATTGGATGATGGCCTTTAAGTTGCCGACGGCTGTTATAAACAATCTACAGAAGATGTGCAGTGATTTTAGTTGGGGAGACTGTGAACATGCGAGAAGAATTCATCTTTTGAGCCAGAGCTCTCTCTGCACACTTTCAACAGATCATCTGTGATATTTCTTGCTTTCAGAGTGAGATAAAGTAGTTCCGTTTGGGCTAGCGTGGTTCGGAAGAAGTATTTGTGCAGGAAAAGTCTGTGGACATTTAAAATAAAAAGATCTACGGCTTGGAGCTGGTGAGGGATATGTTGGGGTTGGGAAGAGATTAGCCATTTGGTGAGCTGATGTTTAGGGGATGGTAAAACTGTTTCCTTTTGGAATGAAAACTGGATGTTGAAAGTTATTTCCTACCTAACATCTGCTGCTGATTATGAAACTTGTAGGCGATCAGTAGCATTAATGTCGGTTCATGAAGTCCTTTTGCAGGACAAAATGCACTGCTTCGGGGGTTGCATTCACGGTTGATAAAACATATTGTGCGGTCGTCTCAGGTAGGGACTGGTGTAGACCTCTTGTGCTCGGGCGATTTTGATGTGAGTAGTCCCAAAAGAATGCGAATCTATGACATGATCAGATGTGAAAGGACCAGCAAGTCTTCATATACTCTTGTGTTTAAAAAAAATGTGGCTCCTCCTAGAGCTAAGTGGACTCTACACTTACTCATCTCAGGCCTTATACTCACTTTGGAAAGGCTTCAAAAAATTGGTAATTCTCTTGCAAATTTGAAGTAAAGATATTTGCTGTTGAGTCAGTGCAGGTGATGTGGAAGTGGTGGAGTAAGAAGCATATGGGCAATAAAAGATTCAAGAAGTTGCGGATGGCTTGTTTCCCTTGGCCATATGGTGCCCATGGCAAAATAGAAATGACTTTGTTCACGAAACCAGGGATAGGTTATCTAAGAACTTTGTGGAAGATTTGGAAAGGTTGACCATTGAGCGTAGATGGGATTGAGAAGGAAATGGCAAAATGGTTACCTGGTTCCAATTTGGAATCAGACGAGATCCATGGCCATTGTTTCGATGCCCAAAATGGTATATCTTTTCAGTCAAAGTCTCAGTTGTACATGGCTGGAAAGCTATTTCATAAGGGTGCAAGTGTGGATGCCCGTGCGAGATACGTAAGTTTCAAAACAAATTAGGTATGGGTGTGGCGAGAGGAAGTAAATATATATACATATTATATAAGTATATATGTTATTTGTTATATAAGTAATTTTATTTGTCTATATTTTTAAACTTTTTTTGGTCAAAGTGGTATATCAATGAAAACTTCGCTAAAACAGTTTTTAGAACTGCGAAAACTCATTTGACACCAGCCAGCACCAACACGGATGGGGGAGCAAGTGTGCCACCATAATTGATGCACCTATGTGACTTAGCTGAAAAAGGCGCTTGATGCTATTGAGGGTTTTCAGGTGCCTGAAAACGTCAACAACCGTCGAGGATTTCATAATCCTCGACGATCATGGAGGGTCTGCCGAGGGTTTCCGAGGAGTGTCTTGCTCTCTAAAACCTTCCACAGTTCATCTGGAGGCTTTATAGGTCTTCAAACCCTCAACAGAACACACATACATTTCCTTCCTCTCTCTCTCTCTCTCTCTCTTTCAATCCATTCTGATATTTATTTAATAAACAAAATGATACTTTAGTTACTCATTTATTTAATATGATATGCTAAGAAGTGACTTTCAAAATAAATAGATATAGGTACTCATTCAAATCCGAATCCAATATGGTACTTATTTAATACTGAACCTAGATTGGAATCCGATTTAATAGTTTAAATGTCTTCCATGTGAGACTTTTTTTAAAGCAGTTCGGTCGCCTGGTCAACTTACAATTACACGCTCAAATGTGAACCTTGGACCGCCGCTTGATTGACTGCAAAAAAAGAAAAGAAAAAGAAAAACGACGCTTCAGGCATGCTTTGCACATCAGGTTAGTGGGGGCCTCTAAACCACTTTTTGATGCGTACGCACCACGCCTTGGTGCGCACGCACTTAACAACACTGCACTGCAGGGTCTTCTACCCTCAAATGCGTGATTAGGGGACAGGGATAGAGGTCGGCAGTCTGGCCACCGTTGGTAAATTCTGGCCTATGCGATCCATGGCACTGCCGTCGAAGAGAGCCAAGTTCCTTCGATCAGGGTCTAGGAGCCTGATCGAATTTTGCATGCGCAGCCACGGGCGGGTCCACAAAGCTCCGGGGATTGACTGTCGGCAATCTTCATCCCAAGATTTGGATCTTGGGTACCCGTTCCAGTTCTCGTCCGCCAACTTGGTTGGGCCTCACCTTAGGGTTTTCCCTCTCAATCAATGGACCGACTAAGCGAGCTGTGCCCGTTCCGATTTGGCAGATCGAAGATATTATGAGACCTTTGAGATTCCGGCAATCTGCTTAGAAGTCTTACCTTTCTGGTGGTTTTTTTTTTTTTTTTTGTCAAACCTGCGCCGTCTTATAAGGGTTTGCAAAATGGTTCTGGTTCCCTGTTTTTTGTGGCAAAGAAGAACTTAAAACATATAGAGTGCTGCGGTTACCCTCATTGTATGACCGTTTTGGGTTGCTCTTTTTTGACAGATTCGGTTGTTATCGACAGTAAAGATTCGTATTTAACTTTCTTCATCTGGTGCTCTGTATGATGAGCGTTGAAGAAAGCACGATAAGAGGAGTTGCCGCTTATTCGCCTCTTGAGGTCCTTTCTCTTCACCTACCGTTTTCGTTATCCCATTTCGTTTTCTTTCTCCTTCTCCTCTATATTTTGCATTTAAGGATGACTGATCCTTTGTATCTTACCACGAATGGGAGTGAAATACAATTGCCACCATGCTACCGTGGATATGACATAGATATATTCTTCTTGTGCATATGTGAACATGATTTTATCTTTACTCTTCTTTGAAAAATGGCTCTTACATTAGCTTAAGACTGCATGCATCTCAGTTAAAAGGTTATGGTATAGGAACCGACTCTCTGTCTGTCTAGTCCTGCTATTCTTGTTTTAGCCGTCTTTTTCTGATGATGAATATCTTGCACCTTATCCGTAGCATGGATCAAATGCCCGGCGAATTCATGTCCACTGCAATCTCAAACAGTCAGGATTCCAACTAGCTAGTAGGTACATCCTCTGTACAACTAGTGAAGAGACAACCACACACCTATTTCGGAACTGCTCGGTGATCGAAGCCGCATATCGAGAGAAATGGCGCACCCTTATGGCGGATGTATATAAATCTTCCATCATTAGGGATGTCATTCAGGAGCCTGTAACCCTTCTGTCCCGTGGGTTACATTTTGTTGGCCATGTATTTTTCCGTTATATTATTATCTTCTCTCTCGCTCTACCTTTATGTGAGCTCAAATTAGTGCTCAACTTTCTTTTCGCCAGTCACATATTAGCCCCTTTGCCTATCAAGAATAGCATCTGTCTTGAAACAAAGGGATACTCATGCATGCACACATTTTTCTGAGAGAAACGAAACCAATCTATTGATTGTAACAATCTTTTCCTGAGAGCAACAAAGTCAGTTCATTGATTTTGAGAATAAGAACATCACGGAAGAATGACTAACCAAAAGTCATCTATTAAAGGCGAAACAGAGTCATAGTCAACGCCCACAGAGTAAATAAAGAGACAAAAAACAAAAACGGCTTCACACAAAACCCAAACGAATGTCATTCTCTCGAACATAGAAAACGTGCATTGAGCAGCAGTACGGTGGCTATATATATGCTACATGCAAACACTCTTGCATGATCTACTGGTAACTCACACACAATTTCCTTTTGTTTGAGTACTTGATCATGATGATAACCGATTTAGATGAATATTAAGCACACCAGTAAAACTAGAGATATGACCATTGATATAACTGATACAACATTCTTGCCCGCGTGGCTCTTCTGATCCTGGGTGCATTGATCTTTTAAGCAAATATGGGGATTGCCTTCAATTCTTTTCACGACAAAAGAAAAAAAAGGAGAAAAATGTAATGAATTAGTTCATATATCAAGGAAATAAGAAACATGGGTTAAATTGTTTCTGCCTTTGAGATGGAATCGAACCTTAACGTTAGTTTCCCGCTCCTCACCCTTTCACGCATGAGGTCTGGAATAGGGCCAGAGAGATTGTTGCTTGACAAGTCTCTGAAATTCATTCACCACATATCTGTGACATGGAATTGATTTCCCCTAATATTGGGAGCATACTTTAGTTTAAAAATATGTACTCACATATTGACTAAATATGGCATTTCTAGCAGAAAAGGCGGCACCGAACCATGGAGATTGTTGGTGGACAAGTTCCTAAGGTAAGAGAAAACATCTTAGTAATATAGAAGTGAAGAGATAACGGCCAAAAGGGAACTGCGGTTGAAGCTAAAACATGATGTCGGTTGATAGACTTACAATGTTTTAAGCTTTGTCAGACTGAAAATGTGGCGACTAATCATACCACTCAGCCCACTGCTAGAAAGGTCCCTGCCAATGAAATTTTCAAGCAGATTAATTGGCAGGGTGTTATCAAGCCAACCTTGTTCCAAAGACAGTAAGTGAATTCTCACAGGCCCACTGTTTGCGATCCATCACAGGTCAAGCCATCCCAGGGAAAAGGTAGACATGGATCAGCAATCCAGTTTTTCTTCAGTTGATAGTACTCCTTCATGGCTGTGACGGCCATAACTGAAATGGGAGTTGAAAACTTGAGGAAAATGAATTTCTTTTTCGGACAAGAATAAAAACAGGGAAATGAAGAACAGAGCCATCAGTTGGAAATATAAACCGTCTGACAAACAAAATCTCCAGTGATACCCAACACTTGAAAAATAAATGTGACATAATGCATTTTATATCTCATTCTGTTGGTGAAATATGTTTCTTCTGTTCATTTTGTTACTGGCAATAGTATGGGTTTGCATCTTGGAAGCCAAATTACCTAAAATGATTGCTTTGTGTTACATCTAAATGTATGCAAGCAAGAACTTGGACTTGAGGCCTCCAATTATGCAGTGCCCTATATGATTATGCTCTAGCTATTTCATGAACTTTTGGACTTTCCTCTGCACTTGCTCAACATATCAAAACTGGTCGAGGAAAATTGCTCTTAATTTTTTATACTCTCATGGTTATCTTGTCCTGAGTTCAAAAAGTATCAGCTCAACATAATATGTATGCATTCAATATGTAAGAGCTGCAATGTAATTGTTTTGTGTCTCCGTTTCTAACTCTAGAATGTTAGGAGCATGCTGCTCAAGAATTGAAGTTAGCACTTATCCTTGAGTGCTGCAGCGATGGACATAAGTGTGCTGGAAGGATAAATTGCTCAACTCGTATAACCTTAAAGTTCGAGCAATTTTTTTGGTTTACGCTTTTGCACTTGTAAAGGTCCGCCTGACCCTGTTCTACCATTTCTTACCCTTTGCTCTTAGACAAGCACGCAAACATATTATATCCCGAGGAAGAAGAAGCAATTAAAACAAAGAAAAGTGTCAAAGACAGTCTACCGTCTCCTTCTTCTGTTGCAGAGCCGTTGAACGTAACCACTTTGTAGATCTCGAAGGAGTTCAGGACGGCGCCCTCGTCTGAAGCATTCGCCGACCGAATGGAGAACGAATATTCGGAGGCATTATTTAGAGGTGTTGTTGAGTAGAGAACATTGGTGTGGAGGTAGAAAATCGAGGCATCACCCCAGTCCTCGCCGTTCATCTGAACCTTCATTGTCCTCGATCCTCCGGCGGTCGGTGGCACTACATCAGCAAACTCCAAGAAAAGATGGAACCTGTCGTCAACTCCCCCGGTCCAGTTGACCCGGATTTCATCCGGCGAGTAGACAGCAGTCTGCATTACGACCGAGGGCAACCCAAACATTAGGTTAGCAGACTCCGTCACCGGTAAACTTGTGATGTAGGGGGTCCCATAACCATCGTAGTTTGATTCCCATATGCGATCCAAGCGGTCGGTCGGGTACCTGAATTCGGTAATTAGATGATGCTCGAGAAAAACGATAAAGGATCGAATAGTTTCAAATATTTTAACCAAAGACACGTGAGGTGCATGGAGTAAAACCTAAATTTTGATTCTTAAACTACTACTTTTAATTTTTAAAGTAGAATATTATAGGGAACCAAAATTCTTTGTAGCCAAAAGTCCTTAAAACCTGATGGTTTTGTCATATGGAGAAAAGGACATTCATGTGCTAACCATATACATTGTTCGGTTTGTTTCTTCTTTTTGTAGCCGCTTCTACACAGAACCATGTAGGGACACATGTATTTATCAAATCTAAATTGATGCAGCTTTCATTTAAGATTTCTACTTCAGTAACTACGCTAGATATTGTTCATTAGAAATGAGTAAGCTAAGAAAATCTCACCAACTTGGTTGCTTGGCCCCAAGGTCTACCCGCCTGAAAGTTTTCAAAGCAAGGTAAAGCGAGCTATTGGCAGGTGCATACATGTTTTGCGGGAGTGGTCGGAGCTTCAAAGAAGAAATGAAAGGTGTTCCATGTCCTGTATTCACGAGGCACACATATAAAAAGCGTGCCTCTGCTTGGACGACCAACTCCGTCCAGAACGGCTTATTGTTGTCGGTCAAGTTCACGGTTTCCCAGACGTTCACACCAAGATGGAGATCGAAACTTGGCGGTGTGTCGAGGCCGTCATAATTGCCGTACAGGAAGGTAGCCCGAACGATATACTTTGTGTCAACAGTTGCCGGCAGCTGATAGCAGTTTCTTTTGTAGTTTGGGAAGAACCTCACCGTGAAGTATACTTTGTTGGAGCCTTTCCCGATGCTAGTGGGATCTATCAGACCATTCATTCCGCTGTCAATGAATCCGTCGTCGGACACGTAGGTGAGGTTGTTCAACTGATTAATGTAAGTGGCAGTGTCGTTGAGTCCACAATCGATGCTGATAAACCCTGCCACGCAATTGTGCACGTCGGAATAAGTGGGAATTATATGTCCGAACTAATGATTTTTTGGGTATTTCTCACTTGTTACGGAACTTAAGAAAACGAACTATTTGTACTCTCAATTTTAATGTCTACTTAATACCGTTTAAACGACCAGTTGAAAGGGAGCCGAAGCAAATCCGGCGAGGAGGTTCAAGTCTTTCTCTCTCTCTCACCTAGCGCCAGCGGCCAGCTGCTGACGAGTTCCCGTTCTCCTGTATTTCTACTTATTTGCAGTTTCTGAAAGTTTTATCGGTTAATTTGAATCTTTTGAAATTCACGGCAGCTAGGATCCCAGCCCCGATGCCGGTCGCGTTCTCCTCCTTCATGAATGCGTAATCTTACCTTTCCTTTTATATTTTGTTCCTTGGTGACAAAGTCAAGATCAACTGTTCTCAGGCCGAGCGTGCCTTTTTAAGTCTAAGTTGTAAAATCAAGTTCTTCCCTGTAACTTGTTTTGACAAATTTAGAAACCAATAGATGAAACAGTACATGCTTCTCTGCAAGCTCTAAGGAAATTCAATGAAAGACGGCGTGAACACAAGCTCTTACAGCATGGAACAATGACTCTTTAAAATAGAAAAAAGAGATTAATGAGAGCCCAAGGGGATCACTCTCCATGACTGCCAGTAAATTCCTAAAATTTTGTTTCTCAATCAGAGTAAAAAAAAAAAAAGAAAACCATAGGATGCCTCGGGGAGTTACTTAGTCTGGAGGCAGCAAGCTTCGCCTTGCAATCCAGCTTGTGAACCGTAATTCAGCTGGTCTGCAAGCTTCTGCATGCTGTACACTCGCCATCATCGTCAAGCATACGAAGATCTAAAGAAAATAAAAAATCTACAGGGAAGAACAAAAGCAACTGCAAAGTAAAAGTTTTCCATCGTCGGTGAAGGTCCTGTTCTTCCTCTAACTCCATGATTATGAGAGAATGGTAGAACCAGTGACAAAGATTCTTGACCTTTTTCTGTTTGGGATTTTACTCCCGGAAACTGCGCGTGGACCGAAAGAATCAATTGTTACGAAAAATTGCAAGACTAATTCTCCTGCTTTTAACAAATTGCAGGCTAATTCTCCTGCTTTTATGGCATGTACACGAACGCTTTGGTTCGACCTGTTACGCTGAACCTCTTGAGGCAAAGAAAGACTCTTTGAGTTAAAGAAGAAAGAGAGCATGTATACCTCTTTGTGCTCCTGCTAGTAGGAAGGTGGCCGCACAGCAGAAGAGAAAGAAGAAACCATGTGCATCCATTATCTTCTCTGCAACTTAGTTTCCAATCCCTCCCAAGAAGACCAGAGCCTCCGTATATCCCGTAATTCGTCTCCCTTTCCGCAATATGTATGGAGAGAGAGCTCAAGTTAAGTCAATGCTGGTAATTGACTCGCACCGCTGGGCTGTCATGCGGTGGGTCCCACTCAAAACTAAAGCCTTCACTTAGTCTTGATGGCTGGGTTGTGGGTAAAGAATTGGTCAAGATGCCTCGGATGCCGTCCATCATCGGAGATGGATGGTGCACAGGATTGCTTTAAAGAACACTCAGAACTGTCCAAGTCGGTCTTAGCGAACGGAGTGAAGCATGTCTTGACTTGGTCCAAATGTATCTTGGGACAATGGTACAGCTGGTGACGTCTTTCAAGTGAAGGAAATTTCTCTTTCGAGGGCCAACTTAGCCTTAACTTCTGAAAAGTGCTTCACATAGTCCCATCATTTACTGTTTACCTCAAGCTAAGCTTTCAAAGAAAAGTGATACTGCATATATAGATGCCATGCACAGAACTTGAAAATGAAAATTGGTGCCGTACCTAGTTGCCTGCACAACCAATGTGTTATAAGTAAGTGGAGTTCGAGTTATAGCAATGCAATAATCTCTTTTAATCTGGGTGATTTTTTTTTGGCAATTTTTAAACTTACAAAAGGAAAAAAAGTCAGGCCAAATGGAAAGGTGGTAAACTAACTTAGATTTGGTCTATTGAGTCAGACCTTATACAGCTTGACTCGATTTCGGTAAGTTATGAGTCAAGTCAAGCGTAAGCTCTTGACTTAGCTCGAGTGTAGCTCTAATTGTAGATCGCTTCCTTTTTAAACGACCATAAATATTCTAATCATTCCGACATCAAAGAACCGCGTTGGACCATGTCGAGGAGACGATGACTGATGAGTTGTATTGCCTTTCCAGATCAGATCATAAATACCTTCCGTTCGGGGCCCAACTTTTGCATGTGGAATATGATATCTACAACTGTACATCATGCCCTCAATTTGGTTATACACAGGGATATATTTATTAACATTCGAAATATTTTTTTATATCAAACTAAAAAGAAAGTCACAAAGTTGACGGAGTCTATTTTTAATTGCCCAAAAGAAATCGTCATGTCACAAAGTTGACTAGGTCTATAAATTATGATCTGACAGTTGATCGTACACGACAACTTGGCCTAGTGATAAAAGCCTGAATTACTGCAACACAGCGTAACTTTATCTTCCTCATTCCTATGCACAATCCAGCAATTTTAATACTGAAAGAAAAATAATTTGATGCATGGAAACATTCATGAGATCTGCAATTGCAAATCACGGCGTCAATTTGGCCATACAAAAGGATATATTTATGCCGTTTGAAATATTTTTTATCTCAAATTGAAAGAAGGTCACAAAATTCACTAACTACTTTTTAATAATTGTCCAGAAGGAATCAAATCACAAAGTTGAATCCATGAAATCATTATTGTAGGACGGACACCGGATTCTCTATCCGTACTGACCAGAACTACAAATATATGTTAATCAGTACTAATTCAGGATTCAAACTTGTAAGGTGTCTAGGACGGGTGACAACCAGCTCGAGATTGAGCTTGACTTGTTAAAGCTCGGCTCTTGAACGAGTTTAAGCTGAGTCATTTGCTAAACGAGTCCAGCTCGAGTTCATTAGTCGACTCATTCAAATAATCGAATTGAGTTCGAGCTCAACATGTAACTGATGAGTTGAACTTGAACTTTAAACAAGTCGATATATTCAAACGAGTTTATGAGTTTGTCATGCCTTAATCGAGTCGAACTTAAGTTTGTCCAGCCTTAATCAAGTCGACCTTGAGCTCAACAAGTAACAATGAATATCAATTCTATTCAAACGAGTTTATCGAACCTTAATCGAGTCTAGATCTAGCTCAACATGTAATTGTCGAATCGAGTTGCTTCCGTCGAGCTATTCTCTAGCTCAAACCGAATCGAGCTCGAGGTTTCATTAGTCAAGCCGAGCTCAAGCTTACTGAACTTGAGCTTGACTTGGCTCATGTTCACCTGTTTATAGTCATGAAATTATTGGTTGTTTGATGATCTCCAAACGAATCACCAAAATTATACCTATTATTTTTTGGCTAATAAAGATGAGGGCTTAACCCTTTTACCTTTGGGTGAGCAGGAAGTTAACAACCTATTGTTTAAAAAAACCCAAAAGACTCTTTTATTTCTCTTGCCTCTAAAGTTTAAGACTGTATGAGAACTAGGTGAAATATGACACACCTTTTAACTCAAGGGTCATGATGAATCCAAAAGAATAAGACATACAACAATCAAATAGTAACATGATTTCTACGTGCCCTCCATGCCTGCCCAACAAGCTATACTATGCCTCTTGAGGGCAGGCACCACTTTTCCTTGACAGGAATCGCCAAAGAGCGGCTTATACCATGCGTCTACGCTGTTGCACTTTGCAAGCATTAGTCACATAAGAACTAAAGCAGATACGGTGAGGGAGAGCGCTGCTGTGAGGTGGCATTGTACGAGAAATTAAAGAAGTGCAATTACAAAAGGTTTCACCACCTTTATGTGGCAGAATTAAAAGTGCAATTACACTTAAACTTGAAAATGATTAAAGTCCACAAAAACCTGTTTAACTGAATATATAATACGATCCATAAGAATTAAACACTAAAATGCTTGAAATCTCATAGGTCATAGAGTTCTCAACCACACAATTTACTAGCGCCCTGTTGTCTGCGATATGGTTCTCGTTGACGTTCTAATAAGAGCTCGGCTTCACTGTTCAGGTCTCGTATACAAAGAAACAAACTTGTCCATCCGCAGCAAATGGGGAAAAATAACCAATACATGTCTTCTAAGCACACAGTTCAAGGAATCAAGTCACCCTGTTTTCTTGTACATATTGACAACCAATTCAGGACGATAGACAGCTTGCCAAAAGAAGATATATCGCCACTGAAATTGCAGTTACAGTGTAACTGTTCTTGAGACCAGTTGCAGAGTTACTGCCTTTGCTGCCCGCCGTAGCGCTACTGCTACTGCTACTGTTGCTGCTCTCTTGTTGGTTGCATCCATCTTGTTGGCAAATTAGAGGATTGTTGTCAATCCTTTAAATGGTGAAAAATGAAAAAGTTAGTCCGACCTTCTGGACGAAAAATATGTGTAGTATTTTTTGAGCTTCTTAGATTGCGACAAACCTTAACATGACTTCTCCATTCTTCACTTTTTCCTGCAAGCCATTGGGGATCGATCCAGAGAGACTGTTGCTTGATAGATCTCTGAATTGAAGCAATAATTGCCATGTAAAAAGAATTACTGATATCCACTACTGAACCAGCACCTTAATTTGAACCAGTACTCACATGTTGATCAAATTGGGCATCTCCTGTAGGAATGGTGGCACTGGTCCCTGCAGGTTGTTCCTTGATAAGTTCCTGAAATAAGATGAGGAACAGAAAAAGCGATCATGTTTGTGTCGATGTGGTTGCTACCCAGAAATTTAGGTTCGCAATCTAAATATCAAATTCAGTCATGGACTCACAATGTCTTAAGCTCAGTCAGTTTAGAAATATGGTCGACGATTTCGCCACTTAGCCCACCATTAGAAAGATCCCTGAAAATGAATTTTCCTCAAATATAAATGAGTTGAGAGGGAAATTTCATACGAATCATGTTCTGAAGGGACAAAGTTCTTACAAAGTCACTATCCATGGTCTCGAATCATTGCCACAGGTCAAGCCATCCCATGGAGAATTGTCAGGAAGACAAGGATCACCAATCCAATTTCTCTTTAGTTGATAGTACTCTTTGATGGCCGTGATAGCAGTAACTGCCCAAAAGAGTTTGAAAATTTCCAAAAGTGGAAGAATTAAAAAGTAAGAACCATCAATCAAAACTTTGAACTAGACATCGTTATGTGAGCGAAATTGCCAAAGCTACCCGACAAGTCCACATACCATCAGAGAGAATAAAAAGAAACTTCCATACAGATTGTGGGGTGTGCAAAATTGTAAATACATTGGAACCTTATTTCCGTCTGAATTTCGGGCCTCCATACAGAGCCTAAAATACTGCTAGGCTGCTCAATTCTACCGACCTGAGCTGCACTCCAGTTCTGATCTAGGCAAGTTGTGAAATGAGGTAAACTTCATGATGGTGAATAGTCTGAAACTATTTACTTCACTAATAAAATATGGTTGTCGAGTCTTCTAGTTTATTTTCCCTAGTCAAATGGAACCGGATGATCTTCAATGGTAACTTTTCAAAGTTTTTTTGGATTCTGCAGTGCAACTGGCCCAAGCTTAGAAGCAGAAGGGTATTCTGAAAGGTACAAGAGGAAGGCTTTCCTGCGAAAATTGTGAGAGCCACTATGACTTCAATTTATTCCTTCGGTTCGACCCCTGTTTCTGGAGGACGTACATTTTTTGTAGTTCTTCCACGACGAATATGATATTGATGATGGTCATAATGATGAAGCAAAAGAATGGGAAAAAAGGGAAACAAGAAAATGGAAAGAAAAGCAAAGAGGAGAATAGGCTAGTTAATAGACTATCAGAAAAAAGAGCTAGTTAATAAGCGTCGTTGCACACACCATCTCCGGCATCAGTAGTAGAGCCACTGAGAGTCAGGACTTCGTACACCTCGAAGGAGTTGAGGACGGCGCCCTCGTCCGAATCATTGGCCGATTGTATGGAGAATGTAAACTGGGGGGCGCTTGAGGGAGAGGTTGAGTATAGAATACTGGGCGAGAGGTTTGAAACGTTGACCTCACCCCAGTATTGCCCATTCTCGAGAACCTGCATTTGCCTCTGTGTACCAGACAACGTCGGCAATATGTCCGCGAATTCCAAGAAAACATAGAAGCTACGGTCGGCTCCCCCAAGCCAGCTGATGTTTATTCCACCAAGCTGGTAGACAGCAGTCTGCATTACAACAGAGGGCAACGCAAAGAATGGGCTCCTTTCACTCTCCACTATCTTCTCACTGGTGTTGTAGGGTGTCCCGTATGAATCGTAGTCCGGCGTCCATATACGATCGAAGCGGTCATCTGGGTACCTGCGATGGGGTATTTGGCAGTTGCAGTTTCAGTCAACTCCTCAAACAACGATGCCAGAATTTGAAAATTCAAAACGACGCAGCATTTTAGTTTTTGCGTGAGAAACTGATATTGACATCATCAATTTTAGCAAGGCAAGACTACAGAAAGGGCAACAGGCGTTACAAGCCAAAAAGGACTTCAACCAGTTATCTCAGAGACTAAATTGTAAGAAGGAAAATTGAGGATGTTCGGTAAACTCTGTAGAAGAACAAGAAAAGAAAAGAAATGCACCTCACGTATCCAGTGGCTCCAAGATTTACTCGTCGGAAAGTTGTTAGTGCAACCAAGGCAGAGCTATTGGCAGGTGCGTAGACGTCATCAGTCAGTGGCCGGAGCTTCAAATAAGAAATGAAAGGCGTTCCGCCTCCCGTTTCGACAAGACATAGATGGGTATAAGATGCTTCTGCTTGCACAATGATCTCGGACCTATATTGATGAGTTACGTTGTCCAATTTTATGTTGTCCCACAAGTCCACGCCCAGGTACAAGTCGAAACTTGGGGGAGTGTTGAGCCCGTCATAATTGCCATACATGAACGCCACTCGAATGAAGTACCTTGCCCCAATTGTAGCCGGAAAATAGTAACAGTTTCTTGTGTAATTTGGGAATGCTCTCACCGTCTGGTATCTCTTGTTCGTCTCCTTTAACTCAGGATCAACTTGCCTGTTGACTCCAGTGTCTACAAACCCATCATCAGACACGTATGTGAGATTGTCATTCTCATCAACATAACTTGGACTCTCAGTCAGCCCGCAGTCGATGCTTATAAACCCTGCCACATATAATTTTCGAAGGTATTAGAGGCGTCAAGAATTTTCTCTATCAAAAGAAAACGAGCAAGAGCACACCTGCTTCTTAGTATTTATTTAACCCCCTTCTTTCACCGCCAGCACACACACACAAGGAAGAGAGAGAGAGAGAGAGAGAGAGAACATAATGGGAATTCATTAACACAATTGAATGATGAATAGTCACCAAGAAACAAAAAGCAAAAAATCAGCAAAAAACAAAAAAATAAATAATAAATAAATAAGCCACAAAACAAAGAAAAGAAGAAAGAATGATGAAAAGAAAGATCGAAAAACTAATATGTGGCTAGGCGAAGTGCAAGATGCATATCAGCCTTTACCAAGTAGTTAAACAGAGTCTGCTGATGCTGCTGTATCTCTCAACATCCTATTGCGCTACTGTCAAATCCGCTACCAATAATTGATAAGCCATGGCCGTTAGATATATTACAACTCCAGAAGCGGGTCGTCCCCCCGGGTTCCACCACCAACCAAGTGAGATATATTACAACTCCAAACTCTTGCTCTTTCTCTTCATCGAATGTAGACAAATAATGGTACACTCTTTTCTTTTGTGGGTTGAAGGACGACCTGTTTGATTTTAAAACTAATGGCGCTTCCAATAAAACTTATGAAATGCATTTACTTGCCAGATCAGAAAAAGTTATTGGCTCCTCGTGGACGGCTTGGAGAGAGAGAAAAGGAAATATTTTGTTTAGAAAAAAAAAATACAGAATGGTGATGATTTAATGAACCTCAGTAACTGCTGATTGCTTCAACTTGGGGTTCAGAACAGGCAACAACAGGGAACACAAACGGGGAGCTGAAGGAAGCTCCTTCCTGGAATGGAAGCTGCAAGGTGTAGGTTGAACTTGACTCCTGAATTACAATTCAGCAGGTGGTGTAGGCATCTACTGCAAACAAATGGCTAAGCATTACACCCAGAAACAAATTTTCTCCACTGGCGCTCCCCATCCCTCATTTTTTGAGAAGATTATAGCCCTTACTAAACTGGACTGTAGGCTTCTACAGGCTCGGAAAGATTCCTGGTGGTTGTTTCTTCTTGCAGAATGCATGGAAACGAAGTTCAGATTCTGCAACGGAGCCGCTAAAGCTCATAAACTAGTAGAAACCAAGACCAACCCCCAGTTTTCGGAACCAGGAAAAACATTTCGTTTCTTTCTGATCTTTTGGAAACCATTTTCGTAGTTGATTCTTCACCTGCTAATTGCCTGAATTCATGTGTACTTGGTAAACTTTTACATATATCACTGAGTAGACATAGTAGAATATGTGATTCCAACATGGCTACACCATGCAGAAGAAAGGAGACAGAAAGTCCTTACCTGTCTGTGCTCCGACGAGGAAGAAAAGGGCAGCACTGCAGAGGAGAAAGAAAAGACCACGCCGACCCATCATCACCTCCGATCGACGCCTCAATTGTCGCAAGAAAACAGAATGAAGCACTTCGCTTTCTTATGTATGGACTAGAGGTGGAGAGGTCAAGATCTCCACACCAAGCAAACGGAAGATGACCGGAATTCAAAAGCAGCTAAGTCCACTACAAGTCTTTTGCAGATGGTTGCCCCTTGATGGCAGTCTTCAATTGATGATTCCCACAGCATTGAAGCGATCTGTGAAGTTGACTCATTCTGCAGGAAGCTGCATGCCTTGACTTGGTCCTACCACTTTAAATGACTACGTGTAATGACACTGCATAGACGTTGGGTTAACAGTTGGCCAAGTCTAATCCTTTCATCTTGCAATTTAGATTTTAAAAGTTCTCGTTCACTAGAAATCGTAAAATTTACCAATTTAGTGAGAAGCAAGGCCTGAAGCAGGGGCGAACAAACGAGACTAAATTATAAATTTATATTGAAAAAATATTTTCTAAAACTAAGGGACCAGGCTCAAAGGATGACCCACTCACTCACTTGAGTGAGGGGGCCAAGAAAAGAGGAAGGGCACCTGACCGTTTTTGAATAAAAGAAAGAGGGAACGAGAGTACCCTTCTCGAACTGAACTCTCTTGACACCAGCAAGAGGGGCAACGTGAGTATGTGCCAACTGTGAAGGAAGGAAGGAAGAAAGAGAAGGAAGAAAGAGAAGGAAGAACAAGGCAGTGGGCTTGTGCTCAGTATGAGTACATGTGCAGGGAAAGGAAATGAAGAAAACAAGAGGAATGTTGATGATCTCTTTTGTAGTTTTTGTAGTTTTTTTTTCATGTGTTCATATTTTGTTAGGAAGATTTATGCTATTTTTTGCAAGAAGAATAACACATATTGATGTCATTGAAAATTCAAAACGACGCAGCATTTTAGTTTTTGCGTGAGAAACTGATATTGACATCATCAATTTTAGCAAGGCAAGACTACAGAAAGGGCAACAGGCGTTACAAGCCAAAAAGGACTTCAACCAGTTATCTCAGAGACTAAATTGTAAGAAGGAAAATTGAGGATGTTCGGTAAACTCTGTAGAAGAACAAGAAAAGAAAAGAAATGCACCTCACGTATCCAGTGGCTCCAAGATTTACTCGTCGGAAAGTTGTTAGTGCAACCAAGGCAGAGCTATTGGCAGGTGCGTAGACGTCATCAGTCAGTGGCCGGAGCTTCAAATAAGAAATGAAAGGCGTTCCGCCTCCCGTTTCGACAAGACATAGATGGGTATAAGATGCTTCTGCTTGCACAATGATCTCGGACCTATATTGATGAGTTACGTTGTCCAATTTTATGTTGTTCCACAAGTCCACGCCCAGGTACAAGTCGAAACTTGGGGGAGTGTTGAGCCCGTCATAATTGCCATACATGAACGCCGCTCGAATGAAGTACCTTGCCCCAATTGTAGCCGGAAAATAGTAACAGTTTCTTGTGTAATTTGGGAATGCTCTCACCGTCTGGTATCTCTTGTTCGTCTCCTTTAACTCAGGATCAACTTGCCTGTTGACTCCAGTGTCTACAAACCCATCATCAGACACGTATGTGAGATTGTCATTCTCATCAACATAACTTGGACTCTCAGTCAGCCCGCAGTCGATGCTTATAAACCCTGCCACATATAATTTTCGAAGGTATTAGAGGCGTCAAGAATTTTCTCTATCAAAAGAAAACGAGCAAGAGCACACCTGCTTCTTAGTATTTATTTAACCCCCTTCTTTCACCGCCAGCACACACACACAAGGAAGCGAGAGAGAGAGAGAGAGAGAGAACATAATGGGAATTCATTAACACAATTGAATGATGAATAGTCACCAAGAAACAAAAAGCAAAAAATCAGCAAAAAACAAAAAAATAAATAATAAATAAATAAGCCACAAAACAAAGAAAAGAAGAAAGAATGATGAAAAGAAAGATCGAAAAACTAATATGTGGCTAGGCGAAGTGCAAGATGCATATCAGCCTTTACCAAGTAGTTAAACAGAGTCTGCTGATGCTGCTGTATCTCTCAACATCCTATTGCGCTACTGTCAAATCCGCTACCAATAATTGATAAGCCATGGCCGTTAGATATATTACAACTCCAGAAGCGGGTCGTCCCCCGGGTTCCACCACCAACCAAGTGAGATATATTACAACTCCAAACTCTTGCTCTTTCTCTTCATCGAATGTAGACAAATAATGGTACACTCTTTTCTTTTGTGGGTTGAAGGACGACCTGTTTGATTTTAAAACTAATGGCGCTTCCAATAAAACTTATGAAATGCATTTACTTGCCAGATCAGAAAAAGTTATTGGCTCCTCGTGGACGGCTTGGAGAGAGAGAAAAGGAAATATTTTGTTTAGAAAAAAAAAATACAGAATGGTGATGATTTAATGAACCTCAGTAACTGCTGATTGCTTCAACTTGGGGTTCAGAACAGGCAACAACAGGGAACACAAACGGGGAGCTGAAGGAAGCTCCTTCCTGGAATGGAAGCTGCAAGGTGTAGGTTGAACTTGACTCCTGAATTACAATTCAGCAGGTGGTGTAGGCATCTACTGCAAACAAATGGCTAAGCATTACACCCAGAAACAAATTTTCTCCACTGGCGCTCCCCATCCCTCATTTTTTGAGAAGATTATAGCCCTTACTAAACTGGACTGTAGGCTTCTACAGGCTCGGAAAGATTCCTGGTGGTTGTTTCTTCTTGCAGAATGCATGGAAACGAAGTTCAGATTCTGCAACGGAGCCGCTAAAGCTCATAAACTAGTAGAAACCAAGACCAACCCCAGTTTTCGGAACCAGGAAAAACATTTCGTTTCTTTCTGATCTTTTGGAAACCATTTTCGTAGTTGATTCTTCACCTGCTAATTGCCTGAATTCATGTGTACTTGGTAAACTTTTACATATATCACTGAGTAGACATAGTAGAATATGTGATTCCAACATGGCTACACCATGCAGAAGAAAGGAGACAGAAAGTCCTTACCTGTCTGTGCTCCGACGAGGAAGAAAAGGGCAGCACTGCAGAGGAGAAAGAAAAGACCACGCCGACCCATCATCACCTCCGATCGACGCCTCAATTGTCGCAAGAAAACAGAATGAAGCACTTCGCTTTCTTATGTATGGACTAGAGGTGGAGAGGTCAAGATCTCCACACCAAGCAAACGGAAGATGACCGGAATTCAAAAGCAGCTAAGTCCACTACAAGTCTTTTGCAGATGGTTGCCCCTTGATGGCAGTCTTCAATTGATGATTCCCACAGCATTGAAGCGATCTGTGAAGTTGACTCATTCTGCAGGAAGCTGCATGCCTTGACTTGGTCCTACCACTTTAAATGACTACGTGTAATGACACTGCATAGACGTTGGGTTAACAGTTGGCCAAGTCTAATCCTTTCATCTTGCAATTTAGATTTTAAAAGTTCTCGTTCACTAGAAATCGTAAAATTTACCAATTTAGTGAGAAGCAAGGCCTGAAGCAGGGGCGAACAAACGAGACTAAATTATAAATTTATATTGAAAAAATATTTTCTAAAACTAAGGGACCAGGCTCAAAGGATGACCCACTCACTCACTTGAGTGAGGGGGCCAAGAAAAGAGGAAGGGCACCTGACCGTTTTTGAATAAAAGAAAGAGGGAACGAGAGTACCCTTCTCGAACTGAACTCTCTTGACACCAGCAAGAGGGGCAACGTGAGTATGTGCCAACTGTGAAGGAAGGAAGGAAGAAAGAGAAGGAAGAAAGAGAAGGAAGAACAAGGCAGTGGGCTTGTGCTCAGTATGAGTACATGTGCAGGGAAAGGAAATGAAGAAAACAAGAGGAATGTTGATGATCTCTTTTGTAGTTTTTGTAGTTTTTTTTCATGTGTTCATATTTTGTTAGGAAGATTTATGCTATTTTTTGCAAGAAGAATAACACATATTGATGTCATTGAAAATTCAAAACGACGCAGCATTTTAGTTTTTGCGTGAGAAACTGATATTGACATCATCAATTTTAGCAAGGCAAGACTACAGAAAGGGCAACAGGCGTTACAAGCCAAAAAGGACTTCAACCAGTTATCTCAGAGACTAAATTGTAAGAAGGAAAATTGAGGATGTTCGGTAAACTCTGTAGAAGAACAAGAAAAGAAAAGAAATGCACCTCACGTATCCAGTGGCTCCAAGATTTACTCGTCGGAAAGTTGTTAGTGCAACCAAGGCAGAGCTATTGGCAGGTGCGTAGACGTCATCAGTCAGTGGCCGGAGCTTCAAATAAGAAATGAAAGGCGTTCCGCCTCCCGTTTCGACAAGACATAGATGGGTATAAGATGCTTCTGCTTGCACAATGATCTCGGACCTATATTGATGAGTTACGTTGTCCAATTTTATGTTGTTCCACAAGTCCACGCCCAGGTACAAGTCGAAACTTGGGGGAGTGTTGAGCCCGTCATAATTGCCATACATGAACGCCGCTCGAATGAAGTACCTTGCCCCAATTGTAGCCGGAAAATAGTAACAGTTTCTTGTGTAATTTGGGAATGCTCTCACCGTCTGGTATCTCTTGTTCGTCTCCTTTAACTCAGGATCAACTTGCCTGTTGACTCCAGTGTCTACAAACCCATCATCAGACACGTATGTGAGATTGTCATTCTCATCAACATAACTTGGACTCTCAGTCAGCCCGCAGTCGATGCTTATAAACCCTGCCACATATAATTTTCGAAGGTATTAGAGGCGTCAAGAATTTTCTCTATCAAAAGAAAACGAGCAAGAGCACACCTGCTTCTTAGTATTTATTTAACCCCCTTCTTTCACCGCCAGCACACACACACAAGGAAGAGAGAGAGAGAGAGAGAGAACATAATGGGAATTCATTAACACAATTGAATGATGAATAGTCACCAAGAAACAAAAAGCAAAAAATCAGCAAAAACCAAAAAATAAATAATAAATAAATAAGCCACAAAACAAAGAAAAGAAGAAAGAATGATGAAAAGAAAGATCGAAAAACTAATATGTGGCTAGGCGAAGTGCAAGATGCATATCAGCCTTTACCAAGTAGTTAAACAGAGTCTGCTGATGCTGCTGTATCTCTCAACATCCTATTGCGCTACTGTCAAATCCGCTACCAATGATTGATAAGCCATGGCCGTTAGATATATTACAACTCCAGAAGCGGGTCGTCCCCCCGGGTTCCACCACCAACCAAGTGAGATATATTACAACTCCAAACTCTTGCTCTTTCTCTTCATCGAATGTAGACAAATAATGGTACACTCTTTTCTTTTGTGGGTTGAAGGACGACCTGTTTGATTTTAAAACTAATGGCGCTTCCAATAAAACTTATGAAATGCATTTACTTGCCAGATCAGAAAAAGTTATTGGCTCCTCGTGGACGGCTTGGAGAGAGAGAAAAGGAAATATTTTGTTTAGAAAAAAAAAATACAGAATGGTGATGATTTAATGAACCTCAGTAACTGCTGATTGCTTCAACTTGGGGTTCAGAACAGGCAACAACAGGGAACACAAACGGGGAGCTGAAGGAAGCTCCTTCGTGGATTGGAAGCTGCAAGGTGTAGGTTGAACTTGACTCGTGAATTACAATTCAGCAGGTGATTTAGGCGTCTACCGCAAATACATGGCTAAGCATTACACCCAGAAAACAAATTTTCTCCACTGGCGCTCCCCATCCCTCATTTTTTGAGAAGATTATAGCCCTTACTAACCTTACTAAACTGGACTGCAGGCTTCTACAGGCTCAGGAAGATTCCTGGTGGTTGTCTCTTCTTGCAGAATGCATGGAAACGAAGTTCAGATTCTGCAACGGAGCCGCTAAAGCTCATAAACTAGTAGAAACCAAAACAAACCCCCAGTTTTCGGAACCAGGAAAAACATTTCGTTTCTTTCTGATCTTTTGGAAACCATTTTCGTAGTTGATTCTTCACCTGCTAATTGCCTGAATTCATGTGTACTTGGTAAACTTTTACATATATCACTGAGTAGACATAGTAGAATATGTGATTCCAACATGGCTACACCATGAAGAAGAAGCAAGGAGACAGAACGTCCTTACCTGTCTGTGCTCCGACGAGGAAGAAAAGGGCAGCACTGCGGAGGAGAAAGAAAAGACCACGCCGACCCATCATCACCTCCGATCGACGCCTCAATTGTCGCAAGAAAACAGAATGAAGCACTTCGCTTTCTTATGTACGGACTAGAGGTGGAGAGATCAAGATCTCCACACCAAGCAAACGGAAGATGACCAGAATTCAAAAGCAGCTAAGTCCACTACAAGTCTTTTGCAGATGGTTGCCCCTTGATGGCAGTCTTCAATTGATGATTCCCACAGCATTGAAGCGATCTGGCAAGTTGGCTCATTCTGCAGGAAGCTGCATGCCTTGACTTGGTCCTACCACTTTAAATGACTACGTGTAATGACACTGCATAGACGTTGGGTTAACAGTTGGCCAAGTCTAATCCTTTCATCTTGCAATTTAGATTTTAAAAGTTCTCGTTCACTAGAAATCGTAAAATTTACCAATTTAGTGAGAAGCAAGGCCTGAAGCATGGGCGAACAAACGAGACTAAATTATACATTTATATTGAAAAAATATTTTCTAAAACTAAGGGACCAGGCTCAAGGAGGACCCACTCACTCACTTGAGTGAGGGGGCCGAGAAAAGAGGAAGGGCACCTGACCGTTTTTGAATAAAAGAAAGAGGGAACGAGAGTACCCTTCTCGAACTGAACTCTCGCGACACCAGCAAGAGGGGCAACGTGAGTATGTGCCAACTGTGAAGGATGGAAGGAAGAAAGAGAAGGAAGAACAAGGCAGTGGGCTTGTGCTCAGTATGAGTACATGTGCAGGGAAAGGAAATGAAGAAAACAAGAGGAATGTTGATGATCTCTTTTGTAGTTTTTTTTCATGTGTTCATATTTTGTTAGGATGATTTATGCTATTTTTTGCAAGAAGAATAACACATATTGATGTCATTGTACAGTCTTATATATATATATATATATATATATATATATATATATATATATCAGTGGTTTTTTATTTCATTATTGAGGATCTTTTTGCATTATTTAACATATATATTTTACATATTACAGTAATATTAGTGTTGAGAATTCAACGTATTTTGCTAGCAGCAAGGTGTTTTTGATTTTTTAGCAGTTTAATGTAGTACTTCTTATAAAATCAGTTTGTTTGAATTGCTACGTGATGCTAAAAGCTGTCATTACCTGCATAATTGTTTGATATATAATTTGTTGGAGAAAATAAACATAACATAAAATCTAAAAATTATTTGAAATGCGTTTTTTTAAATAGTTGAAATTGGACAAATGGAATTTTTAAATTGGCCAGAAAATTGGACAGCCACTGGTTTTGAGTGGAATTGGTCAGATGACTCTTGTGCATTACAGTAAGGTTGACAGTGAGGGCGGCTGGTTTAGGCCTACATGTATCCAACTTCTCTATCTACCAATCACGTGACCATGTTATAAACGGTCTGGATTTGGGGTTGGATTACCAAATCTAAATCAAATATGGAACTCATATTATATTCATATATGTAACTGCATGTCCCATTTGAATCTGATTAGCTATTGGATTTGAATTTGATCGATAGAAAATCAGAGTAAACTGATTTCGAGTTGGATCAGTAATCGGCCAATATCACTTAATCCATTTATCACCGTATAGTTGGGAATGTCAATATGTGTGATTTGAATCGGTTATGAAATTGAATTGTTCTCAAAAAATTGGATATGAAAAAAAAAAATATCTAATTAAGAAATCAGATTGGATTTGGATTAAGAGTGACATCTCATCAGATTCAGATTCAGATATACATAAACATCCAATCAGATTCAGATTCAGATTAGAATGAGTTTTAAATAAATATGTTATATCTAATGCTTTTCCATTTTCAAAGTCATATTTTCAAAGTCATCAAGATTCCAGATCAAAATTCAGGTTTGGATATGAATGTAAAGAATGGATTTAGTTTAGATTAAGATTGGGAAATCAGATTTCAGATTCGGATATCATTTTTCTTTGTTTGTATTTGAATTTGAAATTAAATCATGTGAATATCCGAAAAAGCAGAAATGGTTAAAGATATATCTGATTCAAAAACGATCCATGTATATCCTTACCTACATCCTAAGAAATATAGACTTCTGTCGTGGATAAGTTTCATATCTTGCTTGACACATTGAGAGAGGCGAGTCCTTAATTTAAGCCTAAAGTTCGTCGCGAAACTAACAAATGCAATTATAAAGTCATCCCTAATCAGTGATTCTGTATTTCGCCAAAAATCTAATATCTGTTTTAAAATTTTAAAAACAGAACCTCTTCTAATGAATATACTTCTGAAAACCGTCCAGCAAAAAATGCCAAGGTTAATTTTTAGAAGATGCGGTGCAACGATGAAAAATACGTTATAATTAGTTTTATATCTGTACTTTCAAATTTTCTGCTTTCAGTAACACATTTCTAACTTTAATATTCTTTATTAAAAATATAAAATCGTAATGCTTAGAGAATTGTGGCGATATTATGATTTGGTGTCGACACCAGATCGGGGGCATATGTTTATTTTCTCCGATTTGGAGGTGAAATTTCACCAGGGAAAAGTTTCATTTCACCTATTCCTAAAATGAGATGTGTGAAATTTATTGGTGTTTGATGGCTAAGTGAAGGATCGAAAAGAAAAACAGTTAAGCAACTAACTATTACAAATGTCATCAATTTTAATTTGAATTTCAATCATCACACGAATTTTCTTTGATGTTATGAAAGAAGACCTGTCAGTAAGTTTCAATTTTCACATCTAATGGGATGCAGAAATTGACGGTGCTGCAGAAATTTTCACATCTTAATTGCTATCTCACGGTTCTCACTCATTTTGCTTGTACAAGATACATGTTTGCATTACATGAGTGCTTGAAAACTCGTTTTGTTTAAATGTATTGTGATAATTAAATGCAATGTGAACATTACTTTACATTGTCATTTTTTAGCCTGATAAAATCTGTATCCAAACGGTTTGAGGAAAAGGACCGAATACTCGCGTCAAGGGTCGGCAGACGAGGCCACTCGCCTAAATCGTCGGAGCAGGCCTTCTGCCATTCGCCCACACTCCTGCGGGAGATGGAGAGTGGTTGCAGAGGGGGAAGCATAGACCTCGCCTTGGAGCTGTGTTAGCAGCGAGGGGTAAGCAAAGCAGGGATCCCGCTGGAGAAGGGAGAGTTTGGCCATCTTGCTGAGGTGGAAGGATGCTCTCTGGAGAAGAGAGATTCAAGCAGGGAGAGATGGTGTCCAGGATACTCGCTCAGGTGGAGAAGGGAGATTCAAGCGGGCAGAGATGGTGTCCAGGATGCTCGATCAGGTGGAAGGAGATGGAGGACTCTGTTGCTGTGGCTCAGGCAGAGTGAGAAAGAAAAGAAAGACTGACCATAAATATAATGTAATGCCAGGTGAAAGTTACTTAGTGTCAGCTTAGTTATCCTCATCAAGCCACCCATTAGTACAAACAAATATCATTATCTTGGTAAATTTAAATTAGGTGGGTGAAATTTTTCTGTGTTCGATGGAGAAAGGGAAAGCCTACCATTTCCCCTCCTCTACAGTGTTTCATCCTGCAAACGAACGCCCTGCACGGACAATTGGGGCGAGGAGAGGCCCTTGCTCCCTTTAAATTTTCATAAAAACAGCTTAAAATGTTTAAGTTATTCTTACTTCTTATGCCCGTAGAGTTTTTATCTCTGTTTAATATAGGAGAACAGGTAGCTATCAATCCTTATTTATAAGACTTAATAGGAATCATACAAGCCATAGATCAGATAGTAGATATTAAAAGTTGAAAATAGGGGAGCTATGCAATCTTTTCAAGAGGCTAAAATACCCATCAAAGAAGAAGTATTCCCGGTCTAAGAAAACTTATTACATCATATTTTCTATATTTTCAGGCAATACAAGGGTTGGCAGTTACCAGTCTTCATACCATTTTGTGACGCAGTCAATTAAAGAAAAAACGCATATGGAACTCAACAGATCAACTTTCATCAGTTCCAATTGTCTGAACGAAATTATTCAATTTGAGCACAACCACAAAAGTCAGAAATCTCATAATATGATCCCTGTACTGATCGGACCACATTGGCTTCCTCTACTGAATGTGAAGATGGCGATGCAGAGACCTTCTCCTTATCTTGCTGTCGGGTAGATGGATGAATCAATGTCCGATTGGGCATGGCCTTCAAAGGACTGGGAAGCAAAAACTCCTTCTCTTATTGAACCCTGGCCTTCAATCTCCATGGCAGCCTTCAATCCATTCACAACTTCAGTCATGGTAGGCCTTCTAATGGCTGCCTCTTCACCACATGCGAGGGCTATCTCTACAACCTTCCATATAGAGTTGATGTTGTATTGGCCCTGGAGCCTAGGGTCTACCAAGCTGGCGACATCTCCCCTCATAATTTTGGGGGTAACCCATTGGAGGATATGAACTCGCTGTGCTTCTAGTGTTAATATGGCACGGTGGCCTGTGATCAGCTCGAGAAGAACCATCCCAAAGCCATATACATCACTCTTTTCTGTAAGTTTGTTTGTGTTGTAATACCTGAAATGAAAAATGAAGATGATAAACAAGAGTACGAAAGAGATAGAGGGAGAGACAGAGACAGAGGGGGAGAGAGAGAAAGAGAGAGAGAGAGAGAGAGAGAGATATTCCAGCTACAGTTCCAGCTCTGCCATGTTTTGCTGCATAGTTAGCTTAATTCACAGACGAGAAATCGAACTCTGATTAGGATAAATTGAACAACTGCTGGTCTGCAGCAGTCAGTATGCATTAACTTGCAGCATACATATCAGTACCTATCACCGCAAATTTTGTGAGGTTAACCTCTGTTAGTATGCCTTAACATCTAACTGATGAGCAACTCTATGTACAAGTTGTAATTCCTTTTTCTGAACCGTCAGAAGCACAGCTCATGCACAATAATAACATGCAGAATATGTGGAAACAACCATGCTTTTAACTAATAGGTACAAGTACAACCATATTGTTAACTAGTGAATGCAACCAGAAAGAGATTTTCTTCCTCAAAAAACAAAAATGTTTGCATACTCAGGGTCCACATATCCAGGGGTTCCAGCGACTGTAGTTGTCATATGAGTAATGTCGTCGGTTGCACAGATCTTTGACAGTCCAAAATCTGCAAGTTTCGCTTCTGAATTTCCATTGAGAAGGATGTTGCTTGTCTTCACATCCCTATGTATGATTGGCAGCCTACATCCTGAATGCAGGTATTCCAGCCCTGAATCCCACATAACAATTAATTTCCGAAATGCATGATGCTTATTCATGAAAAGAAATATGGAACCGCTTTAATATGAGTGTGAACCTTTGGCAGAGCTTAAAGCAATTTTCAGCCTTTGTTTCCAACTAAGCACCACTGAGCTCCCGGAATCCTCTGCATGAAAGGATACAAGTACTGGAGATTAGCAGTCAGCTAATTTCTCTAATTTCTTTCACCTGATCCACTTTCTTAAGTAGGACTTTCAAGGGGAACTTGTGGTTGCTTTGAAAAGAAAATGCTGTAAACTAAACCAAACAAATGATGATCATCTAGCGTTGATACCTGATAATAGCTCCCTCAAGTTTCCTCCAGACATATATTCATAAAGTAGTATCATATTATCTCCTTCTTCACAGAATCCATGGAAAGAGACCAGGTACTTGTGATGAACTTTTGTCAACAACTTAATCTGCAAGCGTTGAAACAAGGTTGGCTGATGAGGATGTCATGTATAACGCAGCAAGTTCTTTTGCTTCAAATTGAATTCTAGAAACAAACCTCTGCAGCAAATTCTTTGCAGCTTTGCACTGTTGTTCTGGTCAAAGTCTTGACTGCCACTTCACTGCCATCTATTAGCTTTCCATAAAACACGGTTCCAGATCCTCCTTTCCCGATCATCCTCTGGAAGTTATTAGTTATCCTCATTATGTCCTTGTATGTGAACAAATAGCTACTTTCTAATGCCAAATGGGTGTGTGTCTTTCCATTCACATTGTCGTTATCTGGCACAGAAGCAGAGATGGTTAACAGTCATGTGGTATGTATATATATATATATATATGTATATATATATACTTAGAGAAGAATGTCGAGACTCATACTACTGCTGGTGGTTGAACCTTGGTTCCGTCTCATATTATTCTTTCTCTGAAGGATCGAAGCTAGAATGATTCCAAGAATGAATATGAATAGAGTTGGAGCACAAATGGAGAGCACTAGCAAAATAACATTGTGTTTCTTCTTGCAGGTTCCATCCAGACAAAGTTGGGTATAATTGTCCAGCCTGTGAGCAAGAAAACTCATTTCTTAGACAAGGATTGACGATTAAGTAGCTGTTCATTGTTTAGGATTAATAATTTAAACCAGACCTTACTGAAAGTGATCCATCATCCATCCTCTGTTTGAGGGTACTTGGAATTGGGCCAGAAAGGTGATTACCTGATAAATCTCTGGATGCCCAGTTTTGTGTGACAATTCCATTACGCAAAAGAAGGAGAGTTAGTATCAATCCCATGCATTAAAAAAAAAATCTAACTCTTGTGTATGTGTTAATGATGATTGAGAGATTAAAATTTTGTACCTCTTCATTATTCCTGCTTTATGCATTCATAAAGTGTAGATTCCTAATAAAGATAAAGCGAGTCCAATTCTTGTTTGTCTGAATTTTTTCCTACTTTTGGTTTCTTGAGCAGTCCGTGACGTCTGTCATGGTAGTATCAACTACTATCAAAGAACATCCGAAATTGAGAAGTACAGATTTCTTCTCAAGAGATATGCACCTAGTTGTCTCTAAGAAGTCAGTCATATAAAGGATGGCTCATCATTGCTTCAAACTGGGGAAGTTGAAGTTCAAATGACAGGCAATCCGAAGGCAAAACTGTTGATCCAGGATTTCATTTTTCGAGAATATTACTTTTGATGATCACGTTGGAGGAGAATTGTTAAGCATACTTACAGCGTCATTAAACTTGTCATTTTTCCCAGGAAATCAGGTATGGGCCCTTCCAAGTCATTTCCCGACAAGTTCCTGCAATATCAGAAGATCAGAAATAATTTCACCTTAACAGGATCATTTGTCCATAGATTAGAAGGAAAGGTATACTCACAATGAATGAATTGATGCAAATTGATAGATATAATTGGATATGGAGCCATTTAAGCGACTATACGAGAGATCCCTGCGTAGTAATTAACATTGAACTAATTGCGACTGTTGACAGTAAAAGGTTCACAAGAAAGACAAATCAGTGTTGCTTACAAGGAAATGATTTTTGGTGATGAAGGATTTTCATAGCTGCAGCCCAATCCATCCCAAGGGTAGCCCTGGGGAAGACATGGATCAGAATTCCAGTTTTTCTTCAAGTTGTAATGGTCTCTAGTTCCCCTGATTGCGTCAACTGCAACGAAGATGTTTCAAGACCAACGGTGGCCAGCATCAACAAGCTTGTTATACGAAAACCAGAAATGATTCTAATTTCTATGGAATAGAGTTCCTAAAGACCCACCATCCTGCTCGTTGGTCGCAGAGCCAGTGACATCACGTGCTTCGTAGACCTCAAGAGCATTTATAATTGGCCCACGAGTAGAAGTCTGTGTAACATTTATTGAGAACGAATAGCTTACCAGAGTGTCAGGTGAAGTGCTGTATACGGTGTTCGAAGCAAGATATCTAAGAACTAAAGAATCTAACCAAGGTTGTCCATTCTTGGTGATTGTGAGATTTCTTGTTTGGTTTCCTTTGTAGTCTATCAGCTCCGCAAAATGGAAGAAAGCATAGATGCGAGCACTGGGTTTCGTGTTCCATTTGATTGTGATGGGACCGGGTGAGGTCACAGCAGTCTGCATAATGGCAGTGGGCCGTCCAAATCTCTTGGTAGAGTCTTCCTTTACTTCCAGATTTGTGATAAGTGGAGTCCCATATAGATTGTGGTCTGGTGTCCATATACGATCATAGGGATCAGCAGGAAACCTGTGTGCCATAGTTGAACCTTTATTTTTCAAAATTTTCAGAAGAAAATGGATGAATTTTATTTCGTTATTTACAACAAACAGAAATCGGAGTCACCTTCCACGAAGGGCAACAATGCAAGTTGCAAACAGAATGAAGACGCAAGCAAGTTTTTTTTTTTTTTTTTTTAGAAGTGTTTTTCTTTTGGTTTTTTGATATTTCTGTAAGGAACGTGAGGTATTTTGGCATCTTTTGTCTGTAAATGTATAAGTTTCAGTTAAGCACTCCAATGTATAGCGAAGTAGGAACCATCTTCAGTTTCAGAATGGGAGGCAATTTTGCGTGTAATTAAAACACGTGCAACGGCCGTGACTGTGGACCAGGTTCATCTGGACTACTCCAAACCCGAAGTCAAGGTTAGCTCAGTCCACCCCAGGCCTGCTAGGTGAAAATTTAAAAAATATAATTTTAAGATAATAATATATAACATAATTAATCATAATAAAATGTATAATTATATGTAATATGTATATTAAAAAAATATTATTAAAAATAAGTTATTGGACCTGGACCAACAACTTGTCAGCGAGCCTAGTGCTTAATATTCAGGCTCACCTCACTTCCTTGAGGAAGTCAGCCCATATATTCTAAGCTGGGTTTAATTTACTAGACTTTCTAAAGGAACCTTGGACTAAAAACTATGGAGCATTTGAAGTCCTTGGCTGAATCCAGCGGAGTCACAGCTAGGCCTGGGCATCGGGTCGGCCGGATGTCCAAAACTCGAGCTCGAGCCAGGCTCAGTTACAATAAAAAATATTTTTTAAAATTTAAAATATTTTTTGAATATAAAATATATTAAAAATAATAAAATATATATTATTAATTAAAGATAATATTTAAAATCTATCGGGCCAAATCAGGTACCCATCCGTCAACCCGGGCCTGTTTTCTTGGGTATGGGCCTGGGCCCGATGCCCACCTCTAGTGATGGCCAGTATTGGTGAATTTGCTGATACTTACCATATCTCCTGACTCTCAATTTCTAAAATTTTTGTAGTACTTATTTTTTTCTTTTCTTAAATGTAAGAAGAAAGAAATAAATAGATGTGCCCTATTTCTCTAGCTATGTCTAGATATGCAAACACTAGTTTCTTAAGGGGCCATATAGTTATAGTAACAGTTTGTAACTGTACCATGAGTCAGTCCCAAAGTTGGTGACAGTTACATGAAATATATATTGTAACACAATCACAGTGTCCCATGAATCTACTCCAGTATTGGAAGTAGATTCATTTAACAGTAACTACCAAATGACCGCTAAGGTAAGCTGCTAAATAGCGTCTGATAAAAAAGAATCCATGAGCGAAAATTGCATAAAGACAGCACCTTGATTCTTTGGTAGATCCGAAGTCGATTCTCTTGAAGGTCACAAGCGATGATCCGTTGGCAGGTGAGTATATACCATCATATGGCCGAAGTTCCAAAGCTGATATGAACGGCGTGCTGTTGCCCGTCTTAAGCAAACACACTGATAGGGAAGTTGAGGTTGCACTCTTGATTATCTCGGTTCGTAAAACATGAGTTGCATTATCCAGCTGAATCGTGTTCCAGAGGTCTAGCCCCATGTAGATGTCGAATTTTGGAACCGAGCTCAACCCGTCGTAATTCCCATACATGAAGGAAGCTCGGACCATGTATCTCGAGCCTGAAGTCAAGGGTTCTAAACTGTAGCAGTTCCTTGTATACTGTGGAAAGCTTCTTACTGTTTGGTAGATTCGTGGACTGCTGGTCACATAGTCCGTAGAGATTTGGTTCGCAACTCCACTGGATATATATGAATGGTCAGAGGTGTAAAATAGACCAATATCAGTACTGTTGTAGCTTGTACCATCTGGGGTGCCACAGTCCAAACTGATAAAACCTGCAGGGAGCAAAGAGACGACGTTTGGTGGACCAGAATTAATGACGCTTTCTCAATCAATTCATTCATTAAGGCGAGCGTTTGATATACTTAGAATCATGAAATTGTAGAATCAAATGCCAATTTTTTTAAGGAATTGGAATTACTAAACAAACGTGGTATTTTTGTTTTCCGAATTAAAAAAACTAAAACCTAAAATTTTGATTTCAATCTAATTTGAAGATGAATTAAGATTTTGAAATTTTGGTTCTTGAGTCAAAATTTCAAACCATCAAACACCCTCCTAAGGCTCCATTCGGGAGTCTTACATTCCATCCCATGATGATGGAGATACGATTTCTGCAACAGAAGTGCAAGGGTTGCTATGTTTCCGCATCTCTCGTTTGATTCACCCGTTGATCGTTGGAACAGTAGGGGGGCCTTCGTTCCAGATGTGTTTTGCTGGACATCAACCCCACACTTGATAACTATGGGAATGATCTAGTGTCCTTACCTTCTTGAGCTGCTACTTGAAGATGGAAGGCAGCAAGAAATAGCAGAAAGAAGCAGCCCCATGCCATCATGATCGAGGGAGTACTGTGGCTTCCCCTCCCGCCTTAAGTTTCCCTTCCTAAGGGACATTAACAACCTGCTCCCCACAACAATATATCGGAGGCACACACGGTTGTGTATTCATTGCAAATCACGAGTCAGCGGCGTGGTTCTTACTCGGTAGACTGCGGCTTCCGTATATCAATTTCTATGAAGTGCTGTGCATTTTTGACTTTTTAACTTTTTTAAAATCCTTTTTCAACCTTTTCAAAAGAGTTTTTCTTTTCTTTTATATATATTTTAATGGGAGCATTTTGGTGTGCACCTAACCACTTTGTCGATTAACCGTTTATCACGTAACAGGCCAAGTCTTTGAATAATAACTTATTAGTTGACTTGACTCCAATGACGTACGTATCGAATGGGCAGAAGAAAGAAAGGAGCAGAACCGGACATTAAAGCAATAGCGGAGCCAGAATTTTTTGGTTGAAAGGTATTTGAGTTGACAAGTTCCTCGCAATAACAAGGGAAACTTCTCCTATGAACCTTGAATTGCATGGAAGTGGTCTCACTCTTAATGCCAAAAAACTCACTTTGACAAGTTCTATTTTCCAATGAAACAGAAGAAAGGACTCACTTCCATTCAGATTTGGAAGGAAATGCTTAGATTTATCGTGGAAAAAACCCCCGTTTCAACTTAGCAAACAGGCTACTAGTCATGCAGTTAGGAAAACTGAAGCAGAGAAACCATAAACTTTGAATAAAAGGATCCCTATGCCAAACGTCAATTTCTTGTGGAAGTTGTTGAACAGCTACCTTGGATATTTAACACCGACATATTTTCTCTAGCGACACCCGTTTCTGTCGCTGTTGCTGAGTCTAGATCCACGCATACTTGTTCTGTCCATTGAGGCTACGACTTTCTACAACGGGCAAGAAAAAGCAGACCATACTTGCTCTCTTAACCTTGCATATGAAATATTTATTTGGGAAGTCAGTGGTGGAGTTAGAAATTTCTAACTAAGGGCCATTGAAGGTTTAACTTTTAAATTTTATGGGGAACTCTAATGTAAATAAGTAAAAAATTAAGCATCAACATAAAATAAAACATTTTTTTGTGGACTGGTGTGGGCACATGCGGCTCCACCACCGATTTGGAAATTCACAAAGCAAGCTAAGGAAACATTTAAACATTGACTTGTGAATGAAATAATACAAACCAAAAATCAAATAATTGATGGGTATGTATATCATACAAAGGATTTTGGGCAGCCTTCTCCAGGTTCGGGTTTTCCCATTTGGCTCAACCAGAAAATCATTGAAGATGACATACTTAAGAAACAATAGCGAGAAGAAACGGTGTCGATCGCTTTTTGATCTCTTGTGACAAAAATTTCAACTTGTTGATTACTTGTTGTAAGGATGAAATGATTTTGTTATAACTGAAAGAGTACCTTAATTCGAAGATCCTTTGTGCTGATGTCTCTGTGATCATACATCAAAAATCATTCCTAGCTATTTGAAAGAGCATATCCTAAAATTTTAAAAATTTAGTTTAATTTATATTAAAAATTTTGAAAAATTATATTTTGACCGCTGTGAACAGCGCCTACAATGAAAAATTCCTACGTTTGCTCCTGCAAATATATATGTTCAAAAGAATACAACTAAAATCATATTTCAAGGCATGCATTAACAGTCAAAAGAATCTCATGCATTAGTTACCATGAAGTGACGTTAATTGATTGTTTTTTTTATGGAGTTGGATTTATCTCTGTCATGGTCATGCCCTAGTGAAGCCCTTTTCGAACTTTTAATCTCATTTACCAGGAAGTCTTTAAGTATAATAGTCTAAGAGGCTAAAAGATAAACTAAGTAATAGTTATTTATTTCCAAATTGTTTGCACATACAAGTTTTTAAACTAAAAGATGCGCTAAGAATTTAGGCGTCAAATTGGTATTTGAATGTTTATGATGTTTACTCAACTTCATTAATAAAATACAATTCTGTAAATCCTTCTTTTTATCTGAACAACATCTAGATCTGTAAACAGGTGATCACATCATTACTAGAAAACGACAATGAAACAACTTTGGCATCTGTTGTCTCTCCTGTTTTTGAACATTTAGAGAGAGAAAGGGAGGTGGAGATAAGCTATTTGAGGAGTCCAAGCTTTACGTATACACAGGCAGGCAATATGAAACTTAAAAACAAAAAAGGAAATCAAAGGAGGTGAGGACCTTGTGCTTGAATAATGAGACCATCACGAGCAACTCGAGTCGGCTCAGGCTCAAGCTCAAGCTCAAGCTCGACCTGGCTTTTTTTTTTTATACGAATGGAGTTTAATAGAGTCAAGATTCGAGTTGCATGGACTTGACTATATTAAATTGACTGGGCTCGTGTGTGCGGACTTATGCAATCGGTCGGCATTCCTCCCTATTAACAAAAAAATTAGGAGCAGTCCAGTTAATTTTCGTTCCAATTTTTCTGTCAATTTATGCGTGTTTTTTTCTCTTTAATTGCTTGTATTGTCGAGGATTTCATCGAACCCATTTGTGACTGAATTCGGTCGGCACCAACCACCAGCCCATCAACGCACGTTGGAGCTTTAAACAAGTCGACCCCTAGACGAGCTCGAGCCAAGTAAGATATGAGTCGTGTGAAGCTGGAGCTCGGCTCAGCTCGTGTGTGTGAGGACCAAAGAGAAAAAGTAGAAGCCTTACCCTTGTGAGGACCAAAGATATGAGTGGTGTAAAGCTGGAGCTCGACTCAGCTCGTGTGCATCCGGTGTGAAGGTAAAAGAGAAAGAAAAACTAGAAGCCTTACCCTTGTGAAACAGAACTCCCATCACGTGATCAATACTTAGATGCATCTAAAATCGATCAGTGGCTCTGATCTTGATGCGGGGAAATTTGTTCTGTACAACACAAAAAGTGGTTCGACTGAGGTTATACTAGAAAAGTAAAAGGTAGGAAGCCAAAAAAAAAAAATCATGATCCAGATTTAGAGAAGAATCTACAGGACTCTGAATCAAGTAAAACTGCGGAAGAAAAAGTTACTAGTGCAAAAGTGGAAGGCGAAGGTGATAAAAGGGAAAGAATAACCTCATAAGATAGCTTTCATCAGATGGTGATTCAAGATTGGGATCATTTAGTTACTGGGCCATGGGTTAAGATCCGAGCCATACATACCAAAACTCGGCTAACTTGGCTGAGAATAGTTTGACCCAAAGGTTCGTTGAATCCGTTGGGAACCGCAGAGTTAGGCGCGATATGAGTTTCAGCAATATATGAAATGAAATTAACAAGAACCGCAATGAAATGATTCTTTATACAGCAAGGAGGACTCCGCTCCCGCCCGTGCGCCCCCTTGTTTCTTTTTGTTTCTAGCAGCTTTCAATTCCTGAGAAAGAATGAGTTCGCTTCTTTGTAGCTGCTTCACGAATCTAAACTAAAAAACGAAAATCACGTAACTGTTAACTGTTTCATGAATTTAAAACACTTTTAAGTTGTTCCATGAATCTCTCAGACTCTTTGGGTTATATTCATGTTCTATTTGCCAAACAGACCGACGGCAAAGGTTTGCTTCTGGAGCCAACTCTCTTTTAACCTTATCCCTCGGAAGTGATGCATTTGTGTCTGTAAATTTCTTCCATGTTTTCTTCTAGGAAGAGCCGGACCCTTTTTTCCAAGTTTTGAAGGGCAGGTTGATCAGTTTAAAGCTGAAAAGGAATCAATGACGGAGGGGATGTCTGTCACAGGTACTGTTGACTCATATCACCTTAACAAGTCAAGTACTCCTTGAAGGTTAAAGTTGAAAAAATTGAACTCCATATACTGTTACGGCTTTTTCTATGAATACATGTCAAAACATGCTGGTTTACTAAAAACGAGTTATAGGAAAACTCTTTTTTTGTATTATCTAAACATGCTTAAAATGACATTTTGAGAACAAAACCACTCTTTTACCTCCAAAAATTGGTTTTTGAATGTCAACTAAACCCCTGTTATACCTTTTTTCAATTTTATAGAAAATTTAGGACCTCTTCAAATTTGTAAAAAAAAAAATAAGTGTGTCCTCTCTTACAAAAAAAAAAAAAGGCTTCCCAATTTGTCATGCCATGGATACTCATCCACGCCACAAACCTCATGTTGTCTTAATGTATTTCAATTTTAACGGCAATTAGAAAAGGGGCCGGAGGGCAGGAGGTCAACTTTCAATTTCAATCGTCTGAACGAAATCATCTGTCTTTGTGTCTAGCACAACCATAAAAATCAGCAATCTCAAAATATAGTGCCTGTATAGATCGGACCACATTGCCTTCGGTATAATATAATGTGAAGATGGTAATTTGAAGACCTTCTCCTCACCTTGCTGATGGGTACATAGATGAATCAATGTCCGACTGAGAATGGCCTTCAAAAGACAGGGCGCCAGAAACTCCTTCTCTTACTGAACCTGGGTCTTCAATCTCCACGGCCGTCTTCAACCCATTCACAACTTCTGTCGTGGTTGGCCTTCTAATTCGCTTTCTCTTCACCGCATGTCAGAGCTATCTCTACAACTTTCCATATAGAGTTAACCTTGTATTGGCCTTGGAGCCTAGGGTCTACAATGCTCGCAACATCTCCCCTCATAATTTTGGGGGTAACCCATTGGAGGATTTGGACTCGCCGCGATTCCAATGTTAATATGGCACGGTGGCCTGTGATGAGCTCGAGAAGAACCATCCCAAAACCATATACATCACTTTTCTCTGTAAGTTTGTTTGTGTAGTAATACCTGAAATAAAAAAAGAAAATGATAAATAAGAAAAGAAACAGAGATGTTCTATAGTTGGCTAAGTTTACAGACGAGATCTTGAACTCTGACAAGGATAAATTCAACAGTCAGTATGCCTTACCTTGCAGGCATACCGATGAGTGTCCAAAAACGCAAATTTCGTGAGGCTTAACTGTGTTAGTATGCCTTAACTTCTAAATGGTGAGCAAAATTTTGTAGAAGTTGTAATTCCATTTTCTGAACCGTTAGATGCACAACTGAAGCACAATAATATGCAGAATATGTGGAATCAACCATGCTGTTAGCTAGTGGGTACAATCATGCCGTCAACTAGAGAATGTAATCAGAAAAGAATTTCGTTGTACAAAAAGAAAATGTTTACTTACTCAGGGTCCACGTATCCAGGGGTTCCATAGACTGAAGTTGTTATATGGGTAATGTCGTCGGCTGCACAGTTTTTCGACAGTCCAAAATCTGCAATTTTGGCTTCTGAATTTCCATTGAGAAGGATGTTGCTTGTCTTCACATCCCTATGTATGATTGGCGGCCTACATCCTGAATGCAGATATTCCAGCCCTGCATCCCAAATAACAATTAATATCTGAAAATTAATGATGCTTATTCATGAAAAGAAATATGGAACCGTTTCAATCTGAGTGTGAACCTTTGGCAGAGTTTAAAGCAATTTTCAGTCTTTGTTTCCAACTAAGCACCACTGGGCTCCTGGAATCCTCTGCATGAAAGGATACAAGTACTGGAGATTAGAAGTCACCTAATTTCTCTAATTTCTTTTACCTGATCCACTTTCTTAAGTGGGACTTTCAAGGGGAACTTCTTGTTGCCTCGAAAAGAAAATGCTGCAAACTGAACCAAACAAATAATGATCATCCAGCGTTGATACCTGATAATAACTCCCTCAAGTTTCCTCTAGACATATATTCATAAAGTAAAATCATATTATCTCCTTCCTCACAGAATCCATGGAAAGAGACCAGGTACTTGTGTTGTGATGAACTTTTGTCAACAACTTGATCTGCAAGCGTTGAAACGAGGTTGGCTGACGAGGACGTCATGTATAATGTAGCAAGTTTTTTGCTTCAAATTGAATACGAGAAACAAACCTCTGCAGCAAATTCTTTGCTCCTTTGTAAAAGAATGAATGAAAGAGCAGAGGAAAGACAGATTTACGTGGTTCAGTCAATTCGACTTACATCCACGAGAGATCATTTCATTTTTCTATTTCATCATCCTACATCATACATAGAGGCTTTTCTTTTTATCATGGTTCCATTTGAACCGTTGTGAATAGATTTCCTTTCTATTTTGTTTTCAGCCGTTTCTCTTGGTATTGATTGGAGACGTTGAGTCCTCTTTCCATCTTCAATTCTCTTACCGTTGTCACTAAGCCTCTTTCCATCTTCAATTCTTTGACCGTTGCCATCATTGTTCTTTCCATCTTCAATTCTCCTTTCTTTGGTAGAGTCGTGTCTTTCCTTAAGATCCCCCCTCAAGTTCACCGTCTTAGAAGAAGATGTGAGCTTGACTAGATTGAGTTGAGGGAGAATTGAGTGGTGAGGACGCTTCATTAAAGGCTTGGTGAAAATATCTGCAATTTGGTCTTTAGTAGACACATATTGAATCATCATCTCTCCACGAGCTAACTTTTCGCGAACAAAGTGTAAATCAATTTCAATATGCTTGCATCTGTTATGATATACAGGATGTGATGCAAGATAAGCTGCCCCAACATTATCACACCAAAGAACAGGTTTTGATTCTTGAGAGATTCCAAGTTCATGAAGGAGTAGTTGAACCCAAGTGATTTCCGCAGTGGTGTTAGCAATAGATCTATATTCTGCCTCTGTGCTAGACCTTGATACAACATTTTGTTTCTTAGCACTCCAAGATACTAGATTTTCTCCAATAAAAACTGCATATCCGCCAGTCGATCGTCTGTCATCTGGGCATCCTGCCCAATCAGCATCACTGTACGCCATAATATTCATAGTGGATGATCTCTTAAGAAGTAAGCCATGATCTATGGTGAACTTCAGATATCTGAGTATGCGTTTGACAGCTGCCCAATGAAGGTCGGTTGGAGAATGCATAAATTGGCATACTTTATTTACAGCGAAAGCAATGTCAGGTCTTGTCATGGTTGCATATTGCAGTCCTCCAACAATACTTCTATACAAAAAATGATCATTGAATTTTGTCCCAGATGAAACAGTTAAGATAGGACTTGTAGCCATAGGTGTTGACATGGGTTTGGCGCCGATCATATTTGTTCGTTTCAATAAATCTCCAATGTACTTTTGTTGAGAAAGGATCAATCCTTGAGTGGTATATTTAACTTCGATGCCCAAAAAATAATGTAAATCTCCCAAGTCTTTGATGGCAAATTCAGAACTAAATGAGAGAATAAGCTTTTGAATATAAATTTCTGAATTTCCTGTAACAATGATGTCATCAACATATACAAGAACATATGCAACGATATTTTCTTTTCTAAAAATGAAGAGGGATGTATCAGTACGAGCTTCTTGAAATCCCATTTTGTAAAGAAATGTACTCAGTCTAGCAAACCAAGCTCTTGGAGCTTGTTTTAGACCATACAAAGCTTTATGTAATTTGCACACATGTTCTGGAAAACGACGATTTTCAAAACCAGGTGGTTGAGTCATAAAAACTTCTTCAATAAGAGTTCCATGGAGGAATGCGTTTTGTACGTCAAGTTGCTTAATTTTCAATTTGTTTTGAAGAGCAATGGTCAAGACAGTCCTAATAGTGGTGGGTTTGACAACAGGGCTAAAAGTTTCAGTGTAGTCTATACCTTCCTTTTGACTATATCCCTTGGCTACTAACCTAGCTTTGTACCGTTCTATAGAGCCATCCGCCTTCCTTTTTATCTTGAAAACCCATTTACACCCAATAACATGCTTGGCATCCTTGGGAGAAACAAGTGTCCAAGTTTGATTTCGGACAAGTGCATTGTATTCATTTTCCATAGCTTCTTTCCACTTCTCACGTTGCAAGGCTTCAATATGACTAGGTGGTTCACTTTCTTCAGTCAAGAAAGATGTTAAAGCTAAAGGGTATTTGGTAGAAGAATATGATTGAAAATCTTGAAGTTTTGGGTTTGGTTTGACTATTCCTAGTTGTGAACGAGTAACCATCGTATGAGTTCTAGAGGGAGCAGGTATTCCATATTCAATTGGATCAGCTCTACAAGTGGGATTTGGTGCAAGATGTACATCTTGGTTGTGTCTTGGTTCACCATTTGGACTACGACTTTGGTTGTCACTTTGACCACCTAGTTGTTGACTGTTTAGTTGTTGACTGTCATCAAACTCGTCGAAATGAGGGCATTGCTCTATATTAGGATCAGCTTGATGTGTCACAAGATGTGGCTCTAAGGTCTGGATGGTAGTGAGTTTTGGAGCGGGTAGAGCAAAGAGAATAGGATGGCCATCTTGGTTTTCTGGCTTGTAATTTTCTCTATATTTTTGTGTTTTGAATGGAAATTCTTTTTCATTGAAAACAACATGTCGTGTCACAAAAATTTTATTGTTTTTCAAATTCAAACAGTAGTAGCCTTTTTGTTGTGGGGCATACCCCAAAAAGACACTTCGTTCAGATCTATAGTCAAGTTTATGTTTTGCATATGGACGAAGATAAGGAAAACACTCACAACCAAAAACTTTTAGGAAATTGTAATCTGGTGCTCTTTTAAAAAGTTTTTCTAAGGGTGATAGATAATCAAGAGTTTTTGTTGGCATGCGGTTAATAAGATAGACTGCACTAGAAAAAGCATATGACCAGAATTCTTTTGGAACATTAGCATCAGCCATAAGTGCAAGACCTGTTTCTACTATGTGTCGGTGACGTCTTTCAGACATACCATTTTGTTTGGGAGTGTGTGGACAGGTGATCCTGTGACCGATGCCATGCTCAATCAAAAAGGATTTTAATCCTACAAATTCACCGCCTCCATCTGTATGAAGATATTTAATTTTGCAATCTGTAAGATTTTCAACTAGAGATTTGAAGGTTTTAAATATGATGGAAACATCAGATTTATTTTTCAGTAAGTATAACCATGTGTATCTAGAGAAACCATCCACAAAAATCACATAGTATCTAAAATTATTTGAACTTGTAATTGGAGATGGACCCCAAACGTCTGAATAAATAATTTCAAGAGGAACAGTCGCTTTATATGTAGAGGTTTTAAAAGGCAATTTATGATGTTTGGCTTTAAGACAAGCCTCACACAAAGACATAGAAAACATGCTATCATAAAGCAAATCAGAATTAACTAAGAGTCTTTTAACTAATGAAAAAGCGGGATGTCCAAGACGTTTGTGCCATATATCAATAGGCTCCTTGTTGCTGCTCAATGCTTCTTTATTCTTGCTGTCAAGCTTTATTTTGTAGAGACCTCCACTAGTTGTTCCTTGGCGGAGCACCATCCCTGTTACTCGATCCTTAACAAAACATAAGTCAGGATGGAATTCAAAACAAACATTATTATCCCTACAAAATTTTCGAACCGATAGTAAGTTTTTAGTAATTTTTGGCACATGAAGAATACCATTTAAGCACAAGTTCGGAGAAATAATGGAAGAGCCAACGTTAAGAATATGCAAACCTGATCCATCACCAATCTTTAATGCGTCTCCACCTTGATATGCAGTATGAATAGATAAATTGTTGATGTCGTTGGTGATGTGGTGGGTCGCTCCCGAATCCGGATACCAATTATCGTCCCCCACTTGCTGGTTGTGAGAATTTCCAATTGAAGAGTGATAGGCTTGAGGACTCGATCCAAAGTTAGGTCGTTTTTCTTTGAGAAGATTGGTATATGAATAGCAGTTTTTAGCCACATGCCCAACTTTCTCACATATTTGACAAGTCAGTCTTTCTTTTCCTTGAAAATTCCTGTTCTTGTTTTGATAATTATTTCTCCCTCTTCCTCTATAGTTTTGATACCTACCATAATTGTTCTTTATCACATTGTTGGCAGCTGGAGTCAAAGATTCAACTTGGACTTCATTCTCCTTTTGGTTTGCCTCTTGCATAAGGAGGAGACCGTGCAGCTCATTTAACGTTATAGCCTCCTTTCTAATTTCCATGCTAGTTCTGAAGGCAGCATACTCTGATGGTAAACCTTTAAGAATATAGAGGACCAAATCATCTTCATCAACTGGTTTTGATGCTGTAGCTAATTGATGTGCTATCATTTTGGCTTTATGAATATATGCATCCATGCTTAAAATTCCTTTCTTGAGGTCCTGTAACTGAGATTTTAGTTGCATAATCCTGGACCTAGAATGAGCAGCGTATGACTGCTTGAGATATTTCCATACTTCAGCAGAGGATTTCAGCCCTACAATCTGAGTGTGAATGTTTTCCGATAAGGATGATTTGATCCAGCTTAACAACAGCTGATCCTGTCTAAGCCATTGAACATATTCTTGGCTTATTATGGTATTACTTCCATCCACGTATATGGGTGGCATCGGTTTAGAACCATCTATGAACCCCATTAAATCACAAGATATCAAAATGGGAACAAACTGAGATTCCCATATCAAGTAGTTTTCAGCATTAAGCTTGATGCTTAAGAAATGCTGTAAATTGTTGGGATATTGCATGA
The DNA here is from genome assembly GCF_008831285.2 of Nymphaea colorata. Classification (NCBI taxonomy): domain Eukaryota; kingdom Viridiplantae; phylum Streptophyta; class Magnoliopsida; order Nymphaeales; family Nymphaeaceae; genus Nymphaea; species Nymphaea colorata. The sequence goes on from NC_045143.1 coordinate 7,024,442, forward strand.
GTGGGGAAGTGAAAATCATACCAGAACTTGTATTGACTGAAGATCCTGAATTTTCTGATGTGTGTGCTGAAGAAGACGTCATGCCTATCAGCTTTTATTGAAGAACTCACAGAACTATGCACGAACCCGCCGGAAAGTTGTTGCAAAATCAGCCGGCGCTGTCAGCTCCGGCGACGTCAGGGGTCGAGCAATAGCTCGTTGGAATCGTCTTCTCCTGAGGAATCTCCCTACCAATTTTCAGAATTTTTGACTCTGCCTGTGAGGAGATATGAATTTTGGAAGAGGTCTGTCTTGAAGAAATTGCAGAACTGTGCACAAAACCCACCGGAAACCTGTTGGGAAAACGGCCGGCGCTGTCAGCTCTGGCGATGTCAAGGGTCGAGCAAGTTGGAATCGTCTATTCCTGAGGAATCTCCCTACCAATTTTCAGAATTTTTGACTCTGCCTGTAAGGAGATATGAATTTTGGAAGAGGAGCCTGTTGCTTTGCATAACTGTGCACGAACCCGCCGGAAACCTGTTGCGAAAACGGCCGGCGCTGTCAGCTCTGGCAATGTCAGAGGTCGAGCAATAGCTCGTTGGAATCGTATGTTCTTGAGGAATCTCTTTACAAATTTTCAGAATTTTTGATGCTGCCTGTAAGGAGATATGAATTTTGGAAGAGGAGTCTGTCACTGGAAACCTCCTGCCAGGATTGTGCATCCAACGCTGCCAGCAATCACCAAGTATGTTCGGTGGAGATATCTGCCACCATATGGCTCTGATACCATAAAAGAAAGAATGAAAGAGCAGAGGAAAGACAGATTTACGTGGTTCAGTCAATTCGACTTACATCCACGAGAGATCATTTCATTTTTCTATTTCATCATCCTACATCATACATAGAGGCTTTTCTTTTTATCCTGGTTCCATTTGAACCGTTGTGAATAGATTTCCTTTCTATTTTGTTTTCAGCCGTTTCTCTTGGTATTGATTGGAGACGTTGAGTCCTCTTTCCATCTTCAATTCTCTTACCGTTGTCACTAAGCCTCTTTCCATCTTCAATTCTTTGACCGTTGCCATCATTGTTCTTTCCATCTTCAATTCTCCTTTCTTTGGTAGAGTCGTGTCTTTCCTTAAGACTTTGCACAGTCGTTCTGGTCAAAATCTTGACTGCCACTTCACTGCCATCTATTAGCTTTCCATAAAACACGGTTCCAGATCCTCCTTTCCCAATCATCCTCGGGAAGTTATCACTGCCACCTATTAGCTACTTTCTAATGCCACAAGAGTGTGTATCTTTCCACTCACTTTGTCGTTATCTGGCACAGAAGCAGAGATGGTTAATAGTCATGTGGTATATCTATATATATACACCTAGAGAAGAATGCAGAAACTCCTACTACCACTGATGTTTGAATCTTGGTTCTGTCTCATATTATTCTTTCTCTGAAAGATCATAACTAGAATGATTCCAAGAACGAATATGAATATCGTAGGAGTACAAATGGAGAGCACTAGCAAAACAACATTGTGTTTGTTCTTGCAGGCTCCGTCCAGACAAAGTTGGGTATTATTGTCCAGCCTGTAAGCAAGAAAATTCATTTTTTAGAAAATGAATTGATGAGTAAGTAGCTGTCCACTGTTTAGGACTACTAATTTAAACCAGACCTTACTGAAAGTGATCCATCATCCATCCCCTGTTTGAGGGTGCTTGGAATTGGCCCAGAAAAGTACCTGATAAATCACTGAAAGAATCACAGTTTTGGGTAACAATTCCATCAGGCAAATTATATATAAAAAAAAAAGTGTTAGTATCTATTCAATGCATTCCAAAAATTTAGATCTTGTGCATGTGGTAATAGTGTCTATCCTTTTCAGCTGAAGACTAAACTTTTCTAGTTCTTCAGTCTTCCACCATCATGCTTTTGTGGAGTATAGATGCCTACTGAAGAGATATTAACTCCTAGTTTTGTTTTATCTGAGTATGTTTCGACTCTTTGTTTCTTGAGAACTTTATAACCTCTGTCATGCCTCACGATGAAGTTCTAGTGTGGAAGAACTTCCAAAAATTTTGACAAGTACAGAGTTCTGCTCTGCTCTAGAGATCTGCACTTAGTTGTATGTTACGAAGTCAGCCACATCATAGGAGGCTTATCTTTGCTTCAAAAATAAGAAAGATGAAGTCCTAACGGAAGGCAATCCAAAGGCAAAGATTGACATTTTTTGAGAATTTTACTTTGGTCGTGCTTGAGAAAAATTGACAGCCATACTTACAGCACTATTAAACTTGTTATTTTTGCAAGGAAATCAGGTATTTGTCCTTCCAAGTTATTTTCGGATAAGTTCCTGTACCAGCGATTTATTAGAAGGAATATTTTGCTTAAAAGGACAATTTTTGCCATATATCAGAAGAAAAAGCATACTCTCAATGAGTGAATTGATGTAAATTGATAGAAATAATTGGTTACGGAGCCATTTAAGCCATTATACGAGAGATCCCTGTGTGGTAACATTGAACCAATTAGGATACTTGACAGTAACAAAAGTTCATAGCAAGCAAGAAACGAATGTGCCACTGACAAGGAAACTATTCTTGGTGTTGATAGATTTTGATCGCTGCAGCCCAATCCATCCCAAGGGTAACCCTGGGGAAGGCATGGATCAGAAATCCAATTTTTCTTCAGGTTGTAATGGTTTTTAATTCCCATTATTGCGTCCACTGCAAGAAAAAAGTTTCAGACAACACGCGAGCCAGGATCAGTGAGCTTGTTAAAGAAACTAAAGATCATGTAGAATAGAGTTCCTGCAGACCCACCATCCTGTTCATTGGTCGCAGATTCAGTGACATCACGTGCTTCATAGATCTCGAGTGCGTTTACAATTGGACCAAGAGTAGACTTGTTTGTAACGTCTACTGAAAATAAGTAGCTTCCCAGAGTTTCAGCCACTGTGCTGAATATGGAGATTGCGCTGAGGTATTCAGGAACAAAAGGGTCTGTCCAACTTTTTGTATTCTTGGTGATTGTGAGTTTTCTGGTTTGGTTTCCTCTGTACTTTATCAGCTCCGCAAAATGCATGAAAATATAGGTGCGAGCATTGGGTTTTGTGTCCCAGCTGATTGTGATGGGGCCAGATGAGGTCACCGCAGTCTGCATAACGGCAGATGGCAATCCAAATCTCTTGCTATAGAGCTCCTTCACTTCCTGATCAGTGCTAAGTGGAGTCCCGTAGGCGTTGTGGTCTGGTGTCCATATGCGATCATATGGATCAGCAGGAAACCTGGGATGCCAGTTATATGCATTCTCATTAATTGTTGAGAGAAAACAATACATTTTATTGCATTATTCAGAACAAACAGAGGGAGTCACCTTTTGCAAAGGGCAGGAATGCAAGTGACAGAGAAAAAAGATGTAGCGAGACAGAGAGAGAGAGAGAGAGATGAGACATTTATATATACAACCTGGTTGCCTGATATATTCTGTGTCATGGAATTACTTTGAATGATAATAGTGTACATTAATCTGTGCAGGTGTTGAGTCAATAAAGCTGGTAAGCCAAGTCAAGTCAAGCAACCATAGTCGAACCCCAAATGTGTGGCTGCAGAAAATTGAAAAGAAGACGAGAAGGAGAAGAACTTCACGACATCACGTACCTAGATTCTGTGGTCGACCCAAAGTCGATTCTCTTAAACGTCACCAGCGACGACCCATTGGCAGGTGAATATACAGCATCGTATGGCCGAAGTTCCAAGGCAGATATGAACGGCGTACTGTTGCCAGTCTTAAGCAAACATACTGATAGGGAAGTTGAGGTAGCAGTCTTGATGATCTCAGTTCGTAAAACTTGAGTTGCATTATCCAACTGAATCGTGTTCCAGAGGTCAAGCCCCATGTAGAGGTCGAAATTTGGAACCAACCTCAACCCATCGTAGTTCCCATACATGAAGGAAGCTCGGACCATGTATCTCGAGCCCGAAGTCACGGGGCCTAGACTGTAGCAGTTCCTTGTGTACAGTGGGAAGCTTCTTACTCTACGGTAGATCTGTGCAATACTGCTACTCAAGTAGTCGGAAGAGATTTGCTTGGTAACTCCACTAGATGTGTACGGACTGTCGGAGGTGTAGTACAGACCGAGATCACTCTTGTAGCTTGTTCCGTCCTGGGCGCAGCAGTCCAAACTGGTAAAACCTGCATAAAACAAATAGGGGAGTGCGTTTGTTGGATGAGAATGAACTGATTGTCTCAAATTTCATTACAGCTCCGGCCAAGAGTCCTCCGTTGTCATGGAGACATGGCTTATACGTGTTGGGATAAAATGCGGATAAACACGAATCTATTAAAAAAGATTCAACAACGAAGTATAGCCCAAACCGATCATGCAAGAAGCAATAAACCAACGACCAAGCAATCACAAATGCACGAGAAGATTTTTACGTGGAAAATCCTTCTAAACAATGAGGGTAAAAACCACGGGGTACTACGACCCAAAACTCAATCCACTATAATCAATGATATAAGTTTTCCCACGAGGGGCTACACAAAGTCAACCCTCAAACAATAATATCTCATCAAAACTATATGAGAAAAACAAGGGAAAAATATCACCGATTGAATGCCCAAAACGTGGATTGGGAGGAGATGCGTTCCGCCTCCTCGTTGGAATCGAATCTTGCTCTAGCCAAATGCTCGCAACCCTTTCTTCCTCTTCTCCTTCTCTCCTTTCCCATTCTCCTTCTCTCCTCTCTTATTCTCCTCTCCTTTTGTTGTGCAGCCACCAAGAAAGCTCCTCTTTCTTTTTCCCCCAAAATGGAACCCTAGAGAGAGAGACGTGAGAAAGAACGAGAGAGAGAGAGAGGGGCACCATCGGGTGCCCTCCTTTTCCTTCCGCCCGTCACTTAAGTGACGGGCTGGATCGGGTCCACTTGAGGCTGGACCCGACCCAACAAGCTCCCCCTCCAGCCTCAAGTGAGGGAACATACCTGCAAAATGAACAAAATTAATATACTGCCTTAAAGGCAGTCTTCCCAACTAAGTATCTACACATCTTTAGGTAGAGACTTCGTCATCATATCTGCAGGATTATCATCTGTATGGATCTTATCAAGAACAAGCTGCTTCGACTCTAGAACATCACGTATCCAATGATACCTCACGTCTATATGCTTTGACCTTGCATGAAAAGTAGAATTCTTTCCAAGGTGAATAGCACTCTGACTGTCACAGTAAAGCAGGTACTCGTCTTGACTGAACTGAAGTTCCTGCATGAACCTCTTCATTCATAGGAGCTCCTTGCTCGCCTCTGTAGCTGCAATAAACTCTGCTTCAGTAGTAGATAATGCTACACATTTCTGAAGTCTGGATTGCCAAGAAACTGCACCACCTGCATATGTCAATAAAAAACCAGATGTAGATCTTCTCCCATCAATGTCTCCTGCCATGTCTGAATCTGTATATCCAACAAGAATAGGTTTTTCTACCCCAAAACAAAGTGAAAAACTGCTAGTCCCACGAAGGTATCTCAAAATCCATTTAACTGCTTCCCAGTGTTTCTTTACTAGATTTGAGACAAACCGACTAACAACTCCAACTGAATGAGCAATATCAGGTCTAGTACATACCATAGCATACATCAGACTACTTGTCACTGAGGCATAGGGAATCTTCTCCATATCTTCCTTTTCTGAATCTGTCCTTGGACTCTGCTTGGTGCTCAACTTGAAATGCGCTACAAGAGGGGTGCTAACAGGCTTTGCCTTGTCCATGTGAAATCTTTAAAGTACATTCTCAATGTACTTCTCTTGAGATAGCCATAGCTTCTTCGACTTCCTATCTCGTGTGATCTTCATACCCAAAATCTGACTAGCAGGACCCAAGTCTTTCATAGCAAAAGACTTGCTCAACTCCTTTTTCAAGCTTGAAATTCTCGAGATATTATTGCCAACAATAAGCATGTCATCAACATAAATCAATAAAATGACAAAATCATTACCTGAGAATTTCTTCACAAAGACGCAGTGAACTGAAGTAGTCTTGGTGTAGCCATACTCCCCCATAAATGACTCGAACTTCTTGTACAACTGCCTAGGTGCCTGCTTCAGACCATACAAGCTTTTCTTTAATCTGCAAACATGATTTTCTGTACCTTTCACAAGAAAACCTTCTGGCTGCTTCATGTAAATTTCTTCATCAAGATCACCATGAAGAAAAGCTGTCTTCACATCCATCTGCTCGATCTTCAAATCAAGACTGGTTGCCAAACTAAGAACAACTCTGATAGATGACATCTTGACCACCGGTGAGAATATCTCGTCGAAGTCAACTCCTTTCTTCTGATTGAACCCCTTCACAACCAACCTAGCTTTGTATCTTGGGTTTAAAGAGTTTTCATCATGTTTCACTCTAAAAACCCATTTGTTTCTCAATGCCCTCTTACCTTGGGGCAACTCCACAAGCTCGAAGGTGTGGTTGTCGTAAAGTGACTGCATCTCATCTTTCATGGCTTCCATCCACTTTTCCTTGTGCACATCATGCACAGCTTCTTCATAGCATTCAGGCTCACCACTGTCAGTCAACAAAATATAGTCATGTGTGAGATATCTAGTTGAGGGACATCGCTCCCTCGTGCATCTCCGCTGCTGATCTACATCTGAGGAAGAACCCTCCAGATTATGATCATCATCTTCGTCATCTGAATTAAGAATATATGGCATGTCTACTTGTCCTTCTCTATCATGTATCTACCCAACAGCATCATCTGGCACTGCTCTTGAAGTATTCTGCAAGGGAATAGGGTCCACATCGACTGGCAAATAGCTGCTATGAGAAGAATCCTTGACTGCTTTCTGAATATCCTCAATATTCTGATCTTCAGCAAATACCACATCCCCGCTTCTGACAAGCTTCTTCTCAACTGGATCATACAATCTGTAACCAAATTCATCATGGCCATAACTCAAAAACACGCACTGCCTGTTTTTTTATTCCAACTTCGACCTCTCATCCTTTGGTATATGCACAAATGCCCTGCATCCAAATACACGTAAGTGCTCATAGGATACATTCTTCTCATACCAAACTCTGTTAGGAACATCACCATCCAAAGGAACATGTGGAGACAAGTTAATCACATAAGCAGCAATATGTAAAGCTTCACACCAAAAGGAGTCAGATAACTTAGCTTCAGATAGGAGACATCTAACTCTCTCCATAAGTGTCATGTTCATCCTTTCTGCCACGCCATTCAATGGAGGAGTCTTAAGTGGAGTCTTCTGGTGCCTGATGCCATGAGATCTGCAATACTCATCAAATGGACCAATATACTCTCCCCCATTATCGTTGCGAACACACTTCAGCTTCTTTTCAGACTGTCTTTCAAGCAGTGCATGAAAGTCCTTGAAAACACGAAGGACTTGGTCTTTCCTCTTCAAAGAATAGACCCAAACTTTCCTAGAAAAATCATCAATAAACGTGACAAAATAAAGTGCACCACCATGTGAACTTACTTTCATAGGACCGCATACATCTGTATGAACCAGCTCAAGTGCTTCTGACTTTCTGAAAGGTGGATGACTCTTGAAAGAGACCCGTGTCTGCTTCCCTGCAAAACAATTACTACATTTGTCAAGTTTAACCTTCTTTACATCTTGTAGAAGATTCTTCTTGATCAAGAATTGCAGTCCCTTGTCACTCATATGTCCCAGCCTCCTGTGCCACAACTCTATAGATTTCTCATCCTGTGTCACATGTACCATGTCTCTGGAAATCGATGCCTGCATAGTATAAAGATTATTGTTGCATCTCTTGCCTCGAGCAATAATCAAGGAACCTCTAGTAAGCTTCCACTGGCCATCACCAAAAGTGTTGTGATACCCTTCTTCATCGAGCCTTCCTGCAGAGATAAGGTTCAGATGCATGTCAGGTGCATGCCTTACATCTGTCAGCTTCAATAGAGCTCCATTCGCATTCTTCAGAATGACGTCGCCTTTGCCTACAACATGAGACAAAGAACCATTACCCATTCTCAAAGTACCAAAATCACCATAAATATATGAAGAGAAAAAATCCCTATGGGAAGTAACAAGAAGAGCTGAACCACTATCAACAAGCCAACAAGTATCGTCTCTGACAACATTAACCATGTTAGTATCACAAACAACAAACATTTCATGTTGTGCAGCAGCTGCGACATTGTCATCTCGGTCATTTTTCTTCTTCTGTTTCTCCCCAAATTTATTCTCATTCTTCAGCTGGAAGCAGTACTTCTTTATGTGTCCTTTCTTTCCACAGTGGTGGCATTCCAAATTCTTATATCTCGATTTGGACTTGCTTCTGCTTTTATCTCTGCCCCTGTCACTCTTGAATTTACTTCTCCCCCTGTTCTCTGTGAAAAGAACCTCTGTCTGAGAAGAGCAAGCCTGAGATTTTCTTCTCATCTCCTCATTGAGAATACCTGATTTAACAGTCTCTAAAGAAACAACCCCATTAGCTGCAGAGTTAGTAAGCGAGACTCTAAATGTCTCCCACGAATCAGGTAAAGTAGCAAGCAATAATAATCCCAAAATCTCATCTTCAAATTTAACGCCCATACTGGATAACTGACTAATGACCCCCTGAAAATCATTTAGAAAATCTGACACTGAACTGCCCTCTCTGAATCTTAAATTCATCAATCTTTTCAGAAGAAATAATTTACTACTTCATGTCTTGGAGGCATAAAGATTTTCTAATTTTGCCCACAAACTACATGCATGATTTTCATCTTGAATATGGTTATAAACATTTTCATCCACAAATTGTCGAATGAAACCACAAACTTGTTCGTGTTCAAATTCTCATTCTTCGTCAGACTTAGAATCAGGCTTTTTTTTGGCAAAAACTGGGAGGTGCATAGCCTTCACATATAAGAGATCTTTCATCTTATTTTTCCATAGACTATAATTAATCCCATTTAGACTAATCATACGACTAGTATCAAAATCAATTTTGTTATCCACCATGTTAGCTCTGATACGACTTTGTTGGGATAAAATGCGGATAAACACGAATCTACTAAAAAAGATTCAACAACGAAGTATAGCCCAAACCGATCATGCAAGAAGCAACAAACCAACGACCAAGCAATCACAAATGCACGAGAAGATTTTTACGTGGAAAACCCCTCTAAACAATGAGGGTAAAAACCACGGGGTACTACGACCCAAAACTCAATCCACTATAATCAATGATATAAGTTTTTCCACGAGGGGCTACACAAAGCCAACCCTCAAACAATAATATCTCATCAAAACTATATGAGAAAAACAAGGGAAAAATATCACCGATTGAATGCCCAAAACATGGATTGAGAGGAGATGCATTCCGCCTCCTCATTGGTATCGAATCTTGCTCTAGCCAAATGCTCGCAACCTTTTCTTCCTCTTCTCCTTTTCTCCTTTCCTCTTCTCCTTCTCTCCTCTCTTATTCTCCTCTCCTTTTGTTGTGCAGCCACCAAGAAAGCTCCTCTCTTTTTCCCCCAAAACGGAACCCTAGAGAGAGAGACGTGAGAAAGAACGAGAGAGAGAGAGAGGGGCACCATCGGTGCCCTCCTTTTCTTTCCGCCCGTCACTTAAGTGACGGGCTGGATCGGGTCCACTTGAGGCTGGACCCGACCCAACAATACATTCCATCAGTTCCGCATCTCGCGTTTGATTCACCTTTTGATCAGTGCAACACAGGTGGTAATCTTGTTCCACGGTTTCGCGTGTAATCGAATGCCCTTTTAAGGATGGGGATCTTGTGCTCTTACTCGAAGATTGAAGGTAGCAAAAGACAGCAGAAAGAAGCAGGCCGATGTACTCATCATGGCCTCCCTCGTGTTTTCTCCCTTCTCTAAGAAACAGATCTTGATCACCATGAATATGCTGCTCCCCACAACTATATGAGGCGCACGCTGGTGGAATTAATGTGTATGCATTGCAAGTCGCGAGTCAATGGCGTTGTTTGTCAAAGTCGCGTACCAGTTCTTCAAACAAGAAAAGTGAGAAAAAGTATTGACTATTGTTATTCAGTATGCAGTCTAGGTGACTTCGACTCTGAGTGAATGCAAGGAAGGCACCAAGATGGGGATGGAATGAGGTCATCTGCTAATCGCATGACAGAGTAATTAACATGCTAGGTACGTCATTAACGCTTATGGTTTTAGTCCCTATCACTAAGTATCTGATCAGCCACTTGCACAATGATCGTTGCTTATGATCACGGTAACCAGCAAGCAAAACAAGCATGGACAGTGACTATAAAGCTGGAATATTTGAAAAATATTTCATTGGTATGTGAGGAAGTAGGTTCCACTTCTACATGTCTAGAATGAGTCTTCCTTCGTTTGAGAGAGGACAAAGATAAGAGAGGAGATGTTTTGAGGTCGAAACCTGCATATGCTTAATTGGATTGCTGGACGGAAGAACACAAAGTGAATCAAATTTTTTGTGCGAAAAGGAACTTCCTCTCCGATTAAGTGCGTTACTCACAATCCTAACTTGAAGACGTAAAAAGGGCTGTGTTGGAAAAGAACTTATCAGTAAACAGGCAATTTCTCAGGTGCACTAGATCAAGTTTTTTCCAGGACGAACTGTCTGTTGCAATATTGAAGCAATTGCTCAATGAACAGGGCCTAATATATATCTGCACATATTGTGCTGCAAGGATAAACTTTTTATTTAAGCTATGTCATATCCAGAGAGTAGAGTGCTGATGCAGGTGTGAGCATGGACACTGCTTCCAATCGTTTCAGAAACTATGGAAAACGCATCAATAACTTCTGAATATTTCAAACCGAACTTTTGGGTTTTTACAAAATCTAGGAGCTATAGTGGGCATAGCACGTTCTCCAGTGATTTCGATGGGTCGTCACATTGTTGGGAAAGGAAAAGAAAAACGCGGAAACGCTGCATATGCGTCTTCTCTTATTAATCAGTCGCATCGCGAAGGTCGAGACCAGGAACAAGCAGCCTTCAATTGGTGGAGCCATGTAGTATCAGAAGCTTGGGTACCTTTATTCTTATTTTTTGTTTAGCCTTCACAAATCTTTTGGTGTGACCATGAACTAGGACTATTCCACTGCCCAAAAGGCTCTATCTTCCCACACTCTCTCTTTGAGAGAGAGTTACAGGCACTGGGTGCACCGTAAAACAGAAATGCCTTTCATAGTTTTTGTACTTTTTCTCATTTTTAATTTTGTGTTTACAATTTTTTTTAATGCAAACTAAGGGTATTTTAGTCATTAATCTTACTGATATAGCGCATATAATCAGGTTCATCTCTCTTTACCTTTGATAAATGTACCAGCACTAGACATTGAGACCTATACTTACTTCAACTTATACTTAAAGATTCACTCCCTGTACTTCAACTTGTACTTAAAAATTCATTCTCTCTGTCAGTTAAAGAAAAAATAAACCGCATAATATGTCCCAGATCGCCTATTTGAACTATGGCCCTCAGGGCACCTGTCACAAATTTTATACTTGCAAAATTTCAGCAAAGGATCTGGATATATATTTGAAAATTTTAAATTTTTAATTATCTGAAAAAAGTGAGAATATTATGGAAAGCTTCAGAGGATCTCCGACTCTTTGGCATTAGAAAGCCAGAGACCTTAAAACTACACTTGTCAAGTCAAAATTGAGTGTAACCATCCAAAGTTGGCATTTGAATCGTACCGGATGACTAAAATAAAAAACAGGAAACTTCACTCTGTTTGCTCGGATAGCCACTGTTGCACACCAATTTATTACGTTTGGACCCACAACCTTGGATAAACAGTTGCCAATATAGTCCCACAAAATTTATTTATTTACATATTGATGGCCTCCAACTCCAACTATGGATAATTTGTATATTAGAAGTATCCCTTAAGGTTTGAGCGAATCATAAATTAGGGCTCAATGTTTGACTTTCAAGTGACCAACGCTCATCCTTCCATTAAAATTCTGTCAACTTAGTACATTAGCTCGATTTTAGCCCAAATTATGGTGACTGGGGGCGGTTCTTTGAAAATTTTGGAGAAAAGTCGGTGGTGATGGATAGGTTTGGGCATCAGGTGGGGCCGGCCTGCGGCTGGATCTGAAAGCGGCATTAAGAAAACGGGCCGGATCTGACCGGCCTGCTACCCAGCCTGCTTATTAATGGGCCGGGCCGGGTATCGGGCTTCGTCTTCCCAATCCAAGGCCCGGCCCAACCCGTTTTTAAATTGATAGCTGGGAGGGTTGGGCGGGCCCGGCCCTGCCGTCTGGTTCGGATCCAACCCTTGGGGAAACAAATGAGGAAGAAGAGAAAATGAGGGGAAGGAAGAAGGCAGAAATGAAGAGGAAAAGGAAGTTGAGGAAGAAGAGGAACCGAGGGGAAGGAAGGAGGTGGAAACGAAGATCAAGAAGAAGTTGAGGAAGAAGAGGAAGAAGAAGAGGAACCGTGGGGAAGGAAGGAGGTGGAAAAGAAGATGAAGAAGAGGTTGAGGAAGAAAAGGAACCAAGGGAAAGGAAGGAGGTGGAAACGAAGAGGAAGAAGAAGAACTGAGGGGAAGGAAGGACAGGAAGGGGCCGACCGAAGGTCAACAGCAGCTGTGACGGACGGACGGCGGTGTGGTGATGGTGGGGGTAGCTCAGCTCTTTTTCTTTTCAAAGTCCAAACAAAAACCCTAACAAATTTAGTGAGATGTTTTAGGTTTGAAATCGAATTCCATACATCATAACAGGTCGAACGGGTTCCAACTGGCCGATTTGTTAATCCGGACCCGGCCCGTTATGATGTGGGGCTGGGCCACAACGGGTTATAGTCTGACGCAAAAATTTAAGGCCCGGACCCTGGTTCAGACCGAGCCGGGTACCCAATAGCGGCCCAGCCCGGTGCCGAGGCCTATCTGATGGATTAAAAATCAAATGCTTTTACTCACCAAAAATTTAGTTTTAAATGAATGACTTGTCTCATGCAAGATATTTGGCATACATTTTTTGTATGGTCAGCATTAATAACATCTAATTGCAAATTGTGGTATGAAAAATGACTAACCTAATTTTCTGCAAATCAATGGCAATGTACAAACACGGAAACCGGCCTCAGCGGGCTCTACTCAATAGCATTTTGTCAATTAAAGTGGGGGCGGTAGTTCCATTGTCTGAACCAAATTATTTAGCTTTGCCAATCACAACCATTTATCGGACCACATTGCCTTCGGTACTATAGAACCTGAAGATGGTAATTGAAGTCCTTCTCACCTTGCTGATGGGTACATAGATGACTCAATGTCCCACTGAAAATGGCCTTGAAAGGACATTTTGCCAGAAACTCCTCCGATTGAACCTCGATCTTCAATCTCCAAAGCCGCCTTCAATCCATTCACGACTTCTGTCATGGTAGGCCTTCCAATTGCTTTCTCTTCACCGCATGTCAGAGCTACCTCTACAACTTTCCATATAGAGTTAATGTCGTATTGGCCTTGGAGCCTGGGATCGACAATGCTCGCAACATCTCCCCTCATAATTTTGGGGGTAACCCATTGGAGGATGTGGACTCGTTCCGATTCTAGCGTTAATATGGCACGGTGGCCTGTGATGAGCTCGAGAAGGACCACCCCAAAGCTATATACATCACTTTTCTCGGTCAGTTTGTTGGTGTTGTAATACCTGAAAACAAAAATGAACATGATGAATGAGAATCCTCATGACAGAGAGAGATAGAGAGAGAGAGAGAGAGAGAGAGAGAGAGAGTTCCATTTCTGCCATGTTTTGCAGCACAGTTGGCTTAATTTACAGACAAGAAATGGAACTTCGATGAGGATAAATTCAACAACTGCAACGACCTTCGAGTACCAAAAACCGCAAATTCAATATAGCAGGTGTAATTCCTTTTTCTGAACCGTCAGGTGCACAACTCAGGCACAGCAACTTGCAGAATGTGTGGAAACAACCACTTTGTTAACTAGTGGTAGATGCAACCATGTTGTTAACTAGTGAATGCAACAAGAAAGAGATTTTCTTGTGCCAAAAAAAAAAAAAAAAAAAAAGAGTTCGCATACTCAGGGTCCACATATCCGGGGGTTCCAGCGACTGTAGTTGTCACATGGGTAATGTCCTCGGTTACATAGATCTTCGACAGTCCAAAATCTGCAATTTTAGCTTCAGAATTTTCATTGAGAAGGATATTGCTCGTCTTCACATCCCTGTGTATGATTGGCGGCTGGCATCCAGAATGCAGGTATTCCAGCCCTGCGTACCGAATAACAATTAATATATGAAAACGTGTGATGTTCATGAAAGGAAATTGAAACCACTTTAATCTGAGCATCAACCTATAGCAGAGCTTAGAGCAATTTTCAATCTTTGTTTCCAGCTAACCACCACTGAGCTCCTGGAATTGTCTGCGGAAAAGAATACAAGCACTCGAGATCAGAAATCTCATTTCTCTTACCTGCTCCACTTTCTTAAGTAGGACTTCGCTTGCACCATAGTCAGAGGGCCCTGCCTTGCTATTGCCTTGAAAAAGAAATGCTCTAATCTGCACTGCGTAAATGATGATCAAGCAACATTGGTACCTGATAAGAGCTCCCTCAAGTTTCCTCCAGACATATATTCATAAACAAGTATCATGTTGTCTCCTTCCTCACAGAATCCGTAGAAAGAGACGAAATACTTGTGGTGAACTTTTGTTAACAACTTAATCTGCAAGCATTGAAACACAGTCAACTGAGCACGTACCCAATTTGTTTGCATCAAATATTGAATTCTAGAAACAAACCTCTGCAGAAAATTCTTTGCTCCTTTGCACAGTTGTTCTGGTCAATGTCTTGACTGCCACTTCCTTCCCATCAATCAGTTTTCCATAAAATACATCAGCAGATCCTCCTTTACCGATCATCCTTTCAAAGTTATTGGTAATCCTCACTATGTCATTGTAGGTGAATAAACAGCTACTTTCTAATGCCAATAGTGTGTGTGTCATTGCGTTACCTGGCATAGAAAAAAAAAGGTTATTAGTGATATAGAATGTATATACACCCAAAGATGAACTCAGAAATTCATACTGCTGCTCAAGGTTGAACCTTGGTTCTGTCTCATATTCTTCTTTCTCCTAAGAAACATAACTAGAACAATTCCAAGAACGAATATGAATATCGTAGGAGTACAAATGGAGAGCAAAAGCAAAACAACATTGTGTTTCTTCTTGCACGTTTCATCCAGGCAAAGTTGGGTATTATTGTCAATCCTGTGAGCAAAGAAAGTCATTGTTTAGGCAAAGGGTCGATGATTAAGTAGCTATTCATTGTTAATGAGTGTGAATTTAAACCAGACCTTACTGAAAGTGATCCATCATCCATCCTCTGTTTGAGGGTATCTGGAATTGGGCCAGAAAAGTGATTACCCGATAAATCTCTGAAAACCCCAGTTTCGTGTAACAATTCCATCAAGCAATTTGTACAAAAGAAGAAAATCAGCATCTATTCCATGCATTAAAAAAATTTTAGATATTTTGTATGTGCTAACAATAATTATTCTTTTGAACGGAAGATTATAAACTTTTGTATCTCCTCATTCTTCCTCCACTATGCATTCAAAGAGCATAGATGCCCACTAAAGAGAGATCAACTACTATTTTTGTTTATTTGAGTTTGTTCCTACACTTGTTTCTTGAGAACTGTATGACCTCTGTCATGTCTGACCATGAAGTTCTAGTGTGGAAGAATTTTCGGAAATGAGAAATACAGAGTTCTGCTCAGAGATCAGCATCTAGCTAGTTGTGTCTTGCAAGTCAGACATATGATGGAATCCTTGTTTCAAAATGGGGAAGTTGGAATTTCTAATAAAAGGCAATCCAGCGGCAATATTATTGATCACGTTGGAGAAAATTGACAACCGTACTTACAGCTTTGTTAAACTAGTCATTTTTCCAAGGAAATGTGGTATTGATCCTTCCAAGTTATTTCCGGATAAGTTCCTGCACTGAGAGATTAGGAAGAATTTCTGCTTAACAGAATCATTTGGCCATATATTTAGAAGGAAGAACATACTCACAATGAGTGAATTGATGCAAATTGATAAAAATAATTGGTTATGGAGCCATTTAAACCACTATACGAGAGATCCCTGCATGGTAATCAAGCTAATTATAATAGTTGACTAATAAAATTAATGTTCATAAGAAGCAAGAAATTACTGTCACGCACAAGGAAACGATTCTCGGTGATGAGGGATTTTCATAGCTACAGTCCAATCCATCCCAAGTGTACGTCTGAGGGAGGCATGGATCGGAGATCCAGTTTTTCTTCAGGTTGTAGTTCTCTCTAACTCCCGTGATTGCGTCAACTGCAAAAAACATATTTTCAAACCACCAGAGCGTGCCATCAACAAGCTTGTTGTCTATGTAAAAAACCAGAAAAGATCTTGTAGAATATAACTTCCATAGACCCACCATCCTGTTGATTGGTCGACAAGCCAGTGACATCATGTGCTTCGTAGATCTCAATTGCGTTTATGATTGGACCAAGAGTAGAAGTCTGTGCAACAGCTATTGAGAATGAATAGTCTCCTAGTGTATCAGGTGGGTTGCTGAATATGGTGTTTGGAACAAGATACCTAGGAACAAAAGCATCTTGCCAACTTTTTCCATTCTTGGAGATTGTGAGGTCTCTTGTTTGGTTTCCTTTGTACTGTATCAGTTCCGCAAAATGGAAGAAAACATGGATGCGAGCACCCGGCTTCGTGCTCCAGCTGATTGTAATGGGAGCAGATGAGGTCACAGCGGTCTGCATAATGGCAGTTGGCAATCCAAATGCCGGCGTATAAATTTCCTTCACTGGCAGATCAGTGCTAAGCGGAGTCCCATATGCATTGTAGTCTGGTGTCCATATGCGATCATACGGATCAGCAGGAAACCTGCAGTGCCAGTTGATTTCTTATTTTGACCAAAGAAAGGGACGATCAATTCTATTGCATTATTCACAACAAAAACAGAGAGCAGATATGTAAAAGTGGCCATCAAAACAGAATGAAGATCCAAGAAAATTAAGATCTATTAAATTTGTTGATGGAAACGGTTCTTTTTTTTTTTTTCCTTATCGGCAGAAAAAAATGGTTACAATAACAAAAGGCAGACATATCATAGTAATGCCACACAACGCCGGCGGTGGTTTTCTCAACTCCCTAGCTATAAGAGCTAGAGATAAAATTGTAAAGAAGAAAATGCCTTCTATTAATGCACCTCATCGAGGAATAAACAGATCTGCCTCATTTCTCTAGATACGTTTACCTATACAATCCGGTTCCCTCTCATGGAAAGATTCGCCTGCTTGAATAAGCAATAGTGTCTGAGCAACATACGTGTGGCTGCAGGAAACTGAACAAAAGCAAAACAGAAACAGAGGATCGCGAGATCAGTACATACCTTGATTCTTTGGTCGATCCAAAGTCGATTCTTTTGAAGGTCACAAGCGATGATTGATTGCCAGGTGAATATATACCATCGTAGGGCCGAAGTTCCAACGCTGATATAAACGGCATGCTGTTGCCTGACTTGAGCAAACATACTGATAGGGAAGTTGAAGTTGCAATCTTGATGATCTCAGTTCGTAAAACATGAGTTTCATTATCCAACTGAATCGTGTTCCAGAGGTCCAGCCCCATGTAGAGGTCGAAATTTGGAGCCAACCTCAACCCGTCGTAGTTCCCATACATGAAGGAAGCTCGGATTATATATCTCGAGCCGGAAGTCAAGCGGCCCAAACTGTAACAGTTCCTTGTGTATTGCGGGAAGCTTCTTACTGTTTGGTAGATCCGAGCAACACTGCTAGTCAAATAGTCTGAAGAGATTTGTTTCGCAACTCCACTGGAAATGTATGAACTGTCGGAGGTGTAAAACAAACCAATATCGCTTTTGTAGCTTGTCCCATTTGGGGCGCCACAGTCCAGACTTATGAAACCTAAACAGAAGAAGAAAGCGGGAAGTTTGGTGAATCAGAATAATGAGGAAATTGTCTCAATTTCGTTCAAGCCTCCGCTGGGAATTCTTGCATCCTCATTGAAATCTGCTTTCTACGTATTGGAAAAATACGATTTGCAAATTACTGACATCGGGAGAGGAAAAGAATCTGTATATGGAGTCAGAACTCAGAAGCCCCCCGTACGTTGTTTGGGGCCTTCCGTTTCTGTTGGTTTAAAAGCAATACTGAAATAAGGGTTGAGAAGATTTGCAGAAAACTAATGTATGCAAAACGTAAACTTTACATTTCTACTGAAATCAAACACCTTATATGTGTTTCTTGTTTTCCCTCCGACAGAGACCAAGTTACCTAACACCCTGTTCTGTAATGGGCCTGTTCTATAAAAACCTCCTCTTAAAGGTGGGGAATGCGCTTACCTTCTTGTGCTCCTCCTACTCGAAGAAAGAGGGCAGCACATGAAAATAGCAGAAAGAAGCAGTCCCATGTACTCATCAAGATCAAGGAGCGTGGCCTTCCTCCTCCTGACTTTGATTTTCCTTGCTAAAGAGATGTTACACCATGACTCTGCTCCTCCCCGCACCAATATATCAGAGAACGTGCATTCTTTGCAAGTCAATGTGCTCGTTAGAAGTTGGCTGCTACAATGATGTGAGGAGCCACATGGTTAAGCTAGCATCATTCAAGTTTCCGACCAGGTCTTCAATTTTCAGATCCTTTAGAATAAGTTTTATTGCTTAAATGTGAGTAGGTGACTCGTTTCCGACGTGCGATGAAGGCACGAAGAAGGAGAAGAAATTAATGAGTTCATCCGCCATGACATGCTAATAACGTAAATGGGACGGGTACATAAGGCCACCTCACCAACGCTCACAGATCATGATTTTAAAATCACTATATTATTGAAAGACAATTTAAAGGTATAAACTTTTTTAAAAGTGGTAGTTAGAGAATGACATTCAAATACGACAGATTATTTCTTAACTTCAAACATTCAAATTTAAAATGGTCATATTGAAATTTCATAGCTTTTAATGAAGATTTTCAACATCCATCGTGAATCTGGGTGAATGGGACGTTGAAATCCACTACGCAAAGAGTTTCAAAGGTCTCCATTCCCCTGCATTAGGACTTGAGTGGGTAAGGAACTTCCGACAAAGTACTTTATATTTTGTTTCTTTTGTAGTTCACAAAATAGCACCCACAGAAATTGAAGTAGTATGTATCTATGTGGGCCTCATTCTTGAGGTAAGCTCCACTCTTACCTTCATTGTTAATTGTCTCGCCCATAATCACAGGAAACACATTTTTTTCGAAAAAATACAATAAACTAAATTGCCGTTTAAAACTAAAAAAAACACAATTTTTTTTAAAAAAACGTTAAAAATGAAAAAAACACCTTTTTAACACATTTTTTCACGTTTTTTTCAACTTTTTTTCATTTTATCTTAATTTTTTTAATGCCAAACAGTTTTTTTTTTTATTTTCTATGTTTTATTTGTTGCAAAGCTACTTATCTTTTGATGTTCATGTTATTAGTTTTTCACTTATTTACTTGTTTAAAGACAACACATATTAAAATGAGAAAGAAAAAAATTTAAGACAATACATATTAACATAAAAGAGAAATTACATTATGATCATACACTGTTTTCTTTTTTTTAACCTTCCAGACTAAGGAGTTAGAACCGTCCAAAGTTGACATTTGAGTCTTACCAGATGATCCAAGTTTAATTAAAAAAAAAAAAAAAGATCTATTACACATTGCACATCAGCTTATTATGTCTGGGACCACAAGCATGTGGGCTTATTCAGGCATGCAATTGTATTTATTTACATATTGACTGTTTTCAACGTGTATATGGGTGTCCCTCATTTGCTTAATGCCCTTCAAACATTTCATTATTTATTTGAAGGGTCTAACATTTTTTCTGCCAGTGCCCCATAGCCAAAAGCCACTAGACGCACCATTTGTATAGGCGTATAAGCATACAAGCATTTATTTCTTAAATCTACCAAAAACACAACGGAGATCTACCAAATTCCCTGCTTCTTATAGTAGAAAAAAAAAATTAAAGGAGTTATAGATGTGGTATTCTTTCTCTCTCTCTAAAAATGGGTTCACAGATCTCCAGCATACTCAAGTAGTAGAATTTATCATTCTTTATTCAATTTCCTAATTCCTTTCTCCTATGACAGGAATACTTAGTGATTTACTTGAGATCAAACCTTGGAGAACATGAAGCTCTTCTCTTACTTCTGTCATCAATCATCATCCTCAAGCTCATTCTCAAAGAGTTGAGAAATGATGCCTCAGAGTCACCCACGTTTCTCACTTCATTACCATCAAGGACCGGATGATCAAGATGTTCCCCCATTAATTAATGCGGTTGCTGCTTAGGAAAAATTTGACGAAGTGCCAGGTAATGATTCAGAGGAGAGCTCGTCAATTTCAAAGTCTTGTCGTCCAACTGATGAAATAATGAAGCTAAATCTTTCCCCAAGCAAGTTGGCATTATCAACAATCAGAAAGCATACTTCACTTGGGGCAGCAATGCGGAGAGCCATGAATCCACATCAAGAAATTGTTGCAAGATTTGTGGAAGAAATTGATATTGCCAAGCTCGTGGTTATCTTCTTGTATAAAATCCCTTCCTCCCTTAGAATGTAAGCAGAATAGAGTGAACGAAAAATCAGTCTTCTTCTTCCTCAGTGGACGTAGGCTGTAGTCCGGAACCTCGTAAAATTGTATCGTTCTCTTTTATGATTGTCTCTCTCACGTTTTGTAACAGAAATGAAGCTAAAACAATTTTAGTCTTTTCTCGTATAGATTGTAAGATATATGAGGGTGGAAACTGGAAACATCCAATAATGCATAAAAAAGCATTCATCTTTAAGCAGTTCATCACGAAGTCCCTTCTTTTTCTTGGTTTTCTTTGAATCAGGGATCCGCAGAAATACCATGTCTCGGCAACTTTTTTCTTGCTTATGAAAAATGTTGATTAGCATCAAGAACAAAACAGGAGTATTATAACTCATGATCACATTAACCCCAATTCAATTCATAGAAACCAATGGAAAGAATGGAAAAGGAACCCATGCAAAGGAATATACACCTCCACATTGTTTTGTTTAATTCACTTTTGTGACAGGCGAACACGTATTCACCATCTGCAGACAAGGAATTGCAGTAATTGGCAGTTTTCGTTGCCGAAGAGTTTTACAAATTTCAAGTCCAACTGATTGCCATAAAACCATTTCAAAGTTGTTAAGAACCGAAGCTACTAGTTGGTATTATTTCACTATCGAAGGTTGCAACGTGGCTCCTGATGGGAGCTGGTGGTATATATTTCTCTGTCATTTCATTGTCTATGTGCGGCAACCTCTATGAGTGGGCATAACATAGTGATTTCGATGGGTCACAGGGAAAGGAAAAGAAAAACGCGGAGACGCTGCATATGCGTCTTCTCTTATGAATCAGTCGTCGTCGAGGTCGAGACCAGAGCCTTCAATTGGTGGAGCCATCAAAGCTTGGGTACCTTTATTTTTTATTTTGTCTTTATAAAAAGTTTTTTTTTTTCAAGGTAAAAGTAAAGTAAAGGTATTTGAGTTCACCTCCTGTGGGTCCAACAGAAAACAAACCGCCTAACATGTCCTAGATCGCCTCACAAATTTTATACTCGCAAAATTTCAGCAACAAAGGATCTGAATATATATCTGAAGATTTTTAGTTTTAACTATCTGAAAAGTGAGAATATTATGCAAAGCTCCAGAGGATATCTGACTCTTTGGCATTAGAAAGCGAAAGACATTAAAACTGCTATTGTCAAGTCACAGCTTTTTATAGCCACTGTTGCACACCAATTTATCACGTTTGGACCCACACGCTTGGTTAGACAGTTGCCAACATAGTCCCACAAAATTTATTTATTTACATATTGACGGCTTCCAATTATTTGGATAATTTGTATATTAGAAGTATCCTTTATTCATTTGCTGGTGTCAACGTTTCATTATGTAATTGAAGGGTCGAGAGATTTCTTCACCATTCCTATAGGCATAACAAGCATTCATTCTTCAACTTAACAACAATGGAAAAGCTATAAAATTTCACTCAAGGTTTGAAAGAATCACAAATTAGGGCTCAATGTTTGACTTTCAACTGACCACCGCTTATCCTTGCATTAAAATTCTGTCGACTTATTGCATCAGCTTGATTTTAGCCCAAGTTGAAGAAGGACTTTTTTGTAATTTTAAAAAATGTTCTGTCTTGTCTTTTTATTTTATTTTTATTTTTATTTTTGTCCTCGCAAAGAAGTTTTCTTTTTCTGAGTGAGTTAAAAGTATTTTTGTTATTAGCAATACTAGCACACAAAATATAGCATAACCAGGTTAGAAAAGTTGTTGGTGATCTATTAAAGCTCAAATGGTGGGTCCGATTTGTGAATTGCTCAAATCACAAGCAGAGTTCTTTAATGTTTTTACTCACCAAAAATTTAGTTTTAAATGAATAACTTGTCCTATGTAAGATCATTGGCATACTGAATTCCCCCTAAATCAGTGGAAATGTAGCCAGAAAAACGATATATGTTACAACCACCAAACACGGAAACCGGCCTCGACGGGCTCTACCCAATACATTTTTTGCATTAAAGGGGCGGTGGGCGGTAGTTCAGAGATCAACTTTAAGTTCAATTGTCTGAAGGAAATTATTAACTTTGCCAAGCACAACCAAAAAAGTCGGGAATCTCATAATATAGTATACCTATATAGATCCGACCACATTGTTTTGGTACTTTGCAATCTGAAGATGGTAATTTGGAGACATCTTCCTCACCTTGCTGATGGGTACATAGATGAATCAATGTCCGACTGAGGATGGCCTTCAAAAGACATTTTGCCAGAAACTCCTCCGATTGAACCTCGATCTTCAATATCCAAAGCCGCCTTCAATCCATTCACAACTTCAGTCATGGTAGGCCTTCCAATTGCCTTCTCTTCACCGCATGTCAGAGCTACCTCTACAACTTTCCATATAGAGTTAATGTCGTATCGGCCTTGGAGCCTGGGGTCGACAATGCTCGCAACATCTCCCCTCATAATTTTGGGGGTAACCCATTGGAGGATATGGACTCGCTGTGATTCTAGTGTTAATATGGCACGGTGGCCTGTGATGAGCTCGAGAAGGACCACCCCAAAGCTATATACATCACTTTTCTCGGTCAGTTTGTTGGTGTTGTAATACCTGAAAACGAAAATGAAGATGAATGAAAACACTCATATGAGAATGAGAGAGAGAGGGATTCCAATTTCAGTTCCATTTCTGCCATGTTATGCAGCACTGTTGGCTTAATTTACAGAAAGAAATGGAACTCTGATGAGGATAAATTCAACTGCAACAATTTTGGAGTACCAATAACCGCAAATTCTTTATAGAAATTGTAATTCCTTTTTCTGAACCATCAGATGCACAACTCTGGAACACTTGCCGAATGTGTGGAAACAACCATGCTGCCAAGTAGTGGCAGATGCAACCATGTTGTTAACCAGAGAATGCGATCAGGAAGAGATTTTCTTGTGCCAAAAACCAAAAAAGTTCGCATAATCGGGGTCCACATATCCAGGGGTTCCAGCGACTGTAGTTGTCATATGGGTAATGTCGTCGGTTGCACAGATCTTCGACAGTCCAAAATCTGCAATTTTGGCTTCAGAATGTTCACTGAGAAGGATATTGCTCGTCTTCACATCCCTGTGTATGATTGGCGGCCGGCATCCTGAATGCAGGTATTCCAGCCCTGCGTACCGAATAGCAATTAATATATGAGAACGTGTGATGCTCATGAAAGGAAATTTGAAACCAGTTTAATCTGAGTGTCGACCTATGGCAGAGCTTAGAGCGATATTCAATCTTTGTTTCCAACTAGCCACCACTGAGCTCCTGGAATCCTCTGTGGAAAAGGGTGCAACTGTTCGAGATTAGAAGTCAAAGGGACCTGCCTTGCTATTTCCTTGACAAAGAAATGATCCAAGCTGAACTATGTAAGTGATGGTCATCCAACATTGTTACCTGATAATAGCTCCCTCAAGTTTCCTCCAGACATATATTCATAAAGGAGTAACATATTCTCTCCTTCCTCACAGAATCCATAGAAAGAGACCAAGTATTTGTGGTGAACTTTTGTTAACAACTTAATCTGCAAGCATTGAAACAAAGTTGTATTAGCACACAGCAAATTCGTTTGCATCAAGCATTGAATCCTAGAAACAAACCTCGGTAGTAAATTCTTTGTTCCTTTGCACATTTGTTCTGGTCAATGTCTTGACTGCCACTTCACTGCCATCAATTAGACTTCCGTAAAACACAACCGCAGATCCTCCTTTACCGATCTTCCTTTCGAAGTTATTGGTAATCCTCACTATATCATTGTAGGTGAATAAATAGCTATTTTCTAATGCCAATAGTGAGTTTGTCTTATCTGGCATGGAAGCGAAGATGGTTAACAGTCATATAGAATACATATACACCCAGAGATGAACTCAGAAACTCGTACTAATGCTCAGGATTGAACCTTGGTTTTGTCTCATATTCTTCCTTCTCCTAAGAATCATAACTAGAACGATCCCAAGAACGAATATGAATATTGTAAGGGCACAAAAGGACAGCAGTAGCAAAATAACATTTTGTCTATCCTTGCAGGCTCCATCCAAACAAATTTGGGTATTATTGTCAAGCCTGTGGACAAAGAAATTGTTCAGGTAAAGCAACAATGTTAAGTAGCTATTCATTGTTTACTAGTATGAATGTAAACCAAACCTTACTAAAAGTGATCGATCATCCATCCTCTGTTTGAGGGTACTTGGAATTGGGCCAGAAAAATGATTACCCGATAAATCTCTGAAAACCCAGTTTCGTGTAACAATTCCATCAAGCAAATTATGTAAAAGAAGAAGATCAGCATCTATTCTATGCATTAAAAAAAAATAGATATTTTGTACGTGGTAACGTTAATTATTGTTTTGAATGGGAGGTTATAAACTTTTGCAGCTCTTCATTCTTCCTCCACTGTGCATTCATAGAGTATAGATTCCCACTAAAGAGGGTTCAGCTCCTAGTTTTGTATATTTGGGTTTGTTCCTACGCTTGTTTCTTGAAAAATTTATGACCACCATCATGCCTGATCATGAAATTCTACTATGGAAGAACTTCCAGAAATGAAAAGTACAGAATTCTGCTGTGGATCTGCATCTGGTTGTATCTTGGAAGTGAGACAAGATGGGTTCTTTGTTTCAAAATGTAAAGTTGAAGTTTAATGAAAGGCAATCCAGTGGCAAGACTATTGTTCCAGGATTTGATTTTCTGAGAATGTTATTTTTTATCACGTTGGAGAAATTTGACAACCATACTCACAGCGTTGTTAAACCTGTCATTTTTCCAAGGAAATCAGGTATCGATCCTTCCAAGTTATTTCCTGACCTGCACCGAGAGATTAGGAAGAATATCTGCTTAACAGAGTCATTCGGCCATATATTAGAAGGAAGAGCATACTCACAATGAGTGAATTGATGCAAATTGGTAAAAGTAATTGGTTATGGAGCCATTTAAACCACTATACGAGAGATCCCTGCATGGTAATCAAACTAATTACGATAGTTGACAATAACAAAATTAATATTCATAAGAAACAAGAAATCAATATCACGCACAAGGAAATGATTCTTGGTGATGAGGGGTTTTCATAGCCGCAGCCCAATCCATCCCAAGGGTACCTCTGAGGGAGGCATGGATCGGAGATCCAGTTTTTCTTCAGGTTGTAGTTGTCTTTAACTCCCATGATTGCGTCAACTGCAATAGATATATTTTAGAACCACCAGGGGGTGTCATCAACTAGCCTGTTGTATATATGAAAACCAGAAATGATCTTGTGGAATATAACTTCCACAGACCCACCATCCTGTTGATTGGTCGAAGAGTTAGTGACATCATGTGCTTCGTAGATTTCAATTGCGTTTATGATTGGACCAAGAGTAGAGGTCTGGGTAACATCAACAGAGAATGAATAGTTTCCCAGAGTATCAGGTTTTTTGCTGTACATGGTGATTGGAATGAGATACGTAGGAACCAAAGGAGGTACCCAACTTATTCCATTCTTGGTGACTGTGAGATTTCTTGTTTGGTTTCCTTTGTACTCTATTAATTCCGCAATATGTATGAAAACACAGATGCTAACACCCGGCTTCGTGGTCCAGCTGATTGTAATGGGAGCAGATGAGGTCACAGCGGTCTGCATAATGGCAGTGGGCAATCCAAATCTCTGGTCATAAACTTCCTTCACTTGCAGATCGGTGCTAAGCGGAGTCCCATATGCATTGTAGTCTGGCGTCCATATGCGATCATACGGATCAGCTGGAAACCTGTGGTGCCAGTTGGTTTCTTATTTATACCAAAGAAAGTTATGATTAATTCTATTGCATTATTCACAACAAAAACAGAGAGCAGTCACCTTCAGAGAAGGGCAAGAATGTAAGTCCCAAAGCTAAAAAATGTAAAAAAAAAGAAAAGAAAATGGAGATATGCCAAAGTGGGTATCAGAACGGAAGAACGGAATGAAGCTGCAAGTAACTTAAAAACCTGTGTTTCTTCTGTTGGTGCGTCAATATTTTCATAAAGAACGTCAGGTATGTCGGCAACCTTTCTCCTGGCACTTAGCAGAACCATACAAATTACTTACATATTAGTGTACTATAGACCATTTGGTTACTTATTCAGGTGAGGCTGAGGAAGCTACCTCAAGAAAGGCTGAAGCCCTCCCCACTTCCCTTTGCTCCTAGGGTTTAGGACTGCTCCTGCGTGGGCCGTCAATTGCACTACCACTATTTGCGGTAGGAATAACAACGATAGAAATGGAACTGAGGACGGCTCTCACCAGCCCACCAGCCCAAAGAAGTTATGCTATGCCCATAAGGACCATTTGATTATTTATTCAATATCGGTATCCCCCAGCCATTGGTTTTTTAAAGGGTTTATCTTTTATTCAGAATTATCTGGTAAATCCACCACCGATTTTAATTATAAGTATTTGTAATCTTTGGGCGATACATTCATCTGCAAGTTAAATGTATTATTTTGTTGGTGCATTCACAATTTTAATTTGATAAACCGTGACCATTAGTAAGGCAATATATATATATATATATATATCCACACACATTCGGCCGGCCTAGAATAAGTTCATCATTAGTATTGGTCAACGAGGGCATTCGTGATCGATGTTTGGGCGATACATGAAATGTGGTCACCAAGATCTATTAAATTTGTCGATACAAACAGTGTTTTTTTTTCTAATGAGGAGAAAAAAAATGGTCACACTACCAAAAAGACAGACATGCATATCATAGAATGCCACACAACGCCTGCTGTGCTTTTCTTTACTGCCTATAAGAGCTAGAGATGAATTTGTAAAGAAGAAAACGCCGTCTATTAGTTCAACTCATCTAGGAATCGAATTGGTTGAATTAAATTGGAGTGGAGTAGCCGTTTACCTATACAACTGATTTAGAAATGTTCTGTAGACACATTTACGTATACAACGCTGTTCTTTCTCAGGGAAAGGTTCACCCGCTTGAATAAGCTTTAGTGTATACAGTGGGCAGGTGTAGCCCTGTGATTCCGGTCATTGAACCAGCAAGGCCAAGGAAAGTCTAAGCAACAATAGTTGAATCCCAAATGTGTAGCTGCATAAAACTGAACAAAAGCAAAAGAGGAAATGAGGATTACGAGATCAGTGCATACCTTGATTCTTTGGTCGATCCAAAGTCGATTCTTTTGAAGGTCACAAGCGATGATTGATTGATAGGTGAATATATACCATCGTAGGGCCGAAGTTCCAACGCTGATATAAACGGCATGCTGTTGCCTGACTTGAGCAAACATACTGATAGGGAAGTTGAAGTTGCAATCTTGATGATCTCAGTTCGTAAAACATGAGTTTCATTATCCAACTGAATCGTGTTCCAGAGGTCCAGCCCCATGTAGAGGTCGAACTTTGGAGCCAACCTCAACCCGTCGTAGTTCCCATACATGAAGGAAGCTCGGACTATATATCTCGAGCCTGAAGTCAAGTTGCCCAAACTGTAACAGTTCCTTGTGTACAGTGGGAAGCTTCTTACTGTTTGGTAGATCCGTGGACTGATAGCCAAATATTCGGAAGAGATTTGCTTCGCAACTCCACCAGATATGTATGAACTGTCGGGGGTGTAAAACAGATCAATATCGCTCTTGTAGGTTATACCATCTGGGGCGCCACAGTCCAAACTGATGAAATCTGGACAGAAGGAAGTGGGAAGCTTGGTTAATCAGAATGATGAAGTAATTGTCTCAAATATTTCATTTAAGCCTCCGTTTGGAAGTCTTGCATCCTAATGGAAATATTGTTCTATGTATTGGCAATATACGATTTACAAAAAGAATCTATGGAGTCAGAAGCGCCGTTAGTGGTTTGGAGGCTTCTGTTTTTGTTGGTTTAAACTTTAAAGTAGTACTGAATTAAGGATTTGTCCAGGTTGAGGGGATTGGCAGAAAATTATTAATGGATGCGGAAGGTAAAGTTTTTCATTAAAATCAAACACCTTTTATGTGTTTCTTCTTTTCTACTGGCCCGGTTCTATAGAAACCTCGTATTAAGAGTGGAGACTAGTGCGCTTACCTTCTTGTGCTCCTACTTGGAGATAGAGAGCAGCACAAAATAGCAGACAACCCCATGTACTCATCATGATCGAGGAGTGTGGTCTCCCTCCTCCTGACATGAGTTTCCCTTCTTAAGAGATATGAACCATGCCTGTGCCCTTCCCCACACCAATATATCAGAGGCAGACACAAATGGAATGTGTATTCATTGCAAGTCAATGTGGTCGTCAACGGGGAATATATTTAGCGTAGCGTTCTTCAAGTTGCAGACCAAGTCTTCCATTTGCAGATAAGCTCGCCCCATTGAGAGATGCGCATCGGGCCGACGTTTTCTGGTGATCTCGATGGATCTTTGGGAAAGGGAAAGGAAAGCGCGGAAATGCTGCAGATGCATTTTCTCTTGATAGTCGCACCGCAGATGTCAAAATCAGGCATAAGATGCCTCTGAATGGTAGAGCACCTGCGGCAGTAGAAGAAGCTTCGATAGGTCGATTTTTTCGTAACCCGTCATTAATGTTGCACAGAATTTCAGCAATGGAAAATCCGAATATTTGTTTGCAGATTTTTTAGTTTTCAATTATCCAGAAATTGAGAACTTATTATAGAATATGCAAGTTAAACCTTAGAAAATGTCCATCTCTTTTGCATTAAAAAAAAAGCCAAAAATAACTGCTTTGGTCATGTTGAAAATTCTCAGCTAGTAATGATTAATTTGGGAGAGTGGGAGATTTGGAAGAAACCCAAAGCTTCATATTTCCCCTGCCCTTAGAGTCGTAAACTGCATGGGGATCTGAATTAGCGGTGAGCTGCCTTCAAATCAAGGGAGTACCTTTACTTTTTGCAGTTAAGGAAAGTTATAACCATGAATATTAAATTGAAGAAGCGTGATGGAGGTGCGTAATAATCCAAAACTGCTATGCCAAAGGGGAAGTGGGGCTTGATCTGCTTTCCAAGATCCCATTTTGGGAAGCGGATTGATGGGCTTTCTCCCCATCATGTGATTCAATTGTTCTTGTTGTTACATATGTTTTTCTTAGGATCACAATTTTTTCTGATTAAGGGTTACTTTGTTTGGTGATATCACTGCAAATGGCAAGAGCGAATGATGAGAATATATAAGAGAAACAGTTATCCGTGTCTGAGCTACATACTTGCTGATCCTTTTTTCTGTCTGGCGCTCCTGTATTGTTGATTTTTACCTACTGAAAGATCTCAGAAAGGGTCTTTTTTTTTTTTTTAACATGATGTTGGTGAAACTCAAAGAACTACTTCACTCCATCATCTTATTGCAGAAAAAAGGATTTATGTGCACAGAAAAATACATTGTTTATTTCAACAATGAATTTGAGAACCACGTTACCACCACAGAAAACATAGTACTGAAAAACAAAAGTGGAAAGGAAATTATATCGAAGATTCAGATATAACATCACTAATCTATAGAAACATTTTATTGGATTTTAAGTTCACTTTTTCTGCGTGTTGTAGCAGAAGAATCTGCAGGCGCTTTTTTTGAAGCGCAAGGACCTAATGTTATCATTTTGTGACCGGACCGCTCAAAGACTTCCGAATATCAGGTGATATTTTCGAAAAATGACCTTGATATTTGCAGCACCACAATTTGGTTACCACAATTCTATCCACCGATTTGTTGTGGTGTCGATGCAAGGCAGAAACAAGCCTCATCGGGACAGAAATGTGATTGCTATATGAAAATGAATCTTTTGGGTCTTATAGGCTAAGAAAGTGAAGTATTTTGGCCCTGGAAAGATGACTATCGCCCGTTATTGTGTAGTCCTCACTTACAAAAGCAATGGTGAAAAAGACGTCCTGGTGCAGACTGCAAGCTGCGTTGCTGATCTCAGTTTCTATACAATAAAGATAGAAAGCTCATGTATATCGGTCAAATCCCCTGGTCCATTCATACTCAGGGACCAAATTCACAGCGCTTGATTTGGCTCTGAGGTGATGTGCAGCCAAAATACTTTTGAAGGTCATAAGAGTGGAGTTCCGTGATGGATTAATTTAAGTATCCTTCATCTAGTTAAATTTTTATATGGTTGATAGAAATCTCAGATCCTATATCTAAGGCTGCATTAAAAGGCGTGCTGTAGAAGATCTAGTGGATCTTAAATCCACGTTATATGTAATAAACCATGAATTTACGATCAGATTAGAGGGGACAGGTCCAACCTTAAATCCGTAAGATCACTGCAGACCTAGATCCCTGACTAAATACACACATTATGCAGGGGGCGGAGGAAGGGGGGTCTGCCCCATCTATTTGAAAGAAAAAAATTACTTTACATAAATTGAAAATTTTTGGTTTGGAATGTATTTTTTATAATGTCACAAAAAATGTGTATGGATACTATACAACAAGGAAAAAGGCGGGTATAATGACAAAGTTGTATATCTCGAGAATAAAATGAGAAAATCTCAGCAAATTTTTTAAAAATTTAAAACATTTAATAAATCTTAAAAATTATAAAAAAAAATAAAAAATCATAAAAAATATGAAAAATGAAAATACAGGTATAATACGCGTATAATATGTATTTTTTCATGTTTTTTATTTTTTGACGTTTTTTTTTAAAAAGACGTGTTTTGTACAAGTATTATATGGCTGACTATGCTTTGTCGTATAATAAGTGTTTTTTTATATTCAGATTTAGTTTGGCCCAATCCAAATTTAGTTAACCCTATCTAGATAAGTTTGATGGACCATTTGGCCCGCCCCTAAAAAAATCTTGGCTTCGCCCCTGCCCTTATGTGTTGGATTAATGTTAAAACATAACTGAGTATCAAGTTTACCTTACCTTCAACCTTCAGGTAACATATGAGACAACGTTCAAATTAACCTATTTCAAATTAACCTATTTCAAGTTCACCTAACCTTCAGGTGACATGTGATAAGTACCTTGCCATCTTCATGCCATACCCACTTGTATGCCTTCGCTAAGCAGTCAAAAGATACAATCTACCGTTTCATGGAATAGGAATAGCCTAGCTCCAGCATTCGGTTCACCTTACTTTCCACTCACTTGTTAATTAGTCTTAAAAGTATATCAGATGCCTTTTGTTTGTAAGAATGATAATTTGTTTCACTGCTTATAAATACTTACGTGAAAAGCACGACATTCTTTCACATTTTATTGAAGAACATGAAAGGGATAAATCAGTAGCAAGGGAGTTGGAAGAAAGTAGACGTGTCACCATTCATTTGATTGGGACCCTGAAGCACGACCTAGCTAGGGGCCAAGTAAAAAAATTCTGGTTAAGAAACACTAGTTATAAAATTTTGAATTTTTAAGAGGGTAAATGAGAATAACTATCTTGAGGTATTAGTATGAAAATACACATTCTACTTTGAGAGTGCTTGCCATGCATCCGCTTTTTTAAACATTTTGAACTTTTTTTTGCATTTTTTACATATTTTCCGTTAATTTTTAAGAAAAAGATTTTTTTAATCTTTTCTTGGCCAATTCACATCCGATTCGGTTGAAATTTTTGCGTCGGCCTTCAGCAGCTCCACGGAATCGGTTCGTGAACCAATATTTCCAATTTGATAATAGACTTAACTTCATCATCGGAGCTCACAAGGACCCTTGCTGGACCTATCACTTGTATTGAGACTACAAGTACGGGCGCCCTGTTTTTTTTTTTTTTTGGATTTGAGTGTCCAGTCCATCTATGTCGCAGCTTCGGCGACACCAAATGATCCTAAAGATGTCAAAATCCCTTTTAAATTGTGATTTGGTACGTTACTAGGTCTGACGGTACGTGGTACACAAGTAGAGGTGCACAATTTGTCAAAAAACTTGACTTCATCTCGTCTCATTTAAACGAGTCAATTTCTAGTTTAATTTATAATTAAAATGCTAAACGAATCTAGTTGGAGCCCTAAGTACTCGACTCATTTAAACTAGGCTCAGGTTCATTGAATTAGTTAAATGAGTGAATGAGTTAAAAGAGTTAAAATAAACAAATGTTGTATAGTCGAGTCGACCTCGATGCTTATTCTATATGTAAAGCTCAGCTGTAGTTTGAGCCGAGTCAAGCTCGAGCTCTACTCGTGTGCAGCCCTATTTGGACTTACATGATATGATTACAGATATTAAAACAACAAGTAACGGTTCAAATGGGCCCGGCCTGGACCCGAACTAAGATGGCAATCCTTGGCGCAAGATTGTTTCTCTTTCTCCCGGATCAAGATGGGGTTTTCCGGGTGGAAATCAGTAATTTTTTTCATTTATACATTAGTGCCCTTTAAAAGTTTAAAAATTTTATACATAACATAATGCCCCTTAGCCAGATTTTTCTGGATCCAGCCCTACGTTTAACTTTTAAGGGACCAAGAAAACGCTGACTTAGTTTTGAAAATATTACGCATCACGTTCCTATATATTTCTTTTTTTTTTGAACTTTTTTGTTGTTTAGGTTATTATATATAGTATCTTCATTTTCAGTATAAAAGATTTATTTTTCTTATTGAGAAATCGATAGGTACCATATATACCCTTAGCTGCTACACTTGTAACGAATCATTTTGGCTGATGATCCAAGATGAATGGTTGATACAAAATTAAAGATAAAAAAAAAGATTGGATATTTTAAGTCTTAAACACCTATTTTTTAAAACACTGGTTGAAACTCAAGATGATACATACTGAAACGGATGACGCGAAGAAAGAGAGAAGAAGCAATGTAATTAAGTCTCCACTTAGCGTTCACACTGAAATCTGAATGTTGAAGTCTACAATTTTGAGAATGAGGCAGTGCTTTCGCACTAACTTAACTTTCTGCATTCCCTTTGCTGCTAGAAAATATTGAAAAAAATTCCCGTAAAAACTTTTTATGACTTGAGAATCCATTTCTCACTCTCTAAATGAGTTACATCAACCGACCCAACAGCTAGGTGGTAGCCAGGAGCAACTGTATGAAATCTATGCGTATCACGGGATATGACGGCTAGCAGAAGGTGGAAGGTAACTACCAGCTGATATTTTCATAAGAACATAATGGAAGAACTTTTTTCTTTGAAAAACTCCAACATACTGTATTTTCAGCACCACAATTATATCCATCCATTTCTTGGAGTGTCGATGGAAGACTTTTAGAAGACGTCCTGGTAACGGAAGCAGAGCATGGGAACAGAAAAATGATAGCTGTATGAAAATGAATTTTCTGGGACTTTTAAGATGACAACAATGAACAATGGGGAACAAAGGTGAAGAAATCCCCTTCCATGAGAGCAGTGACAGTGGATGGTGAAACCTCATAGGAAAGAGAGAGAGAGAGAGAGAGAGATGGCTGTCTGCATTGAAAGTGTATGAGCGAGAGCAACAAGGAGATGGTGGCTTGCGAGTGACCGTCAAGTTGGTTTCGAGCAAGGGTATGGGTGTTACAAGTTAGAACACACTTTCTGTATTCTCCAAGAACAAAATAACACTTTGTCCTAGACAGTTTTTTTTCCAGCATTTGGAGAATATCACCCATTTCCAAGGGCAAAATATTCTTGGAACAACGTGTTCCATAATACCAAACACCCTCTTAGGTTACACGGAAAATTATTTTGGGCATTGGAAGGTAACTAATGCCTGTTATTGTGTGGTCATCACTTGCAAAAGCGACTGGTAAAAGACATCTTGGAGCAGACCGCAACCAGCATTGCAGATCTCAGTTTCTATACAATAAAGATAGAAAACTTTTGTATATCGGTCAAATCCCCTGGTCCATTCATACTCTGGTACCAACTTAACGTCACTTGACTTGGCTCTTAGTTTTGATTAGGAGATGTGCACTCAAAATACTTTTGAAGGTCCTAGGAGTGGAGTTTCCTGAAGTATTCCCGATTTAGTTATATTTTTATATTGTTGCATTTGATGGCCTCAAATTTTAAATTCGATGCTGCATTAAAAAGTGTGTTTTAGAAGGTCGGATCTCATGTTACATATAAAAAACCACCAATTTAAGGCTAGATTGGAGGAAAAGTTTAAATCCATGAATATCAGATCCTAGTGATCTCGCAGATCTAAGATCTGTGGTGAAATTAACACCCCCTGGATTAATGTTCAAACATAACAGAGTATCAAGTTGGCCTCACCTTCAGGCAACATATGACATAAGCCATCTTCTTTCCATGCCCACTTCTATGCCTTAGTTAAGCAGTCAAAGATACAATCGACCATATAATGGAACAGCCTACAGCATTTGGTTCACTTTACATTCCATTCACTTGTTATATAGTCTTAAAAGTAGATCAAATACCTTTTGTTTACAAGAATGTTAATTTATTTCACCGCCTATAAATACTTTGGTCAAAGACATCGCATTCTTTCATATTTTATTACAAAACGGAAGGAAGAAATCAGTACCAATGTGTTGGACTTAAGAAACTAAACGTGTCAGTCATTTGATTGGGATACTGAACCAGGAGGACCTAAGTAAGGGCAAAAATTGTGGCTAAGGAATACTAGTTATAAAATTTTAAATTTTAAAATAAAGAGAAGTAAAATGTAAGCAAGAAAAACCATGTATAAGTATGAAAATACACATTCTAATTGGGAAGTGCATAACATGCATCAGCTTTTGAAACCTTTTAAACTTTCTTTTGATTTCTTATTTACTTTTACATATTTTCCATTAATTTTTAAGCAAAATAATTTTTTAATCAATTTTTGGCCAATTCACAACCGATTCGGTTGAATTTATTGCTCCAGCCTTCAGCAGCTCTGCGGAATCGGTTTATGAGCCAATATTTCCAATTCGACAATAGACTAACATCATCATGGTAGACCTATCACTTGTCTTGACACTAAAAGTCCGGGCGTCCTGCTTTTTTGGTTCTGAGTGTCCGAGACATCTATGTCGTAGCTTCGGTGAGACCAAAAGTGTCAAATCCCTTTCAATTTGTTACGGATACGGACACGATAAGTCATGGTTCAAATGGGCCCGGACTGGACCCGAACTAAAATTGGCTACCCGAGTTCCCAAAACCACCTGTCTTTCCTAGCTCCCTTTCTCGATTCCATCCGCAAGGTCCCTCTTTCAAGAGGACTCAAAAAAAAAAAAAAAAAAAAAAAAAAAAAAAAAAAAAAAAAAAGGAAGACCCTGTAAGAAATTCACCTGGTTTTGAAAATATCAGGTTCTAATATATCTCGATTTGTTTTGAATTCTTTTTGTTGTTCATGTTCTTACATACAGTAGTACTACAATTTTTCATTGTAAAAGTTTTCTCTTATTAAAAAATTGGTAGTCACTATATCCTTAGGTGCTAGATTTGCAAGGAACCATTTTGGTTGATGATTCAAGATAGATGGTTGATACAAACGGACAAGTTCATAAGAGAAGAGAAGTCGACCCAGCAGCATGAAACTGGCAGGAAACTAAGAATTTTCATTGAATGGTTCTTGATACTGAAGGTCACTTGGGTCTTTATCATTCGGAAGGTCTCAAAAAAGCAAAAATGACCTCCATGGTTCTCACTGATGGTATATTTAGTGTAAGCGAACTCTAAGATCACGTCTTTGGAATAAAATCCAGTTCAACCAAAGATTCCAAAAGTATTGGATGATCGACAAAAAAGAAAAAGAATACTTTAGTCATTTCGAATTAATTAAAATTGAATTTTAAAAATATTGTCGTAAACACCTACTGTTTATGACACGAGTTGAGACTAGAGGATACACACTGAAACGGAAAACGCCAAGAAAGAAAGAAGAAGCAATGCAATTAAAACTCCACTTAGAGCTGGCACTGAGTATTAAAGTCTACGGCCTCAAGAATGAAGCAGTGGTTTCACACTAACTTTCTGAATTCCCGTAGAAAATATTGAAAAAGATTCCCTTAAAAGCATTTTTATGAATTGAAAAGCCATCTTAGCTTCTTTTTCTTTTTCTTTTTCTTCTCTAAGGGTGTGTTTGTTTCATCACAAATCTAACATTTGCAGTGATTTGAGATCATTAAGGTCTCATATCCGTGGATTTAAGGTCGGACCCCAGTTCTTTATCTCATCTGACCTTAAATTCATGGATTTAATGTCCTAATGTTACTTAGATCTTAAGTTTATTTAAACTGAAGATTTTATAACACTCACCTTTTAATGCAGCCTCGAATCTCAAATTCAATGCTATCAAACACTGCTAAATAAAATGAGTCACATCTACGGACCTAATAGCTAGAGGAGACCAAGAACAACGTCGGTCCTGTACACAGGGACAGATGTCCGACCATTGTGTGTTTTTACTTAGATGGACATAAATTCTTTTTTACTTCTTTCAAGCTTTAACAAAGAAGCACATAAACACACATATTTCAAACTTGAAACAGTTCTGTTGTAACGACCCGACCCTCTCTTAGGCTTGAACCCTTAGTCTAGCAGATCTTAACTTATCCCTTAATAATTTCAGTTCCAATTCAAAAAAAAAATAAAACCTAAACAGCTAACTATTTAACCACCCCTTTACAAGCCTTTGAAAATCCCCTACAATTTTCATAAATTTTTAGAGCGATACATCTATGCATTGCCATTTGGAATCAATATCAAGTGATACAACTGCTAACAGGCATGAGCATGAGATCAACATTTAGTATTGGACCACATCAACTGTAGCAAGAACTAACATCAGTTAGAGGCGAAGCCCAGATTTTCTTCTTGGGGAGTCGAGTTCAGGGACTCTCCGGC
Organism: Nymphaea colorata; assembly: GCF_008831285.2. NCBI lineage: Eukaryota > Viridiplantae > Streptophyta > Magnoliopsida > Nymphaeales > Nymphaeaceae > Nymphaea > Nymphaea colorata. The sequence continues at coordinate 7,061,754 of NC_045143.1, forward strand.
CTTTTTAAAATTTTAAAGGCTTTTTGAAATTTCTTTAATACGAGCAAACTATAATTTTTTAAAATTTTTACAACAACCATTTATTTTTTTTAATTATAAAAGGTAATTTTTGTCCCCTGCCAGCCCCCCTTATCTCTGCCTGCACAGGTTCACTAATAAAAACCAGAAGCAACATATTAGGCAATTGGTTTGGAAACTAAAAATCATAAATTACGTTTATATAGTAAGGGTGAACAATGAGCCGAGCAACGGCTCATTAAAACTCGACTGAGCCGACTATTTTCATAAACGAGCCGAGCTCGAGCTCATTTTTCAACTCGTTTTTTTAGTCTAACCAAGTTCGAATTTATTGAACCTGAATGCTTTAAGCTCGAGTCGGCTCGGGCAAAAGCAATACTTATTTTGTTTTTTCATTTTAAGTTTCATTTCATCCCGTGCATTCTCTCTACTCTCTTTCTTCTTTTCTTCTTCAATGCTTCATCCAAATGAAAAGTGTCTTCAATACTTTATCTAAATGCTCGACACTACCGTTGCCCTTCTCATTTGCTACTACTGCAAAGCCAGTCAAGGAGGTACACCTTTCTCTCTCTCTCTCCCCCTCTCTCTAACTCTAAGTCAAGGGTTCGCTCGCTGGAACGAGGGTTTCTTCAAAATTCTTGCTCCAACATGCCTGGAGCTTTAGAATCTGAAACCCTCGCTCATTGGAGCAAGGGTTTTTTTTTTTCTTTTATTTCCCCCTCGAGAAAGATAAGGTCGGCGTTTGTGGGCGTTCGTGCTTTTCGATCGGCAAAATGGGAATTCTTGAGGCCGAAATGCTGGACTGTAGTGTGGGCACCATACTTTGGGTGAGAAAAAGAAACGGGTCGTGGTGGACAGGAAGAATTCTGGGGCAGGACAAGCTTTCGGAGACACATTTGATGTCTCCTCACTCAGCAAAGGGTTTTAGATTAGAAACCCTCGCTCAGCAAAGGGTGGTGTTGGAGTGAGGACTTTCAGGTTCATAAAACCCTAGTTCTAGCAAGCCATCTGAACCTTCATTTAGCGCTGACCATGAGCGAGGCTTCCTTGAAAACCCAAAACTTAAAATCTAGATATCTCATCTGATTCCTCTTTTTCTGCAGATCCTTTGCTGTCATCTCTTTCATAGCAGCAGCACACCCGCTGGCATCTTTCTCCATAAGTCATGCTGCAACACATTTGTAAATGACACACCTCATAGGTAAACGAGTTAAACGACATCGAGTTCGAGCTTTGACACGCTTGATAGAGCCGAGCTCGAGTTGCGCAAAATAGAAGGCGAGCCGAGTTCGAGCTGGCCAAGCTCGGGCTGGACTGGGCTCATGTTCACCCCTATTAGATACTAAGGAAATGTAAATAAAGTTGATCGGTGATTTTCAAACAGAAAAGAGGCAACAAAAAACAATTATGTGCAGCTTCTATCTACAATGAAAGGTAGATAGAAACCGAAAATTGAAAAGATGAAAGGTAGAGAAAGAAAGAGAGAGATGAAAAGAACTTGATTAAATGGAGCCACATCCAAAGAGAATTGGATACGAAAACAACAAACAGCATCAATTAAAACTGTAATAGCGAAAGAAGAGAGGTCTATTCTAACATAATAGGGTCTTGAGCTGTGTTGAGAGCTTGGGTGGGCAACCGACTTTGTGGTTATCTACCTGTCCCTTACTCCAACTTGCTATACTATGTCTCTTGAGGTAATTTCCACTATTATGTTCAATGAAGCCAAAAATTTAAATACAATATATGTTAAAATGAGAAAAGAAAATATTGCATAATAATCATGCACATGTTTCTTTCTTAACCTTCCAGACTAAGGAGTTACAACTATCCAAACTAAAAAAAAAAAAGGAACTATTGCACATTAGTTTATTTTGTTGAGACCACATGCAAGCGGGCTTGTGTGGGAATGCAGTTGTATTTATTTATAGAATGATGGTTCCAACCTGTAAATAGGTGTTCCTTAATACCACTCACATTTTATTATTTATGGTTTAGGGTTTAGGGTTTAGGGTTAGTGTCACATAGCAAGAAGCCACTAGGCTCACGAGAGCTTTCATTCGTTAGAACGGGTGGGCACTCCTCTTGAAGTGCAAAGTCCATTAAGCTCTGAAATAAAACTCAAAATTGCGAATATAATAAAGCAGAAGAACTCACTGTACAAATGAAATAATACATAAATCAGAATCTCATCACGAGATACTAGTGTACCACTGATATCCAACCTTTAGACTGAAATATCAATTGCAAGTAGTACACTTGGTCGACAATGAATATGAGATAATTAATCCTATCAAACAATGAGCCATTCTTTGGAATGACTCATCATTCACATGAAAACTTTACAATCATCAAATATTCATTGTCATGTATGCTTAACTCTACTAAGCAGCCACCCTCCTTTGGGCTTGATTACCACTCACATAGATTAAACATACTAAAATTTAATGCTTTAAACAAGCAAATCTACTTACTTTGGCCATATAAAGCATAAATCTACTCATTGATGAATAATAGACATAACCAAAGATGAAATTCTCATTCCGAATATGACAAAACATGCAAAAAATTGCCTTGTATAGGCTCCAAAATCATATGAACCATCAACAAGCACATGCAAATATACCAAATATTATGAACCGATTTCAAAAAAAGTGCTTAAATAAGTTGAGGACGACTGAACCAAGCTTAAATAGCCCGTATTGGTGTAAAAACAAATCCAAAACACATGTATCACTCGAAACTGGGTTGAATCTGTTCGAAAACTGTATAAACCGGCTAAAAATGATTCGTTTCGGCTTAAAATTGCATGAACCGGTTTTAAAATAACCAAAATTACACATAGGTATCTACTCATATAATAATTACAATATGTCACTATGATTGAATATGAAACTTAATTAATCACTTAATGGATATTTTTATTTAGGTAGCACATCATGTTGAAAATTGCACCAGATCGTATGCAGGCCCATATAATGATTTTAACATTGTAATTTGTGACAAAACCTTCCACACGATGCTTCACTATATGTCTATTCCATAATTGCGAACATCATATCTCCAACAAATCGTGCAAGCTAGAATGTTGTGTGACATGTTGCAATGTACGCATTTTCAGGTAAACTCGATAGACAGAGGTTAGACATATATAATGCTCTCAATGGTCACCTGGCCGCCAAATATGTCCAAGGACAGTTCTGATCTTTCTTTGAATACAAGGGTTGTCCTCAGCATTATTCGTCGAAAGAAAAAGGACAATTCTGATACAAACAAGTCTGAAAGAAAAGGAGCACAAAAGATGAGACGCCAATGGTTCCAACCCACATGAGTTATTTTGATAGAAGAGAAGAACCGAAAAACAAGATGTAAAACACGTCCATATCAATTGTGCCGTGCTAGTTGAAATTGGCTTCGTTTCTAGATCTTATTGGTCATGGGTATGAAATGATGGCGCCCCTGTAAGCATCAGTGAGATATCAAGGTTGGCTAGCACTTCAACATTGAAGGGATAGGCTTCAGTTTGGAGATCCGACGAATATGCTTTTGCCGACAAGTGCATGTAAAGCTTTTCTGTGAGGTGTAACCCATCGTAATAGGCGTAGATGCTCCTATCTGGGCATGCTTCATCACCTTCAACACATAATGACTCAGTTACACTGGCCGCGTTGAAGAAGCAGCAACTTTCATTGGTCAGCTTTAATCCTAAGATAACAGGAACATTTTCTTGGTTAGAGATTTGTTTATGTATATGTAATAGCAATCGTGCATGATTTACCATCTTACGTACTTTTGGTAGTGTCCAAGTTAAATATATTCACATAATGTACTAGACTGCATTGTTTAATGTCCATGCACATGCATGGTACAACATAATTTAAATTGATCATAAATACATTATATTTATATTGTGTTCTGGAACATATTAAATGGACAAATGATTGCGTACCATAGGTAGTTGGATCATCGATTATCACATTGATGATTCCCGACATGTTGATGTAGACAAAAGAAAAACCAGGCAAGTCTTCACTCAGATTTTCTAGAGCGGGCCTGAGTGCATTGTTGAACAAAGTGGATCCCTCATTTAGTAAATCCACACATGATCCATTGTTGCGTTGTTTAAAATAAGGATCACAACCAGTTTGCAGGAGATTAAATACCACGAATTTTCGTGCCCCCAAGTCATATGCTTTCTGTAGAATAGGAGAAAATCATAATATAAGGAGATCATATTGGCCAAAGAAATTAGCAATCTCTTAGATAATTAAGGTCAAGGTGTGTGTGTGGTGGGAACTGTGCCAAATACGTGTTCTCATCAAGTAACTATGGATTTCATGAACTAAAGCAGCCCACTTCAAGCATCTTTTGAGAGAGAGTAGCATTACCATGAGGTGGTGGGTGTAATTTCGAATGAGCAATTCTGTTAGTTTCTGCAAGTCACACTCTACAGCCACGCCTGATGATGTGGTGCAGCTTGCCATGTAATCGCCTCCTCCAATCAAGAAGAAGAATATACTCTGAGAGAGATAGGAAGACAGTGCAAAACTCCCATTCAATTGAGATTTCAAATCCGGTAGCGTTGTTTCCCCAAAGTTCGCAATTTGGTGGCTCAAAGATGTGACATTTAGCTGCAAAAAATTTTCAGCTTTTGTTAATGTTGGAAACCAGCACTCTGCTGACATATTATCTTAGTTACGTGTTCTATTCTTCCTCACTAGCATCCCACCTTGATTATACGTGTCAAGGAATATTAGCTAGCAATGTACTACTTTGTAAAAACTTAAGTTGGCAGCGACTGTCTCCTTGGAAAAAGAAAATTTGCTAGAAACAAAGATTGATCTGCTTACACTTTGGCGAGTGGAATCAAGGATGCCCGAAGCACCTGACGCATAGTTTACTCCGGCGAGAATGGAGCTTCCTCTGGTTTGAGGGTCGTAGAAAGCCGGCAGGAAATGAGGCAGGCCCAAGAACAGTCCCAGAAAGTCAGCCGGGGTTCTTCCATTGGTGCACCTACCTGTTGCACGCAATATAAAATCTACCCCATACGGAAAGTAATTGCATTTCGCGTATGTATCCAAAAAATCGTTGTTCCCACAATCAACGATTGAATCCCCGAATACGAACATTGCTTTGACATTGCTTTCAGTAGTCGCTGTGGAGAATCTGGAGAGAATGAGCAAGATCGAGAAGAGAATGAACATGGTGGTTGGAAGGCGGGTGAAGGAAATTAGGTGGTGGCAGTTCCTTGGGTTGTCTCTGGGTTGTCTCTGCATCCAGCCTTCCCTATTAGTAGTTTAGTAGACCTTCCTCATGCTGGTTGGAAGGCGGGTGAAGGAAATTTGGTGGTGCAAGTTCCTTGGGTTGCCTCTGCATCTGCCTTCCCTCTTAGTAGTTCAGCAGACCTTCCTCTAAACAAACATTCTTCCGTCTACCCGCTTAACCATGTCGTTCGGTGGTCCTGATTGTTTACATATGTACGTGAGATTAGCTCGTGGACGGCAAGTGACAATTCAGCTCAAGTTTGCCAATTCTGGAAACATCTGACTCACTGCAGAGTTGATTGATATGGACTTACTTGAATATATCGTTATATATATATATATATATATATATATATATATATATATATATATATATATATATATATATATATATATATATATATATATATATATAAAGCAAAGGAGGAAGAACCATGACAACTTTGTGATATTTTTATTTACTCGTTTCTTTACCGTATCAAATGCTTCACTGATGTTCACGTATTCGTATTAGAATTTGGATTTGAATATGAACTAAAAAATTAATCAACGCCATATCTAAACCGAAACCCAAATCGATTCAAATCCTTTTTGAGTTCACAACTGAATCCAAATCAAGAATTTTAAACTAAACTTAGATGAGCTGCATTGGTATATATTGAGAACCGACTTTCAGAAATGAATGGAAATTAGATGTAATATATTTATTTAAAATTTAATCAGAATCTGAATTTGGAAGGATATTTATTTAAATTCAGATCATAATCTGAATATGATTGGATGTCATTTTTTAAAATTTGAATTTGATACCGATTTCTTAATTGAATGTTAAATTTTTAACTATATCTGATTTTTTGAAAATGGTTTGGTCGGATGTTGAACCCGAATCTGAATTTATCAACATCCTTACAGTTTGTCCTTCAAACATTTTTATCGACATCCTGATAATTTGTCAAGATTTCAATGCTGTTGCGATGGAGAAAGTGTTGAGTGCATTTTGGTAGAGAAAGAGGTAGAAAGGCAGTTTCCCCTAATTAAACATTAAAAACATATTTTTTGTGAAGTTATCAATCACTTTTTTGCACATACAAATGGCTGCCTATGAAAGTATCGGTTATTGTGGAAATATCAGAGTTCGAATTCGAGTCACATCTACTCTTTACTACCTCAAGTACTTTATCTGATGTTCACATATTCAAATTAGAATCTGGGTTTCAATATGAAGGAAAAATTTGGTCTACACTATATCTGAATCCGAATCCAAATCGATCCAATCTATTTTTAAATTGACAACAGAATTTGAATCAAGACTTTTTAAACTGAACTCGATCAGTATTACAAACTATTACAACCGAACTTGCTTGGTTGAACTCCAGCTTAATTGAAAACTCAAGCTTATAAACTAATCGAATTCAGGTTACAGACTCAATCAAACATGAGTAAGATCATATAACTGTGCCATCCTTTTTATTTTTATTTTTTTGTAATTTCAAAAATTAAAACCAAGGAAAGAGGTAACGTCAAATGAGGAGTTGGCGAACAAGTTTAAACCAATTGAGCTCGAGTTAATTGAGATCGAGCTAATCTTATATAGCTTGAATCAAAATCAAGCCAAACAATATATTAGTCGAGTCGAAGTCGAGCTGACCCCCTAATTATACGACATTGAGGAAATAGAAAAAAAAAATGGAAGAGCCATTACCAACTATTCCGAGTCGAGATGAATCCGAACATTGCATTTACTTTTACCAACATAATTCTGAATCCAACTTCTAAATGCACAACCAAATCTCAGACCATTATGATATACATGTTAAGAACCGAGTACCAAAATGTTTGACTATTGGATGTAGGATAATTACTTGAAACTGAATCCAAATCCAAATTTGGATCCGATTATATTATTTATCTAAAACAAATTCGCGTCAAATCAGATGACATCAAAGGCACGTTGCAGCTAGCCGTGAATGGTCGGTGCATGTGCACCAGCTTCTTGATGAAGCCTTTTCCTTGTCGGCAAAAAGGGCTGCAAATTGGACAGTTGGGCTTCCACTCATCCCCGAGAAGTTGTGAAATTCAGGCTTTCAATTTAACTGTAGACTGTCGTTCAACAGATAGAAGGACATGCTCTGCCATAAAATGGAGGGCCAAGCCAGGTAGGGCTTGCATTACCTAATATATATATATATATATATATATATATATTTACATGTAAAAAAAATAATTTATTTTATATAAAAAAATTTGAAAAGTAATGTTTTGATTCGAATCAAAATTTAGAAACTTTAATTTGACTTTCTGATGAAAAATTTGTGGCTCCACTCGTTATGTATAAGAATGTTAAACTGAAACTCAATTCTTCCCATTTGAGAGTGTAGGAGGCCGCTGTTGTTTATTTACTCAATTCTTCCCATTTGAGAGTGTAGCAGGCCGCTGTTGTTTATTTACTATTTTGTAAGAAAGAGAAGAATGTATGTCCAATCTTACGGGATTGTGGATTTTATTTGAAGTAATAAAATTGTCATTTGTATTTGTCGGTGGTTGTGATTGTTTACATGCGTGAGATTGGCTCGGGAATGTCAAGTGACACTTCAGCTCAAATTATAGGTCTCTTTGCAAATTAAGGCTGGTGGCCATCCTTGCTACCCATCGTCGAAACATGTGACTCACTGCAGAGTTAATTATTATCCACTCACTTAAATAAATCATGATACAACAGTTCAAGATTTTAATATATATAAATTTTTTTAATAAAGGAAAAATCAAGACAACGATTTCTTTTGTTTTTATTTATTTTTAAGTATGTATTCTTGAATTTTTTTTAATCACAGTCATATGTGCTCATTGTGCATGGATCTAGGAATTTTTCTTGTAAGAACCAAACCATAGTTTCAAAATTTTAGTAAGGGTGAAATATAATTTTTCAAAATTTTTATATAACTTGAATTAAAAATTTTACAGGGCTTCCTCATTGAAAAAGACTCTGTGCAAGAACAAAATGCTTTTTCTTTTTTTTTTTTGGTTGAGACCTGCCTCTATGGAGTGCAAGTGCTCATGAATGTATCGATGCCTTTTCATATGCAATCTTTGTTTACAATTTAGTAGTGACCTCAAGTCCACTAGTTACTTGTCATTTATGAGTAGACAATGAATATTTCATCGTACCATTCAAAAGAGAGCCGAAGTTCACACCCAACCCTTTATCCCTTTAGAGGTATAAAACTTGCTTTATGCGTATTGGGATGCTGCCATAATTGTCCTTCAACTTGCACATCAGTAACTACCAGTTTACAGCGCAAGAGAGTTGACGGCCTTAGAGATTGAAATAAGAACTGGCCGCCTTTCATTTGATCGGGAACACACGAGTTACTTGCGTTGAAGAAAAGAGAAAGAACGTGAACTTGATGTTGAGAAACTTGTCCCATGCATGGTTCCCAATTTTACAAGAGACACATGTTTATTTTACAACAAAATATTAATCAAGGTTAGTTTAAATACAACCCTTTTTGTTCTATTAATTACAGAAATGACATCATATGTGGGATGATAAATGAATGTGCAAAACATTGCAAATTTGCTATGCAAAGATGGCATCTACCGCAATTAATCAGATACCATGCATTGACATTCATTCTGGATAAACATATATATTAGCACGAGTCATTAATACTTTAATCAAAGTTATATCAAGTCATGTGGGGGCCGGTGCATAATTCCCTTTTATTGAGCAGAGTTGGTTTTGGGCTTTTTTGTTGGGTCGGGTCCAGCCTCAAGAGAGGACCCGACCCGGCCTGTCACTTAAGTGACAGGCGGGAGAAATAGAGGGGGGCACCATTGCCTCTTACGTCTCTCTCTCTTGTCGCCTAGGGTTTCTTTTTGGGGGCAAAGAGAGGTGTGCTCTCTTTTGTGCTCTCTCTTGGTGGCTGCACAACAAGAGGAGAGAAGGAGAAGAAGAGAGGAGAGAAGGAGAAGAGGAAAGGAGAGAAGGAGAAGTGGAAGAGAAGGTTGCGAGCATTTGGCTAGAGCAAGATTCGATTCCAAGGAGGAAGCCAGGCGCATTTCCTCTCAATCCACGGTTTCCGCATCCAATCGGTGATATTTTTCCCTTGTTTTTCTCATAAAGCTTTGGTGAGATATTATTGTTGGAGAGTTGGCTTTGTGTAGCCCCTCGTGGGAAAACTTATATCATTGATTATAGTGGATTGAGTTTTGGGTCGTAGTACCCCGTGGTTTTTACCCTCATTGTTTTGAGGGGTTTTCCACGTAAAAATCTTCTCGTGCATTTGTGATTGCTTGGTCGTTGTTTTGTTGCTTCTTGCATGATCGATTTGGGCTATACTTCGTTGTTGAATCATTTGTAGTAGATTCGTGCCTATCCGCATTTTATCCCAACAAAGTGGTATCAGAGCCAACATGGTGGATAACAAAATTGATTTTGGTACTAGCCGTATGATTAGTCTAAATGAGACTAATTATAGTCTATGGAAAAATAAGATGAAAGATCTCTTATATGTGAAGGCTATGCACCTACCAGTTTTTTGCCAAAGAAAAGCCTGATTCTAAGTCTGATGAAGAATGAGAATTTGAACACGAACAAGTTTGTGGTTTCATTCGACAATTTGTGGATGAAAATGTTTATAACCATATCCAAGATGAAAATCATGCATGTAGTTTGTGGACAAAATTAGAAAATCTTTATGCCTCCAAGACAGGAAGTAGTAAATTATTTCTTCTGAAAAGATTGATGAATTTAAGATTAAGGGAGGGCAGTTCAATGTCAGATTTTCTAAATGATTTTCAGGGGGTCATTAGTCAGTTATCCAGTATGGGCGTTAAATTTGAAGATGAGATTTTGGGATTATTATTGCTTGCTACTTTGCTTGATTCGTGGGAGACATTTAGAGTCTCGCTTACTAACTCTGCAGCTAATGGGGTTGTTTCTTTAGAGACTGTTAAGTCAGGTATTCTCAATGAGGAGATGAGAAAAAAATCTCAGGCTTGCTCTTCTCAGACAGATGTTCTTTTCACAGAGAACAGGGGGAGGAGTAAATTCAAGAGTGACAGGGACAGAGATAAAAGCAGAAGCAAGTCCAAATCGAGATATAAGAATTTGGAATGCCACTATTGTGGAAAGAAAGGACACATAAAGAAGTACTGCTTCCAGCTGAAGAAGGAGAATAAAATTGGGGAGAAACAGGAGAAGAAAAATGACCGAGATGACAATGTCGCAGCTGCTGCACAACATGAAATGTTTCTTGTTTGTGATGCTAACATGGTTAATGTTGCCAGAGACGATACTTGTTGGCTTGTTGATAGTGGTTCAGCTCTTCATGTTACTTCCCATAAGCATTTTTTCTCTTCATATATTTCTGGTGATTTTGGTACTTTGAGAATGAGTAATGGTTCTTTGTCTCAGGTAGTAGGCAAAGGCGACGTCATTCAGAAGAATGCAAATGGAACTCTATTGAAGCTGACAGATGTGAGACATGCACCTGACATGCATCTGAACCTTATCTCTGCAGGAAGGTTCGATGAAGAAGGGTATCACAACACTTTTGGTGATGACCAGTGGAAGCTTATTAGAGGTTCCTTGATTATTGCTCGAGGCAAGAAATGCAGCAATAATCTTTATACTATGCAGGCATCGATTTCCAAAGACATGATACATGTGACACAAGATGAAAAATCTATAGAGTTGTGGCACAGGAGGTTGGGACATATGGGTGACAAGGGACTGCAATTCTTGATCAAGAAGAATCTTCTACCAGAAGTAAAGAAGGATAAACTTGATAAATGCAGTCATTGTTTTGCAGGGAAGCAGACACGGGTCTCTTTCAAGAGTCATCCACCTTCCAGAAAGTCAGAAGCACTTGAGTTGGTTCATACAGATGTATGTGGTCTAATGAAAGTAAGTTCACATGGTGGTGCACTTTATTTTGTCACGTTTATTGATGATTTTTCCAGGAAAGTTTGGGTCTATTCTTTGAAGAGGAAAGACCAAGTCATTGGTGTTTTCAAGGACTTTCATGCACTGGTTGAAAGGCAGTCTGAAAAGAAGCTGAAGTGTGCTCGCAGCGATAATGGGGGAGAGTATATTAGTCCATTTGATGAGTATTGCAGATCTCATGGCATCAGGCACCAGAAGACTCCACCTAAGACTCCTCCATTGAATGGCGTGGCAGAAAGGATGAACATGACACTCATGGAGAGAGTAAGATGTCTCCTATCTGAAGCTAAGTTATCTGATTCTTTTTGGTGTGAAGCTTTACATACTGTTGCTTATGTGATTAACTTGTCTACACATGTTTCTTTAGATGGTGATGTTCCTAACAGAGTTTGGTATGAGAAGGATGTATCCTATGAGCACTTACGTGTATTTGGATGCAGGACATTTGTGCATATACCAAAGGATGAGAGATCGAAGTTGGAATAAAAAAGCAGGCAGTGCGTGTTTTTGGGTTATGGCCATGATGAATTTGGTTATAGATTGTATGATCCAGTTGAGAAGAAGCTTGTCAGAAGTAGGGATGTTGTATTTGCCGAAGATCAGAATATTGAGGATATTCAGAAAGCAGTAAAGGATTCTTCTCATAGCAGCTATTTGCCAGTTGATGTGGACCCTATTCCCTTGCAGAATACTTCAAGAGCAATGCCAGATGATGCTGTTGGGCAGATACATGATAGAGAAAGACAAGTAGACATGCCATATATTCCTAATTCAGATGACGAAGGTGACGATCATAATTTGGAGGGTTCTTCCTCAGATGTAGATCGACAGCAAAGATCCACGAGGGAGCGGCATCCCTCAACTAGATATCCCGCACATGACTATATTTTGTTGACTGACAGTGGTGAGCCTGAATGGTATGAAGAAGCTATGCATGATGTGTACAAGGAAAAGTGGATGGAAGCCATGAAAGATGAGATGCAGTCACTTTATGACAACCACACCTTCGAGCTTATGGAGTTGCCTCAAGGCAAGAGGGCATTGAGAAACAAATGGGTTTTTAGAGTGAAGCATGATGAAAACTCTCTAAACCCAAGATACAAAGCTAGGTTGGTTGTGAAGGGGTTCAATCAGAGGAAATGAGTTGACTTCGACGAGATATTCTCACCGGTGGTCAAGATGTCATCTATCAGAGTTGTTCTTAGTTTGGCAGCTAGTCTTGATTTGGAGATCGAGCAGATGGATGTGAAGACAGCTTTTCTTCATGGTGATCTTGATGAGGAAATTTACATGATGCAGCCAGAAGGTTTTCTTGTGAAAGGTAAAGAAAACCATGTTTGCAGATTAAAGAAAAGCTTGTATGGTTTGAAGTAGGCACCTAGACAGTGGTACAAGAAGTTCGAGTCATTTATGGGGGAGTATGGCTACACCAAGTCTACTTCAGATCACTGCGTCTTTGTGAAGAAATTCTCAGGTGATGACTTTGTCATTTTGTTGATTTATGTTGATGACATGCTTATTGTTGGCAACAATATATCGAGAATTTCAAGCTTGAAAAAGGAGTTGAACAAGTCCTTTGCTATGAAAGACTTGGGACCTGCTAGTCAGATTTTAGGTATGAAGATCACACGAGATAGGAAGTCGAATAAGCTATGGCTATCTCAAGAGAAGTACATTGAGAAGGTACTTCAAAGATTTCACATGGACAAGGCAAAGCCTGTTAGCACCCCTCTTGCAGTGCATTTCAAGTTGAGCACCAAGCAGAGTCCAAGGACAGATTCAGAAAAGGAAGATATGGAGAAGATTCCCTATGCCTCAGTCACAGGTAGTCTGATGTATGCTATGGTATGTACTAGACCTGATATTGCTCATTCAGTTGGTGTTGTTAGTCGGTTTGTCTCAAATCCAGGAAAGAAACACTGGGAAGCAGTTAAATGGATTTTGAGATACCTTCGTGGGACTAGCAGTTTCTCACTTTGTTTTGGGTCAGAAAAATCTATTCTTGTTGGGTATACAGATTCAGATATGGCAGGAGACATTGACGGGAGAAGATCTATATCTAGTTTTTTATTGACATATGTAGGGGGTACAGTTTCTTGGCAATCCAGACTTCAGAAATGTGTAGCATTATCTACTACTGAAGCAGAGTTTATTGCAGCTACAGAGGCGAGCAAGGAGCTTCTATGGATGAAGTGGTTCATGAAGGAACTTCAGTTCAGTCAAGACGAGTATGTACTTTACTGTGACAGTCAGAGTGCTATTCACCTTGGAAAGAATTCTACATTTCATGCAAGGTCAAAGCATATAGACGTAAGATATCATTGGATACGTGATGTTCTAGAGTCAAAGCAGCTTGTTCTTGATAAGATCCATACAGATGATAATCCTACAGATATGATGACAAAGTCTCTACCTAAATTGAAACATGATATGTGTAGAGACTTAGTTGGGATGACTGCCTTTAAGGCAGTATATTAATTTTGTTCATTTTTGCAGGTATGTTTCCTCTCTTGAAGCTGGAGGGGGAGTTTGTTGGGTCGGGTCCAGCCTCAAGAGAGGACCCGACCCGGCCCATCACTTAAGTGACGGGCGGGAGAAATAGAGGGGGGCACCCGATGGTGCCCCCATTGTCTCTTACGTCTCTCTCTCTTGTTGCCTAGGGTTTCTTTTTGGGGGAAAAGAGAGGTGTGCTCTCTTTTGTGCTCTCTCTTGGTGGCTGCACAACAAGAGGAGAGAAGGAGAAGAAGAGAGGAGAGAAGGAGAAGAGGAAAGGAGAGAAGGAGAAGAGGAAGAGAAGGTTGCGAGCATTTGGCTAGAGCAAGATTCGATTCCAAGGAGGAAGCCAGGTGCATTTCCTCTCAATCCACGGTTTCCGCATTCAATTGGTGATATTTTTTCCTAGTTTTTTTCATATAGCTTTGGTGAGATATTATTGTTGGAGGGTTGGCTTTGTGTAGCCCCTCGTGGAAAACTTATATCATTGATTATAGTGGATTGAGTTTTGGGTCGTAGTACCCCGTGGTTTTTACCCTCATTGTTTTGAGGGGTTTTTCACGTAAAAATCTTCTCGTGCATTTGTGTTTGCTTGGTCGTTGTTTTGTTGCTTCTTGCATGATTGATTTGGGCTATACTTCGTTGTTGAATCATTTGTAGTAGATTCGTGCCTATCCGCATTTTATCCCAACACATTTGGCCATTGATTTGAGAGTTTAATTGGAAGGCATAAGTTTGTTGTGCTGTAGATATATCAGGAGTCAGACAATTTTGATAGTCAAGCTGCATTGTCTCAATTCAAATATCAAGGGCGTAGTACAACCTGGCGGCAATATGGTTCACATGTTCTCTCTCTCTCTCTCTCTTTCACTCTTTGGTTTCATGCTTGAAACCCTCACCTCGCCGGTGATGGTTTCAGGTCGACGTCTTGAAACTGTCGCCAGTGGGGATTCAGGCCATATCTATCTTTGTGGTTGAGGCAGCGGCTGATTGCCGCCAAATGCAACTGCTTCCTGCCTTCTTCCTGGGCGGACAAATCCAGCCTTGATAAGATCCCAGACTGTCAAATACAGCCATACTACATGTTTCTTTGAGGATGCTCAGAGCCTCATGCTTCCCTAAAAGGTCATGGTTATAGGGAACTCGTGGGCAGCAGGTGATGACAGTGTGCTTGGTTCGGCTAGAAAAACGTGTGGATGATTGAATTTTACGAGTAAAGAAAGCTACGACCGTTAGATTTAGAAAGTTTTAGGAGAACAAAATGTCAGAATTGGAATTCCCAATGTCTCAAAAGCTGATAACGGCTCTCAAAAAAGACGTCAAGATGGTTCAAGAAACCGGTCGTCGGTGACTGTTCCGGGAATACACATCCACTGGTGTTATGATATCAATGCTGATGCAATGCAATGGAGAAAATGTTGGGTGCTTTTTGGTAGAGAAAGGAGATAGAATGTGAGGAAATAAGGTAAGCAGGGAAGAACAAACATACAAGAATATTAAGGACAGAACAAGAGAAAATAGGAAGGGTAGAGAGCTGATCGGCTGAGGAGAGGAACCCGAAAGAGAAAAGATAAAGGGTTGAGAGGGTAAAAGGAAAACTTAGGAATAAAGAGAGAAAAATTATGAAATATCATTAACAAGAGGAAATGACCAATAAAAAAAATTAAAAAAATATTATTAGGACTTGGACATTTAATATGCCATCTTATGTGCATAACTTGGTACAGTTTCTCTTGAAAAACCTTCATCCAAATAGTCCACCTATCAATGACATGGTGGGACATGTGAAGGGCTTCCAAATTGAAGAAGGCCTGTTCAAAGGAGAACCAAACACATCTTCTTTGTCCTCTATTAACTGCAAGTGATCACAAATGCAAATAGCACCTTTTTCATTTGCAATCTTGGTTTACAAAATAGTAGTTATCTTTAGTCCACTTGTTTCTTGTCACTGAAGAAAAGAGAATAAAAATGAACTTGATATTGAGAAACTTGTCTCGTGGTGCCCCATTTTATAGACAAACAATGTTTATTTTACAGCAGAATATTAATTAAGGTTAGTTTAAATACAGCTCTTAGTTCTATTAATTATAGAAATGACATCCTAAATGGGATGATAAATGAATATGTAACATGTTGTAAATTTGCTATGTACAGATGCCATCTACAGCAATTATTCTGATACCGTTGATATTCATTCCAGATAAACATATATATTAGCACGAGTTATTAATACTTTAATAAAAGTTATTTCAAGTCACATGGGGGCCAGTGCATAATTCCGCTTCTTTTAGCAGAGTTGGGTTTGTCGATTCCTATAAGACATTAGTTGCACAACATATGTTTCTAGTGCTGTACATTATGTGAGGAGTTGACCATTGTAACAGGCAAGTTACATTTACTTTTCAATTCAAATATCTTTCTGTGAAGTCTTAGAAGGCATAGCGCAATCTGACGGGCAATACGGTTCACATCCAAAGGGATTGAGGTTGGTGTGTTATGCCTTTGGACTGTAAACAGTGGCAAATCTGATGCTCAAATTAAAAGTGTACCGCAAGTCTACCCAAACTCCAAAACAAGACAGCTTTGGAGAAAAGCTGGTGGTGATTTATTAAAGTTCCAATTTTGGGGTGGCGATTTGTGAATTGCCCAAATCACAAGCAGAATTCTGTAATGCTTTTCAGCACCACAAAATTAATTTTAAATGAATGACTTATGAATCTTTGTCATACGTAAAAATCCTTTGGTAATTCACGAGATCAACTTTCAGTTCAATTGTCTGAACGAAAATTATTCAACTTTGGCAAGCACAACCATAAAAGTCGGGAATCTCATGATATAGTGCCTATATAGATCAGATCACGTTGCCTTCGGTACTATAGAATCTGAAGATGGTAACTTGAAGTCCTTCTCCTCACCTTTCTCCTCACCTTGCTGATGGGTATATAAATGAATCATTGTCCGACTGAGAATGGCCTTCATAAGACAGGGAGCCAGAAACTCCTTCTCTTGCAGAACCTCGATCTTCAATCTCCATGGCTGCCTTCAATCCATTCACAACTTCAGTCATGGTAGGCCTTCCAATTGCTTTCTCTTCACCGCATGTCAGAGCTATCTCTACAACTTTCCATATAGAGTTAACGTCGTATCGGCCTTAGAGCCTAGGGTCGACAATGTGTTGGAGCTTTGCGAGGAATCTAGATAGCGGACAAACGAAAATGCAGAAATTGAACAAACATTCATGGATCCATGTGTTTCATATAGGGCGGAAGAAGAACCTGTAGAGGCGACCGCCGACTGAATGTCGGCGGCTGTGGAAAGAACGGCTACAGTCCCCATAGAGTCGTTCCCCAACGGCATTGGCGGCGGCGGTGGCGGCGGTGGCAATGAGTTTCTCTCCTCAGCCATAGCAGCCCAGTGATGGGGACAGGCAATTCACGTATGGCTAAGGAGACCGATTACCCAGACGGTAAAAACTGAATGTGTCTCACACCATCACAAGACACGAGTATTTATACTTAGGGTCCGAAACGGATATGAACCCGTATCGACGCAGGACTATCCAGATGAGGAAATTTCAACAATCTCCCACTAGTCCAAGTTGATATCAAGGGTAAACAAAATGAATGGATTAGCCTTTAAAATCCATTCTAAGGTCCCACCTTTGTTGTCTTACAAAACTTCTCAACAAACAAATGAGAATACAAAACAAATAGACAACAAACTTAATGAGAATCAATAAACTGTATGTGATCACATTCATAAATATTTGCATAATAGTGTGTTTACATTGAACTACACAAACTCATCCTCTTAACATGTTCAAAGAACATACCAGATGCTAGCGCTTTAGTAAGAGGATCTGCAACCATATCTATAGTCCCAATGTGTTGAATACACACTAGTTGATTCTCTGTCCTTTCCTTAACAACAAAATACTTAAGTTCCATATGCTTACAAGAAGTAGTACTTTTGTTGTTGTTGGAAAAAGACACTTTAGCTTCATTATCACAGTGAACCTTAAGTGGTCTATCAAATTGATTCCACTATCTTAAGTTGTGAAATGAAGTTCTTTATCCAAATTGTCTGCGATGTAGTCTCATATAATGCAATGAATTATGCTTCCATGGTATGAGCAGCAGTCACAGTCTGTTTTTTGCTTCCCCATGAGATGACACCTCCTGATATAAGGAAAACAAAACCAGTAGTAGACTTTCTACTATCGATACATCCTCCAAGATCGGTGTCAGAATAGCCAATCACTTCTAAATGGTCCACCTTGCGATATGGCCTTCCAATGTGTCATGCCTGGATTAGACTGAAATCTACCAAGCATGCCAACAGCAAAGGAAATGTCAAGCCGAGTGCAAATCTGCGCATACTACAAGCTGCCAACCGCTGATGCATATGGAATGTTGATCATTTGTGCCTTTTCAAATTCGTCATTTGGACAATCATTTAGGCTCAATTTATCACCTTTAGCTATGGGTGCCGAAATAGGAGAACAATTATCCATCACATATCTCTTAAGAACTTTATTGATGTATGTTAATTGGGAGAGACTTAAAACACATTTAGATCTGTCTCGACGAATCTCAATGCCGAGGACAAATAAAGTCTCACCCATGTCCTTCATCTCAAAATGAGACGCGAGAAAATGTTTGGTCTCTGTTAGAAATTGAAGATCATTTGAAGCAAGCAAAATGTCATCCACATATAAAGTCAAAATTATGAACTTACTCCCACATGTCTTAAGATACACACATCGATCAATGATATTTTCTATAAACCCAAAAGTCGTAATGACTTTGAAAAACTTAATGTACCATTGACGTGAGGCCTATTTAAGTCCATAAATCTTTTTATTGAGCTTGCAAACCAAATGATCTTTACCACTCTCAGAAAACCCTTGAGGTTGATCCATATATACCTCTTCATCCAAATCACCATTCAATAAAGCCGTTTTCACATCCATCTGATGTAGTTCTAAGTCAAAATGAGCTACAAGTGCAAGGACAATCCTCATTGACTCTTTAGCAGAGACAGGTGAATATGTCTCATTATAGTCAATGCCCTCCATTTGTATGAATCCTTTAGCAACTAATATTGCCTTGTATCTCTCTATGTTGCCTTTAGAGTCCCTCTTGGTCTTATAGACCCATTTACACTCTATGGGTTTTACTCCTTCTGACAACGACACAAGGCTCCATGTCTGGTTTTTAGCCATAGAGTCAAGCTCTTCTTTCATGGCATTAATCAAGAACCTGTATTGTTTGCTTTCAATGGCTTCATTGAATGTGAAAGGATCATCATCAACATCTATGAAATCACTAGGCTCTTGTAGGTATACCACATAATCTGATGATATGGCATAGCTCCTGGCTCTTGCAGATCTACGAACAGGTAATTGATCATTTTCAATTTGTATGTCTACATCCTGCTCGTGTTAATCAGTATGATCTACATGTAATTCATCTGGATTTGATGCATTGCTTGTATGTTTGCATTCATGTCATCACGAGAGACAACATAATCATAAACATTTACATTCTCTTTATCAGGTCTACATTTAGTATCCTGTATTTCCTCAAAAGTGAGGTTTTGTAATGCATCTAACCCAAATGAGCCATCTTCTAGGAACTTAGCGTTATCTGTTTCCACAATATGTGGTGTATGAGATGGACAATAAAACCTATAGCCTTTCGATCTTTCTGGATAACCAATAAAGAAACCACTGGTTGTTTTAGGATCAAAGGCTTTTATGTAGGAGTTATACAATTTAGCTTCAGCAGGACATCCCCATATGTGCATATAAAAAAGAGAAGGTTTCCTACCTGTCCATAACTCATAAGGAGTTGTAGGAACAACTTTAGTAGGAACCCTATTTTGGATATGCACTGCTGTCCTGAGAGCTTCACCCCATAATGTTAGAGGGAGAGTAGAGTAATTTAACATAGCTCGAACCATTTCTTTAAGCGTACGATTTCTTCTTTCAGCAACACTATTTTGGTAGGCACTGCCTGGCATAGTGTATTGAGGCACAATGCCTTTTTCCTTTATAAATCGCGCTAATGGTCCCTCCCTTTGTCCCATCTCAGTGAACCTACCATAATATTCACCACCTCTATCTGATCTGACTATCTTGATAACCTCACCAGTTTGTTTCTTTACTTCTTTCTTGTAGTCCTTGAAAACTTGACACACATCGAATTTTTTCAAAGATTAAGTAGATATACAAATACCGAGAATAGTCATCTATAAATGTGACAAAATACTTTTCGCATGTGTAACAAGGAGGGAAAGGTCCACAAACATCTGTGTGAACAATTCCTAATCTTTCAGTACATCGCTCGGCACGTTCTTTATATATGTTAGTTTGCTTTGCCTTTATGCAATCTACACATATGTCGTTATCTGTAAAATCAAGAGATCGTAAGATCCCTTCATTTATGAGTCTCCTTATTCTCTTTTCAAAGATATGACCCAAACGGTGGTGCCATAGCATGTATGAATCATCCTTTATAGTACTACACTTATTGCCAATTATATTATGACTAGAAACCAACGATTCAGGAGATTGGATCTTCATATTCAACTTGTATAAACCATCACACAAAATAGCAGAACCAATTTCAACAAGATCTTTATAAATGAACATCTTTGAATTCTCAAACTTTAAACAAAAATCAAATTTGTCCAGTCTTGATACAGAAATTAAGTTTCTACTATATGATGGAACAAAGAAAACATCATGAAGATCCAAAACAAAGCCAGTGTCAAGCCTAATCTGACATTCTCCTACAGCCTTCACATGTGAGCGCATTTTGTTTCCTGAGAAAATGCTCCTCTCATGTAGTGTTGGTTCTCTTTTGCTCAGAAAGTCCTGTAAAGAATTGGCAATATGCACAGTAGCACCAGAGTCAATCCACCAGCTATTAATAGGAACATGTAACATATTACTTTCAAGTGAAACAAATGACATGTTACATTTCTTCTCTAACCAATTCTTATACTTGATGCAGTCTGACTTCTTATGCCCTTTTTTCTTGCAAAAGAAACACTTTATAGGAGCTAAGTTAGTCTGCGCAGTTAGAGAAGCAGGTTGACTTGATGACTTCTTCTTGGCACTCCTTTTCATTAAACTTTTCTTTATGCCAATTTTATCAGCCCCAGAGTGAGAAACTATATGTGCACTTTGCAACTTCTCACCCTTCATTCTTTCCTCCTCTTCAACACACTTAGACATTAATTCATTGAATGTCCATTCAGTATTATGTGTGTTATAACTGATCTTAAAAAGAGTGTATTCAGCTGGTAAAGAGGTCAAAGTAAAGAATACCAAGAATGATTCAGAAATAATCAACTTCATGTCATTCAATTGAGAAGCAATGTTCCTCATTTCTAACATATGCTGGCGAATGTTACCCCCTCCTTGATATTTCATAGATATTAACTTTGACATTAGAGTACTTGCTCTGGCTTTATGAGAGCTGACAAACTGAGTCTCAACTGCATCCAAGAACTCTCTTACTGATCTACAAGGTGGGATAGCACCACGTATGTTTTTAGCGACCCTTGATTGTAAAAGCAACAAGCTTAGTCGGCTAGAATGCTCCCACTTGTCAAAATACACTATTTCATTATGTGTACTTTCTGATATAAGAGGTGGTGGCTCAGGTCGCCTCAAAGTGGCTCAGGTCACCTCAAAGCCATATCCAGATTCATATACCCTAATGTAAACACAACATTTTCTTTCCATTCAGCATAATTGGAATCATCAAGTAAAGGAATAAAATTTGAGCCATTAAAATAAATAGAACCAGGCACTGCAGATGACAAAAGATATCTATAAGTTGACATGCATTATATAAGACAAACCATATGGAACAATAAACCAAATAAAAGGCTCTTTATGTCTACTATTTCCAAGACAAATACCTGGGGTCATTAGGATACTACTTTGGTAATATACCTAATACACACATGTATTCCATCTTAACTTTATCTAGTAAAACTAGGAAATGTAAATCCAAACTATAGTTAAGCATAACACATTTGAGTGTAAGATGACAGAACTATTTAAGGATCTATTTTTCTATTTTACTCTACTTATTCTCCTGAACATAACACACTACCTTTGTGTAATTATGTTACTTCAAATGAGAATAAATACAACATGAAACACTAATGTGCCTTTAAATCATGTGTAGTCACTTTGGTGAGGTATGACATGATTTAACTAATCATAGGCTCTTTACATTAGCGTTATCGTACAAACTTTATGACCATACAATAAAACTAACTTTAGCATAATCATAAACAAAACATGATACAAGAATATGTTATAATAACACATATAAAATGAAATACACGAATCACATGAATCATTTCTGCATAATCAACTTAATGCTATCTAAATTGTTCATTAAAGCTCCATAAAACTTAATGAATCGGTCTCGTATCGATCTAAAATGATTGAACCAATTCATTAAACACCATAAATGGGCATACAACCACATATACCAGCTCCTTCTAGCTTAGAACCGGTCCCGTATCAGTCCTAAATGGACCGAACCGGTGGAAAACTAGATGAACCGGTCCCGAAAGGGAAGGAACCGGTTGAAGAATGGCTAAAACTGGGTTAAAAAACAATTGTATCGCTCAGAAAAATGCTCCAAATCGTTTCAGAATGGGAAGAACTGGTTTTATAATCTGAGAACCAGTCCAGAACCGGTCTGAAAACCGGATGAACTGGTTCTCTGAGACCCTGACTCGGTGCAATTAAAACTGAATCGGTTTTATTTAACAAATCAGGCGGTATGGATCCGGGTCGACAGGACCCGACCCGATCCAAAATGAAGTCGGGCGGGCGGAAGTCGAGCGGCAATGGAAATGAATTTTTTTTTTTTTAAATTTTATGGATCCGAGTCGGGTCACGACAGACCCGACCCGGGTCCGACACGCCTTCCCGCTTCCGCCCGACCGACTCCCACTCGACCTAGGAACGGTTTCAGGCAACGAAGAAACCGCCGCTCGCCTGCAACGGCAGGGAACGGTGGATTCGCCTCCGGCGGCCCTCCGGGGACTATGGGTGGGAGCCGACATATCTCACGGTGCCGCCCGGCTACGGCGAAGCCGCCCGCGGGCCTCTGACCGGCCGACGCCCTCCCTACCGTTCCCTGTCCTCGTGCCCTAATATTTCAGATTTGAGCATAACCACTGGCAGCGGGATGCCAGCGACGGGCGACGTTGGGTGGACGCTGTCGGGGCCATCCGACGACGGCGAACCCGCCGATGGCTTCCCTTCCTTCAGTCCCCTATTTGCATCCCAAAATATTCGTTGGTTTTGGAGTGCTCTAGAAAAATGAGGTTTTTATTTTCAAAGAGGAAAGAAAGGGACTCGCCCGTCGGTACGAGGATCGACTGTTCCCGGCGCCTTTACCGGGGGTAATCAACCCAAGGGCTATGTTTATAATTGATGCATTTCGTTTTAACTTAAACATCTTTTTGATTCTATATGCGGTGTAGAAAATATTGAAAGTTTGAAGTTTCAAACTTTTGAAAAGGTTCTTGATGAGTTGCTTGAAAATGTGAAATGTTTTGAGGAAAACGTGGAACTAGTAAATATCATTTGAGAAGCTTGTGAAATCATTTTGAAATTACTTTAGTATTCTCTTAAGACTTTAAGTAGGTTTGAAATTTTGCTCTAATTCGATTACCACCTAACTAGAGCTCTATCCCTTCTTGCTTAAGTTCTTTTGGAGAGGTGCTTGTGTTCATAAGTGAAATAAAGTGGGTGAGAATGCATGGATGCATTTACCCTATATGATTGAAAGAATGTAAAACATTCCTATCACAACATTCATCTAAAGTCATTCCTACCACAACATACATATAAGATTTTTGTTTTTGTAAATATCATATATATGAAGGAAAAGTTTTTTAAAATGGATTGGGATTGTAGACCGTCAAGCATGATTCCAACATTGAGTCAGTACTTGGTTTGTGGTCTTAATGAAGTTGGTAAATAGAAAGTTCGTGAGAGGAGAATGTTAAGAAGAATACAAGAGATAAAAGCACTCTTATGAAAAGAAAGAGAGAGATAGATAAAGACATGCATACATGTGTACATACCATAACATATACACATATATAAAAGCTTAAGAGAAAAAGATGTATTGATTTGAATAAAAAGAAAGATTTTAGAGGAAAAGAAAAATATCATACGTATATATGGGTATGAGAAATTTTATAAGAGAATATATTTCTCTTGAAAAAAAGAATAAATATTTGAAAGAGAGGAAATGGAGCACATGTACATACGTATTCATGCACTTATGAAAATTTATAAAATGGAAAGTGAGAGCATAGAGAGAGAAAGATGGGGGGTCATCATGTTGGCATTGATGTATATAACATGTATATACATTCATACCTTCACAAGATTAGAAATCAATGAACAACTTAAAATTACCAACTTCAAGTTTAATGTGGGCCAGAGGGGAGCTTGGACTCATGCAAAAGTTTAAGCTAAGTCCCTAAGGCCATGTTAGAAGGTTCCTTTTGAAAATGTTTTGGAAAATAGGATTTATATAAGCATAGAATGTTATTATTTAGTTTGTTGTACGAGATATATTTCTTCCACCGTTGGGTATGGAAGAAAACAAGCAACATAACGAGACACTCGTTAGGGTTCCTAATGGGATGATTAAGAATGAAATTCGTGCAAAATGACATGCAAATGCATATTAACATGTACATTTTCGTGAGGGTATATCCCGGGTTGGACAAGTCCCAACCTCAAAAATTAATATAAAATAAAGAGTCCCTAAACCACACTCTCATTCTCACCATACATTCACATATAAGTAGCAAGCCAAGCAACTATACATGGATAATATATAGACAACATTCAAGGAAGAAAAGAGAGAAAAAGGATGATAGAAAGTGCAAGGTTCAATTAGAAGGGACGACATGATGTAACTATGAAATGAAATGTCACCTCATATTCTCATGTTTTCGGTGCACTTGAGTATAGCCTCTTGACTCTAAAATAGAGATTGAGAGCTATCTCCTTTGGCCATGGGGAAATAATAAATAGAGGAAAATAAGAAAAAGCAAAAGAACAACAAGAATGTATTTATGAAAAGAAAGAACATGATTAAAATGAAAGATCAACTCATCTTTCCATGCTCTCGGTGCACTTGAGTATAGCCTTTTGTCTCTAAAAAGAGATTGAGTGTTACCTCTTTTAGCCATGGGGAGATGAAGGTGAGGAGAAAATGTAGAAATAAAAACAATACTATATTTAATAAAAGAGAGCATGATTCAATCATGAAATGAAAGATCATCTCATCTTTTCATGCTCTCAATGCACTTGAGCATAGCCTCTTGTCTCTAAAAAGAGATTGAGTGCTATCTCCTTTGACCATGAGAAGATGAAGATGAGAAAAGAAAATAACAAGAACAAGTCTATATTGAAGAAAGGAAATAATAATAACAACGAGAATATATTCATGAAGGAAAAGAACAACAACAACAAGAATACTTCAAAATAACATGATTTAATCGTAAAATAAAATATCATCTCATCTTCTCATGCTCCCGGTGCACTTGAGCATAGCCTCTTGTCTCTAAAAAGAGGTTGAGTGCTATCTCCTTTGGCCATGGGAAGATGAAGATGACAAGAGAAAATGAAAACAATCAACAAGACTATGTTCAAGAAAAAGGAATAGCATAATAATAAGAACATGTTAATGAAAAATAACAACAATAAGAATACTTGAAAGAAGCATGATTTAATCATAAAATAAAATATCATCTCATCTTCTCATGCTCCCGGTGCACTTAAGCATAGCCTCTTGTCTCTAAAAAGAGGTTGAGTCTATCTCCTTTGGCTATGAGGAGATGAAGATAAGAAAAAAAAAGAAATGAGAGGGATGATGATTACATACCTCTAATGAGAGATGACTTAAGGAAGATAAACACCTTCACTTGAAAATCCCTTTTGAGTGAAGCTCCAAGATGATGCCTCCAAGAGGGTTGTAGCTTGCTCCAAGTTGGAAAGGGAAATGGAGAGAGGAAGAGGGAGAGAGAGAGAGAGCTCAAGGGAAACTCTAAGTCTTCAAGTGAGAATACACTAGAGTTTTTTCCAAGGACCAATCTTGCCCAAGAGGGAGGATATGAGGGGTATTTATAGAGGATTTTGAAGCCAAAACCCAAAATTTGAATTTTTGACCTAAAAAGACTAAAATCACCTTCCAAAAGGAGATTGTTTTGTCAAAAAAAAGGGCAAATGGGTCTTGTCCACCAAAAAAGACTAAAGTTACCCTCTAAAAGGAGGTTTTTTGGTCAAAAGGAATGGCAAATTAGTCTTAAATGATTGATTTGGATCTGAACTTGGGTTTTGGATTTGAAAGTAATATTTTGGATTTAATTTGGATCTGAAAGTAGTATTTTGGATTTCATTTGGATCTAAAAGTTGTATTTTGGATTTAATTTGGATCTAAGAGTAGTATTTTGGATTTAATTTGGATCTGAAAGTTGTATTTTGGATTTAATTTGGATCTAAGAGTTGTATTTTGGATTTGAATCTTGTGCCTAAATTTGAATTTCGCACTTGAATAAAACATCATAGTCTTTTAGAAAAATTTGGGGTGATTACAGATGCCCCTCTTTGTTAATAAGCCGGTGTTAACCGTGCTTAGTGACAAAGATAAACGCCACAAATTTTTCAAACAAAACATTTTCATAGAGATGTTTCGGTCTTTACCCCTTACCTGAATGAGTTGTTTGAGCTTAAATTGAAGGTTTAACCCCTTACCTGCATAGGTTTGCCAATTTCAAATTCAGGTTTAACCCCCCTGAATGGGTTGCCTTGACTTGCATCACAAGTTGAACCCTTTAACTGCGTGGGTTGCTTTGGCTTGTAGCACAGTTTTAACCCCTTTGCCTGCATGGGTTGCTTTCGCTAGCATTGCAGGTTGCCCTCATATTGCAGGTTTAACCCTTTACCTGCACGGGTTGCTCTCAAGCCCTGAGCGATAATAATAATAAAAAAATGTCCCAGTGTAATTGTCATGTTTTACGACTGGGAAGAATCAAGATTGAATAGTCGATGTGGAAACACAAATGTTTGACATTGATTGGAAAATGAATACAAGAGAACTAGACATAAAATTTATTGAGGTGAAGGGCATTAACAGGATCGGCAAGTTCCACCCCATCAGCATCAATTAGTCGGTATGAATTGTGGGGCAAAGCTTCCTTAATGACATATGGGCCTTCCCAATTTGGTGCCCACTTGCCTCGTGGTCGCCCTCTCAGGTACACTGCAGATCGTAGGACCAAATCATTCACTTTGAACTGTCTCTCGATAACTGACTTGGCAAATTGTCTGGCTACCATTTGGCGATAAGCTTCAACATGTTGAGCCGCTTTTAGCCTCTTTTCATCTAGCAAATCGAGCTGCATTAGCCTTTTCTGCTGATATTGAGTAAGAGGGAGCTCTATGAGAGAAGCGAACTTCAAAGCATGTTTCAACACATGTAATGGTAGAACCACTTCTGTTCCATAGACTAGCTCTGCTGGAGTGGCATTTGTTGGAGTTCTCATAGTGGTACGATATGCCCATAGAGCGTTGTGCATCTTTTCATGCCAATCTTTTCCAGTTTCTACTGTCCGTTCCAAGATGCGGATTAGGATCTTGTTGGTAGCCTCTGCTTGTCCATTGCCTTGGGGATTATAAGGAGCTGAAAAATGATGCGTGATGTGGTACTTGCTGCACAATTGCCTCATCTTTTCATTCTTGAAATGAGTTTCGTTGTCTGATACTATATCATGAGGGACTCCAAATCTGCAAAGAAGATTTTTGTGAATGAATGACACTACATGACGTCCTTCCACTGTTCTGAGTGTGACGACTTCTACCCACTAGTTAAATAATCCGTTGCAACAAGAAAATACTTATGGCCGTTAAAAGCTGCAGGGGATATGGGTCCGACTACGTCAAAGACCCACATTGAAAATGACCAAGAAGATGTCACAGAATGCAAGTGAGAGGCTGGGGCATGAATCACTGGAGCATGCAGTTGGCATTCTTTGCATCTTTTGACAAATTGGTGACAATCTTTTTGCACGGTAGGCCAATAATACCCTACTCGAATTATTTGTTTGGTGAGGGTTTGGTAACCAACATGGCCTCCACAATCTCCTCGATGTGATTCTTCGATTACTTCCTTTGCGTCATCTTCGTCAAGGCACCGAGAGTATTCAGTGCTAAATCCACGTCTGTATAATATCCCTGCTAGGATAAAGTACCTCGCTGACATACATTGTATTGCTTTTTGTTCATTTTTAGGCATTTCAGTCGGGAATTCTCCGCTTTCAATGTACCTTTTGATGTCATGGTACCAAGGCGTATTCCCCCATTGGATATGATGAACATGCGCCATCATTTCAAAATCAGGGTGTTCTAATTTTTCGATCTCAAAAGAACGGATTGCTTCATTGGTGTGAAAAGTGATGGTCGATCCTAAGCTCGCGAGGCCATCCACAATAGGGTTACCTTTTCTCTTTATGTGAGCCAGTTGTACTTCTTCGAATTGACAGATTAAGGAGGTAGCAATTTCTTTATATGACACCAACTTTTCATCTTTGACTTGTCATTCTCCATTCACTTGGTTTATAATAAGCTGAGAGTCGTCGAAGGCATGCACTCTTTTCACTTGAAAACTCAATAAAGAACGAAGTCCTTGTATGAGGGCTTCATATTCAGCCATGTTATGGGTACATGGAAAATCAAGTTTCAAAGAGTACGGGATCATTTCGCTTTCTGGAGTGATGAGTAAGATGCCTATGCCTGCTCCCATCACATTTCTGGACCCATCAAAATACATCTTCCATGTCGGAACCGTTTCCAATCTTAGTACATGTTCATCTGGAAACTCATCATTTATTTTGATTTCTTCGTATTGAGGGAAGTCTGCTAACTGATCCGCAATTGTTTGTCCTTTGATTGACTTTTGAGACACATATTCAAGATCATATTGCATCAACAAAACTTGCCATTTGGCGATACGCCCGTTAAAGAATGGTTGTTCCAAGATGTACTTGAGAGGATTTAGTTTGGAGAGTATCTTGACCTCACAAGCTAATAAATAATGTCTCAACTTCTGACACATCCAAACCAATGCCAGACAAGTTTTCTCTATTGGAGAGTACTTCTTTTCGTACTGAACAAAAGTCTTGCTAATGTAATAGATTGCATGTTCGATGCGACTTTCTTCCTCATATTGTGCCAAAAAGCCGCCACATGCTGACTCATTC
The DNA here is from genome assembly GCF_008831285.2 of Nymphaea colorata. Lineage (NCBI taxonomy): Eukaryota > Viridiplantae > Streptophyta > Magnoliopsida > Nymphaeales > Nymphaeaceae > Nymphaea > Nymphaea colorata. The sequence continues at coordinate 7,090,800 of NC_045143.1, forward strand.
ACTGTGATGTAAAGCAGCAATCGTCTACCCAACGTTGGTGGTTTTAGAATTGGTGGATTTAGAAGGTATTTCTTGATCCTTTCAAATGAATGTTGGCATTCAAAACCCCATTCAAACTTGACACTTTTCCTCAGCAGCTGGTTGAATGGCTCGCATCTCATGACCAGATTGGAAATGAATCGTCTGATGGATTGGATTCGTCCTTGCAAGCTTCGCAACTCCTTTATATTGGTAGGTGGTGGCATATCGATTATTGCCTTAGCTTTTGTAAGATCCATTTCAATTCCCTTCTTACTGACCATGAAGCCCAACAGTTTGCCTGACTCAACCCCAAACACACATTTTTGAGGATTCAGGCGAAGCTTGTACTGTAAAAGCCTCTCGAATACTTGGGCAAGAGTTTCAATGTGATCTTCTCTTATCTTGGATTTGATCAATATGTCATCGATATATGCATCTGGTCATGGAAGATGGCGGCTATGGCTCTTTGATAGGTTGCTCCAGCATTCTTCAACCCAAATGGCATTACCGTGTAACAAAAAGTGCCCCAGGGTGTAGTAAAAGCGGTCTTAGGTTAATCTTTGACTGCTAATTTGATCTGATTATATCCCGAATATCCATCCATGAAAGAAAACATTGCATGGCCTGCAGTACTGTCTACCAACAGATCAATGTTTCGAAGAGGATAATCATCATTCGGTGTGGCTTTCAAGTCTCGAAAGTCAATACACAACCTGACTTTACCATTTTTCTTAGGGACCTCCATGATGTTCGCCAACCATTCGGGGTAATCAATGGCACGAATGAATTTTGCCTTTAGCAAGTCCTCTAGTCCTTCTTTTACAGGGCCTTCTAGTCGAGGGTCAAGCTTGCGTAATTTTTGCTTAATCGGCTTGCAGTTAGGATTTAAGGGCAAACGATGTTCGACCAACTGGGGGTCTAAGCCTGGCATATCTTCATAAGTCCAAGCAAAAGCTTCTTGGTTACTTATAAGAAAGTCCACCAATCTTTTATTCTCATCCACTGACAAACTGGTGCCAATTTGAAGAATTTTAGGATCTTCACTGGTTCCAATATTAATTTCTTCAATTGGATCATTAACCAAGGATGAGGGATGTTCTTGTTTTTTAATCTGAGTGAATTCTGGTAATTCTGACTCGGGTATTGTCATAGAATCCCTTTCACCGACTACTTGTTCGATAAATGCTTTCTGGGGAGACTTCTGCGGAAAAAGAATAAACTGAGACATATTGAGTTCTGACATCCTGTAAAGAGGATAAAGGAAAGAGTTGGACGAAATTAAAATTGACAACAAAAGATTACTTGCATTGCATATAAAAAAAGTTCTTAGTTCATAGAATGGGTCCCCTCATGAGACCAGACAAAAAGATGTTTAAAAATTACAAAATTCATGGGAGGATTTGAAATAAAAGTGAATACTATTAGCCCCCAAGATCTTCTTTAAATTCCTTCATGATATCCCAATCCTCTCGTGTTCATCTGAAAAGGGATGCCAATTGGCTGCAAGATGCCATCTTCATTTTTTCTGAGGCTAGTGAATGGACGGTAGCCGCCTTTCAGAAGCAATTGAAAACTCTTAGGGTTTTTCATGAAATGAACATACAATGGGTGTTCTCGGTAACTTGCACGATTGCTTGAAATAGTATAAGCATTCTTGGATGGTTCCCCTATCTCCATGTTCTGCATCCATTCTTCCAAAGGTCTGTAATTTGTTGTTCTTATGCTCGGTACATCCACCGGATCAATTGGCCTAGGGAGCATTGGTTGCACTAGCCTTTCGGTTGGATCCTCAGCACGTATAGTGATGACTGATGTGCCAAAATTCCATTTGAGGCATTGATGAAGAGTGGATGAGACTCCTCGTATTTGGTGGACCCAGGGTCGTCCTAAAAGTAAGTTATATGATGGTGGCACATCTACCACATGGAAGACAATGTGATGACTAGTATTTTCGATGGTCACGTTCATATCGAGAGTACCTTTGCTGTTCATGCTTCGGCCTTCATATCCATAGATCTTGATATCATTTGAGCGATATTTGTCTTCACGAAACCCCAATGTTTTGGCCGTGAGATCAGGATAAATATTCAGACCACTTCCTCCATCAATCAAAACATGTGGCACCGTCATCCCATTAACCCGAACAACGATGTAAAGTGCATCTTCATGGAAATATCCCCATTTTGAGAGGTCTTTTTCTGAGAAGGTAATTGACTGATTTTTAGAAGCTTGAACCGAGTCTCCCTCATCCATACGCTCTTCCAAGGGGAGAACGTCCAAATAGCATGGATCTTCATCTGAGGAGTCATTTGATGATTCGTCGCCTTGTAAGATAAAAGTCTTCGGAAACATGGGAAGTTTCTTGGGCAAACTTTCTATCCTGCCATTCATCATAGCAATGAAATTTAGAGGTTCCTTACCTTGGTCTACCACCATGACTTTGTGTGAACTGCTCCCAATATAAGGTCGAATGTGCTCTTGTGGATGGTACGGAAGTGGAGTGCCTGTAGTGATCATGGCCACTGCCGCCTTTTCATGGTCAGGGAATGGATTCTTTAGTATCTCAGGGGTGCTATCATCACAAATCTTGAGATCTTTGTTGATGAAGTCTTGAATAATATTTTTAAGGACAAAACAATCCTCAGTGTCATGACCAGGGGTACGATGAAACTTGCACAGTTTTTCTTTATTTCCTCCCATCATTTTCGGAGGCTCTGATACTTTTGGCAAGACGATAGTTCCTTTGGTGAGAAGGTATTCCAGGATCTTCTCCCGAGACTGGCTCAGAGGAGTGAATTTCCGGTCGTAGCTCCAACTTGGGTGTTTGTTTTTCCTTTCATCGTCGCCTTTGAGAAACTGCGTGTTCTTCAACTTGGGTGTTTGTTTTTCCTTTCATCGTTGCCTTTGAGAAACTGCGTGTTCTTCTTGAAAGTGACTTCCTTGTCATGCTTGTAGTTATTGCCATGGTCCTTTCTAATGCCAGCATTGGCTATGAAGTGTGCGGGCAACTGTGTCCTTCCTCCTTTCTTTCCATCTTCTTTGTACTTAGGAGCAATAATTCCATCAAAATCTCCTTCCTCAATTCCTTCTTCTATCGAGTTTGCTTGTTCAATCAACTCGGCAAAGGTTTTGATCGGGGCATTGCGGATAAGACTTTTCAAGGGTTGGGCAAGATTTTTTCTGATGAGTGACAAGACTTGTGTCTCAGAAATGGGCTCCTTCATCTTATTGCATTGAATTCTCCATTTTTGGATGAATTCCCGAGCCTTTTCTCCCTATTTCTGATGAAGACTGCAAATGGTACTGAGGGTTGGAGCCATGGGAGCATTTTATTCAAATCTTTCAACAAACATGTTAATCAACTTGTCAAACTCCTTCAGCTCGATTGGATTGACATTTTCTTTGTACCACTGCGCGGCAATGCCTTCAAGACTTCTTGAAAAATATCGAAACAAAGCTCTGTTATTTGTCCGAATTTTGTAGCAATCATTGAAAAAGGTTGAAAGATGAACGTGTGGGCAAGTGGTTCCATCATATCTGATGAATTCTCTAGGCAAGCCTTTCACGTCTTCTTCCCCTTCAATGCCAAGGTAGTAGTCCTCACATGAATATGAACGCTTCCCCTTCCCCCTAAGCTCAAGATTGTTCATTCTTTTCTCTATTTCATAGAATCTGCGCTTAGTCGGACTTTCATCATCACTTGATTCGACCAATTCTAGCTTGGTCTTTTCTTTCTTGTCCTTGATCTCCTTTACTTTTTCTTCAGAACTCTCACTGTCTGAGCTACTGCTAGGGATGTACTTCTTGGTCTTTTTGCCTTTCTTGGTAGACTTTCTCTTCCTTTTGGGCTTCTCTTCCGAACTTTCAGTGGTGATAGGACTAGGTGAGCTGCTTTCTATCATAATTTCTTTTCGCTTTTTGCTTTTCTTTGTTGTCTTTTTCTTTTTGAGAGGAAGCAGTTCCGGTTTTTCTTCCTTACTAATTGCCAAATCCAAACAAAAATAATCTTCATCCTGATCTGTAGGAGAGGACTTATTCTTCTTCTTCTTTCTTTTCTGCTTGGCAGCCTTTTCATTCTCGGGTTCTGGAGTAACCATCAAGGCCTTTTGCTCTTCTTGCTCTTTCATGAATCGCTCCATGAACAAACGAAACATATGGTAAGCTTCTGGCTCGATTGCTGGTAGGCCAAGTGTTTCTGGCCGGAGTTCAGAAGATGAAACCTCATTCTGAGGAGCTTGCTTAACTTGCGATCTAGTTTCAACCATCTTGTTGGCTTTCAAGTATTCACCTCTATGACACAAGAAAATAGAGTTATTGGACGGAAATGATCACAAAATGAAGGTTCGTATTGCATTACAAGTTTTAAAAGTTATATCCAAAGATACTAATAAAGATGACAAAGACAGAAGAAATACAAAGTTGACAACATAAAACTTTTAGGGAAGGATGGATGGCGGTCGGTTGGCATCCCACCACTCAGCATATTCCTTCTTCACCACTGGGCCTATGAACAAAGTGTATGATATCTGTGTTTTCATTCTTGTCGAGCTAATGCAAACAATGCCGTCCATTGAGAAGAACCAAGGTCGAATTCGGGAATAGCTCCAATTGGTGCATGCACAGAGACCATCTTTTGCCTTTGAGAGAACTGTCTCATACATCTATCAGCACAATAATCAACTATGAAGTAAGGGCCCAAGAGTGTAGTACGCCCATGATGATGGTGAGTGTATCGGGGTAGGCTCTGCCGATGATCACAATAATCCCAAATGATATCTCCTTCATTCAATTGCTCGATCAAACGACGGTATTGCTCCAAGGTTGTCAATGATCCACCAGTGTTTCTGAATAGACTGGCTTGGGGTCCCGCATGCTTGAGGAACCACAATTGTAAAGCATATATGCATCCTTCTATGAAGTCGATATCTCTAATGGTAAAGCGGGTGAGTCCTCGGTAAAGGAAGGCTAAGGCTGTCATTGCTACTGACAAGTGTCGGGTTCCTCTATGCCCCCATACTCGGAAAAGTTGGGCAATACGGACATCTAAAAGGTCACTTCCATCAGTAAAAAGGGTCACTCCTACTGTGCAGAGCATCATACAATGTTTAATTCTCCCTATGGCTTTTCGAGGTAGGGTAGAAGGTTCAACATAGGTTCCAAATTCCTCATACAATTTTTTCTTGTTGATGCTTTGATTTTCACGGTTTTCTACTAAATGCCAAGTTTTTCGTCCAGTAAAGTGAGCAATGAGGTCATTTGCATTGACCTTGGTTGGGTTCATCAGGAATTGTTTTTCCCATAGATCATTTGGGTCACAAGTTGGGGTAGGGAGGTCTAGTATTTCGACAAATTCATCTAGTAATATTGTCATTTCTCCCCATGAAAACCAAAAAGAAGAGGTCCTTGGGTTCCAACGCTCGGCGATTGCATGTACCAAATTTCCATCAACTGACTGCATTCCTCCAGCTGCCACTGTCTCTAGCCCGCATTCTTCAAAGTAAGAAGGAAACATCCGAGAGAAGGTGGGATACCAAGTCCGATACCATTCGGGAGTCAAAGGTTTAGACTCAAGAGAAATGTAGGTGGACCGTTCGAGACCTTCCCCAAAGAGGATGTGATCATAAGGGAATGTGACACCATGTTGGAAAGAATACATCTTGAATGATGACTTTAAAAGATAAAGATTGAATTAGTGGAAAACATTGACTAGGTTGACAAAGACAATATGAGGTAGATGTGTGGAATGAGGTTGCAAATCATCACATAAGGTTTCACGCATATCAACATCTATCATGAACTAATTTTCTTTTTTTGTTTTTAGAAAATTGGGTATAGGAACCTAATTGAGATAATTTTGTGTCATGATAATCCGATATCAAGTTATGCTTATATACCTTAGCCAAATGGCTTAGTACGAGCATAGATTCTTCCTTAGGCAACTAAGGGTAGAGTTCATCAACTTCTTCTTGATCACTCGTCGATATACCATAAATTACCACTCATGACACTAACGAGGGGGCTTTCCCGCCCAAGGTGTGGTCTAGTTGTAAGGCTTAGTCTTGTGCTACCGCCAAAGACCAAGCCCGGCAACATGATGACCGGGACAAATAGGTATGAGGAATTTTGAAATACGAGAAATCATATAAAATGAGTTGTCTCTAATGCAATGTTGCCTAAGTTTGAAGATTAAAATAGAAGAGCAAACATGGTTTTCAAGCAACTCCTAAATTCAGAAGGGTGGTATGTGATCATAGATATGTGTGAACATGATTGATCCTTCTCAATTAGTCTCATGTGCAAGAAAACAATCACAATCACCAAATAATGCAATGAAATGCCAATGAGGTCGAGGCCAAAATAGGGGACATGCTTTATCACTGGCAATATATGAGATATTCAAATTAGTGAAAATGCATCAATTATAATCATAGCCAAACGATGACGGGTCCCATCATGGTCGCCATCTGTTTGCATCCCAAAATATTGGTTGGTTTTGGAGTGCTCTAGAAAAATGAGGTTTTTGTTTTGAAAGAGGAAAGAAAGGGACTCGCCCGTCGGTATGAGGATCGACTGTTCCCGGCGCCTTTACCGGGGGTAATCAACCCAAGGGCTATGTTTATCATTGATGCATTTTGTTTTAACTTAAACATCTTTTTGATTCTATATGCGGTGTAGAAAATATTGAAAGTTTGAAGTTTCAAACTTTTGAAAAGGTTCTTAAAGAGTTGCTTAAAAATGTGAAATGTTTTGAGGAAAAAGTGGGACTAGTAAATATCATTTGAGAAGCTTGTGAAATCATTTTGAAATTACTTTAGTATTCTCTTAAGACTTTAAGTAGGTTTGAGATTTTGCTCTAATTCGATTACCACCTAGCTAGAGCTTCATCCCTTCTTGCTTAAGTTCTTTTGGAGAGGTGCTTGTGATCATAAGTGAAATAAAGTGGGTGAGAATGCATGGATGCATTTACCCTATATGATTGAAAGAATGTAAAACATTCCTACCACAACATTCATCTAAAGTCATTCCTACCACAACATACATATAAGATTTTTTTTTTGTAAATATAATATATATGAAGGAAAAGTTTTTGAAAATGGATTGGGATTGTAGACCGTCAAGCATGATTCCAACATTGAGTCATTACTTGGTTTGTGGTCTTAACGAAGTTGGTAAATAGAAAGTTCGTGAGAGGAGAATGTTAAGAAGAATACAAGAGATAAAAGCACTCTTATGAAAAGAAAGAGAGAGATAGAGAAAGACATGCATACATGTGTACGTACCATAACGTATACACATATATAAAAGCTTAAGAGAAAAAGATGTATTGATTTGAAGAAAAAGAGAGATTTTAGAGGGAAAGAAAAATATTATACATATATATGGGTATGGGAAATTTTATAAGAGAAGATATTTGTCTTGAAAAGATGAATAAATATTTGAAAGAGAGGAAATGGAGCACATGTACATACATATTCATGCACATATGAAAATTTATAAAATGGAAAGTGAGAGCATAGAGAGAGAAAGATGGGGGGTCATCATGTTGGCATTGATGTATATAACATGTATATACATTCATACCTTCACAAGATTAGAAATCAATGAACAACTTAAAATTACCAACTTCAAGTTTAATGTGGGCCGGAGGAGAGCTTGGACTCATGCAAGAGTTTAAGCTAAGTCCCTAAGGCCATGTTAGAAGGTTCATTTTGAAAATGTTTTGGAAAATATGATTTATATAAGCATAAAATGTTATTATTTAGTTTGTTGTAAGAGATATATTTCTTCCACCGTTGGGTATGAAAGAAAACAAGCAACATAACGAGACACTCGTTAGGGTTCCTAATGGGATGATTAAGAAGGAAATTAGCGCAAAATGACATGCAAATGCATATTAAAAGTAGTATTTTGGATTTCATTTGGATCTAAAAGTTGTATTTTGGATTTAATTTGGATCTAAGAGTAGTACTTTGGATTTAATTTGGATCTGAAAGTTGTATTTTGGATTTAATTTGGATCTAAGAGTTGTATTTTAGATTTGAATCTTGTGCCTAAATTTGAATTTTGCACTTGGATAAAACATCATAGTCCTTTAGAAAAATTTGGGGTGATTAGATCCCCCTTTAACGGAAGTCCGTCCAACGACTTCCCCTTTCCCTATTGGCTTGGTTTCACAGAACCGGGAAGAATACCTGACTGCAGGGCTGAAAAAAAAACCGGACGACATCAACCAGAAACGAATGCCCGACGGCATTCACCCAACGTTGATCCCAAAACGTCCAAACCATTAAGCCCTAGTTTCTGCCCTATTCCTTTTGCGTGAAAACAGTATGCAAAAGAGAAACGCACAGCGGAAACATGGAGTCGGCCCATAACCCATTGTTGGAGCTTTGCGAGGAATCTAGATAGCGGACAAACAAAAATACAGAAATCGAACAAACATTCATGGATCCATGTGTTTCATATAGGGCGGAAGAAGAACCTGTAGAGGCGACCGCCGATTTAATGTCGGCGGCTGTGGGAAGAACGGCTACAGTCCCCATAGAGTCGTTCCCCAGCGGCATTGGCGGTGGCGGCAATGGGTTTCTCTCCTCAGCCATAGCAGCCCAGTGATGGGGACAGGCAATTCACGTATGGCTAAGGAGACCGATTACCCAGACGGTAAAAGCTGAATGTGTCTCACACCATCACAAGACACGAGTATTTATACTTAGGGTCCGAAACGGATATGGACCCGTATCGACGCAGGAATATCCAGATGAGGAAATCCCAACACAATGCTCTTAACATCTCCCCTCATAATTTTGGCGGTAACCCATTGGAGGATATGGACTCGTTGTGATTCTAGTGTTAATATGGCATGGTGGCCTGTGATGAGCTCGAGAAGGACCACCCCAAAGCTATATACATCACTTCTCTCGGTCAGTTTGTTGGTGTTGTAATAACTGAAAAGAAAAATGAAGATGATGAATGAGAACCTCATGAGAGAGAGAGAGAGATTCAAATTTGATCAGTACCACTTCTGCCGTGTTTTGCAGCACAGTTGGCATAATTTACAGTTTTACACAACAAATGGAACTCTGATGAAGATAAATTCAACAACTTAAACATCTTCGAGTACCAATAACAACAAGTTCTTCATAGAATGTTGGAAACAACCATGTTGTTAACTAGAGAATGCAGCCGGAAAGTGATTTTGTTGCGGAAAAAGATTAAAAAACAAAAATAGTTTGCATACACAGGGTCCACATATCCAGGTGTTCCAGCGACCATAGTTGTCATATGGGTAATGTCGTCTGTTTCACAGATCTTCGATAGTCCAAAATATGCAATTTTGGCTTCTGAATTTTCATAGAGAAGGATATTGCTTGTCTTCACATCCCTGTGTATTATTGGCGGCCGGCATCCAGAATGCAGGTATTCCAGCCCTGCGTACCGAATGATAATTAATATATGAAAACGCGTGATGTTCATGAATGGGAAATTGAAACCACTTTAAACTAAGTTCAACCTGTGGCAGAGCTTAGAGCAATTTTCAATCTTTGTTTCCAGCTAACCACCACTGAGCTCTTGGAATCCTCTGCGCAAAAGGATACATGTATTCGAGATTAGAAGTCAGCTCATTTCTTTTTCCGACTCTTGCAACACAGCCAAGGGACCTGCCTTGCTATTGCCTTGAAAAAGAAGTGCTCTAATCTGAACTGAGTAAATGATGATCATCCAACAATGGTGCCTGATAATAGCTCCCTCAAGTTTCCTCCAGACATATATTCATAAAGCAGTACCATATTCTCTACTTCCTCACAGAATCCATAGAAAGAGACCAAGTACTTGTGGTGAACTTTTGTTAACAATTTAATCTGCAACCATTGAAACAAAATTGGCTGAGCACACACCAAATTCGTTTGCATCAAACATTGTATTCTGGAAACAAACCTCCACTGCAAATTCTTTGCTCCTTTCCACAGTTGTTCTGGTGAATGTTTTGACTGCCACTTCACTGCCATCAATTAGTTTTCCATAAAATACATATGCAGATCCGCCTTTACCGATCATCCTTTCGAAGTTATTGGTAATCCTCACAACGTCATTGTAGGTGAATAGATAGCTACTTTCTAATGCCATTTGTGTGTCTGTCTTTGAGTAATCTGGCACGGAAAAAGATGGCTAATAGTCATATATATATATATATATATATATATATAAACTCATACTGCTGCTCAAGGTTAAACCTTGGTTTGGTCTCTTATTCTTCTTTATCCTGAGAATCATAACTATAATGATTCCAAGAACGAGCATGAATATCGTAGGAGCACAAATGGAGAGCACTAGCAAAACAACATTGTGTTTCTCCTTGCAGGTTCCATCCAGACAAATTTGGGTATTATTGTCAAGCCTGTGGACAAAGAAACTCATTGTTTAGGCAAAGGATCGATGATTAGGTAGCTATTCATTGCGAGTATGAATTTCAACCATACCTTACTGACATTGATCGATCATCCATCCTCTGTTTCAGGGTACTTGGAATTGGGCCAGAAAAGCGATTACCCCCGATAAATCTCTGAAAGCCAGTTTCGTGTAACAATTCCATCAAACAAATTACATAAAAGAAGAAGATCAGCATCTATTCCATGCATTAAAAAATTGTAGATATTTTCTATGTGCCAACGAAAATTATTATTGCGAATGGGATATTATAAACTTTGTAGCTCTTCATTCCTCCTCCACTATGCATTCATAATGTATAGATGCCCACCAAAGAGACATCAGCTCCTAGTTTTGTTTGTTTGAGTTTGTTCCTATACCATCCCTGACCATGAAGTTCTAGTGTGGAATAACTTCTGGAAATGAGAAGTACAAAGTTATGCTTTGGAGTTCTGCATCTAGCTGTATCTTGGAAGCACAAAGTTCTGCTTTGGAGATCTGCATCTAGTAGTTCCAAAATGGTTAAGTTGAATCTTAATGAAAAATAGTCCAAAGGCAAGCCTATTGATCCAGTATTTGATTTTCCGAGAATATTACTTTTGATCACGTTGGAGAAAATTGACAACCATACTTACAGCGTTGTTAAACTTGTCATTCTTCCTAGGAAATCTGGTATAGATCCTTCCATGTTATTTCCTGATAAGTTCCTGCACCGGGAGAGTAGGAAGAAAAGGTTATCTGCTTAACAGAGTCAGTTGGCCCTATATTAGAAGGCAGAGCATACTCACAATGAGTGAATTGATGCAAATTGATAAAAATAGTTGCATATGGAGCCATTTAAACCACTATACGAGAGATCCCTGCATGGTAATCAAACTAATTACGATAGTTGACAGTAACATATTAATGTTCACAAGAAGCAAGAAATCAATGTCGCGCACAAGGAAATGATTCTTGGTGATGAGGGATTTTCATAGCCGCAGGCCAATCCATCCCAAGGGTAGTTCAGGGGGAGGCATGGATCAGATATCCAATTTTTCTTCAGGCTGTAGAAGTCTCTAACTCCCGTGATTGCATCAACTGCAATAGAAATATTTTAAAACCATAAGTAGCTGTCACCAACAAGCTTGTTGTGTATACCGAAACCAGAAAAGATACTATAGAATATAATTTCCACAAACCCACCATCCTGTTGATTGGTCGAAGAGCCAGTGACCTCACGGGCTTCGTAGATCTCAATTGCGTTTATGATTGGACCAAGAGTAGAAGTCTGCGTAACATTTATTGAGAACGAATAGCATACCACCGTATCAGGTGAAGTGCTGTATGCGGTGTTTGAAACGAGATACCTAGCAACTAAAGTATCTAACCAAGTTTCTCCATTCTTGGTGATCGAGAGATTTCTTGTTTGGTTTCCTTTGTACTCTATCAGTTCCGCAAAATGCAAGAAAATGTAAATGCTAGCACTTGTGGTCCAGCTGATTGTAATGGGAGCAGAAGATGTCACAGCTGTCTGCATGATGGCAGTGGGCAATCCAAATCTCTTGTCATAAACTTCCTTCACTTGCAGATCAGTGCTAATCGGAGTCCCATATGCATTGTAGTCTGGTGTCCATATGCGATCATACGGATCAGCAGGAAACCTGTGTTGCCAGTTGATTTCTAATTTTAAGCAAAGAAAGGGATAATTAATTCTATAGCATTATTGACAACAAACGCAGAGAGAGGAGTCACCTTTTAGAAAAGGGCAAGAATGCACGTCTCAAATCCCAAAAAAAAAATATTAAAAGAATAGGAAAGCGGAGATATGTAAAAGTGAGCATCAAAAAGGAATGAAGATGCAAGTAAATTACTATTTCTATCATGTTGGTGCATTATTCTTTCTACAAGAACCTTTCTGGCCCGTACAAACTACTTATTTACATATTGGTGTCCTATAAGCTATATCCATTTGCTTATTTATATAACATTGGTGTCCATCAGCCATTGGCTTTTGGAGGGTCTGTCATTTGTTCAGTTATGCCCCTGGTTTTCTACAAGGTCATTTGTAATCTTTGGGCGATGCATTCATCTCTAAGTTAAATATATAAATTCATTGGTACCTTCACACTTTTAAATTGCAGGTCATAGATTGAATCATACACAAAGTTTCGTACGTTTTCATATGACTCTTAAATGAAGTTTTAAAAATACCTAAATTAGGCTATAGTGCTTGTTTTGAAATGTAAGAAGTGGGAAATAAACAGATGTACGCCAATATTTCTCTAGATACGTTTCCGTATGCAACCTGGTTCCTTCTCATGGAAAGATTCACCCGCATTAATAAGCTATAATGCACGGTGTGGGCAAGCAAGGTCTAAGCAACAATAGTTGAACCCCGGCCAAACGTAAGGCTGTAGAAAACTGAATGAAGTCCAAAAAGAAACCGAGGATCTCGACATCATTACTTTACCTTGATTCTTTGGTCGATCCAAAGTCGATTCTCTTGAAGGTCACAAGTGATGACCCATTTTCAGGTGAGTATATGCCATTGTATGGCCGAAGTTCCAAACCTGATATAAATGGCATGCTGTTGTTTGTCTTCAGCAAACATACTGACAGGGAAGTGGAGGTTGCAATCTTGATGATCTCAGTTCGTAAAACATGGGTTGCATTATCCAACTAAATCATGTTCCAGAGATCCAGCCCCATGTAGAGGTTGAAATTTGGAATGGAGCTCAACCCGTCGTAGTTCCCATACATGAAGGAAGGTCGGACTATATATCTCCAGCCCAAAGTTAAGGGGCCCAAACTGTAGCAGTTCCTTGTGTATTGAGGGAAGCTTCTTACTCTATGGTAGATCTAAGCAATACTGCTAGTCAGGTAGTCTGAAGAGATCTGCTTGGCAACTCCACTGGAAATGTATGAACCGTCTGAGGTGTAAAACAGACCAATATCGCTTTTGTAGCTTGTGCCATCTGAGGCGCCATAGTCCAGACTTATGAAACCTGAACAGAAGAAAGCAGGAAGTTTGGTGAATCAGAATAATGAGGTACTTGTTTCAATTTCGTTCAAGACTCCACTGCAAATTCTTGCATTCTCATGGAATTATGCTTCCTACGTATTGGAAAAATACGAGTTACAAATTACTGACATCGGGAGAGAAAATGAATCTGTACATGGAGTCAGAACTCAAAAGCCCCGTAAGTTGTTTGGGGCCTTCCGTTTCTGTTGGTTTAAAAGCAATACTGAAATAAGGAATTGTCCAGGTTGAGGAGATTGGCAAAAAGTTAGTGCATGCAGAAGTTAATGTTTACATGTATATTGAAATCAAGCACCTTATACGTGCTTCTTGTTCTCCGTCGGGATAGAAACCAAGTTACCTAACACCTTGTTCTGTAAAGGGGATGCTCTATAAAAAGCTTCTGTTAAGGGTGGGGAGTGCGCTTACCTTCTTGTGCTCCTCCTACTCGAAGATAGAAGGCAGCACAAAGTAGCAGAAAGACGCAGTCCCATGTACTCATTACGTGTTGGTACAGAGTATGCAGCGGAAACTTCAGCGATCCTTCAGCTACGACTCAGCAGTTGCAGCACCTATGACAAAATAAAAGAGAAAATGAAGAAGCAAGAGAGAAATCGATTTGGGGGTTTGCTTCTGAGAAGCACAGGTTGATTACACAACCATCATCCAGTGGATGAATAGAAGCTGGGTTTTATAGACCGCCTCTCAGGATTTCCCCAGTCTCAGCTACGGTTATGGCATGGAGAGTTTTGGTAAGAATGTAAACGAAAACATTAAATTTGTAAACTTATTTTCCATTTTAATTTCGTAACTGCAGAATCTTCTTTGCAGTTACAAAGGAAGGATAGGGCTCAGGGCCACTATCCAACATCTCCCACTTGGCCATGAGACCGCTAGTTTGCTTCCACTACATGTGGGTTTTCTTTTCCTAAGTTACGAGGTTTTCCTTAATTGGTTTGTCCATCGTAACTTGAATTTAGCTCAAGGTTTGTAGCGAGGTTTTCCATTCAAGGTTCTTCCATTGCAACCTTTCAAATATATCTCAGCCCCATATGAGCTACATGCTTGGTAAACAAGTCTTCTGATATTCTCTTGGTCAGGGGATCTGCTATCATGTCATTGGTAGGCATGTATTCAACCGAGATTTCATCTTTCTCAATCATTTCATGGACATAATGGTATTTCACCATTATATGTTTAATCTTTGAGCTCATAGCTCCATTTTTCATAAGTGATATTGCTGCCTGATTATCACAATATAGTTGAACTGGTTCATGATCAAGATCTAATTTCAAGTCTTTCAAGAACCGATTTATCCAGACAGCAAATGTGGTGGCAACATTACATGCTACATATTCTGCTTCTTGTGTGTGTTGAGCAACACATCCTTGTTTCTTACAGGACCAGGCTATTGATCCACCTCCAAAGAGAAATACATATCCAGATGTGGATTTACTGTCATCTTTACAACCAGCAAAATCTGCATCGGTATAGCCAACTACAGTAAGCTCATTCGCTTTATAAGACAATTTCAGTCCTTTAGTTCCTTTTATATACCGAAAAATTCTTTTAACCGCTTGTGAGGCCAACCAGGATTACTTTGGTAACGACTCACAAGACCAACAGGAAAGCTTATGTCTAGTCTTGTACAAAGCATTAGATACATTAAACTACCAACTGTGCATAAAGAACATGCAATTTTTGTTGTTCTTCTCCAGGACAATCGCTCCTACTTAGATTTGCTCCTTTAGCTATCGGAGTTCCAATTAGTTTGCAATCTTGCATTCGAAATTTCTTTAAGATATAATCAATATATCGTTCTTGGCTCAAACTCAGAATTTTCGAGTCTCTATCTCGAGTGATCTTTATTCCTAATATGTAGGAAGCTTCACCCATGTCCTTCATTTCGAAGTTCTTATTCAACCAAGTCTTTGTTTTTGATATCATATTGTTATCGTTTCCAGTCAACAGAATATCATCGACATATAAAGATAGGATACAGAAGAGACTCCCACTTTTCCAAACATATACACATTGGTCTAGTTGATTTGCTATGTATCCAAGCTTTGTAATTGCTTTATGAAAAACAAAATACCACTGTCTTGGAGACTGCTTCAATCCGTACAATGATTTATGTAGCTTGTACACTTTGTCTTCATTTTCTCTGACGATATATCCCTGCGGTTGTGTCATATATATAGTTTCCTTTAGTTCACTGTTCAAGAACGCAGTTTTCACATCCATCTGATGAACATCCAGGTCATAGAAGGCTGCAATAGCCAAAATTATTCTGATTGATGCAAACTTTGCTACCGGAGAAAAAGTTTCTATGTAATGAATTCCTTCCTTTTGGGAAAAACCTTTCGCCACCAGCCTTGCTTTAAACTTTTCAACTGTTCCGTCAGCTTTATATTTTTTCTTTAGCACCCATTTGCACCCAATGGGTCTTCTATCCTTAGGAAGATCTACTAATTCCCAAACTTTATTCTTTTCTATGGGTTCGATTTCCTCATCTATAGCGTTCACCCAATCTGATGATTCATGCGAATTTATCGCATCGTCATATGTCAGATTGTCAGACATTTCGTTAATATCTGCTAAGCAACGTAGCTCATCTGCAAGATATACATAATAATCACTCAAATATTAAGGTGGAGCTCTAGGTCTTTTACGACCTAACAAAGTCTGAGTTGATAAGGTATTTGGATCAGTTGGTTCATTGCCTAATTGTTCCCCAGTCGGTTCGTTACCAGACTGTACAACAGACATTTCATGCTCAGTTGGTTCATTACCAAACTGATCTCCAGTCGGTTCATTACCAAAATGTATCCCAGAAATTTCATGCTCAGTTGGTTCATTACCAAAATGATCCCCAGTCGGTTCATTACCAGACTGTACTACAGGCAATTCATGCTCAGTTGGTTCATTGCCAAACTGATCCACAGTCGGTTCATTACCAGACTGTTTTCCAGTCGGTTCATTGCCAGACTGATCCCCAGTCGGTTCATTGCCAGACTGATCATCTGAATAAATCAGATCCTCCAATAGATCTTTATGATCTTCCACTGTTTTATTGTCTTTGTTATTGAGGTTTTCAAGAAACTCTACATCTCTACTTTCTATGAGCCCCATAGTAGAGTGGTATAATCTGTAGCCTTTGGATCATTTTAGATATTCAATAAACACACTTCTTACTGATCTGCTATTCAGTTTATCCATTTTTGGATTTAAAACTTTTACATGTGCTACAGATCTCCATCTCTTGAGCTGTCTTAAGTTTGGTTTCACACCAGTCCATCTCTCATAAGGAGTGGTTGGGACTGCCTTGCAGGGCACTCGATTTATAGTATACATGGCTGTTAACACAGCTTCTCCCCTAAAAACTTTGGGTAATTGTGTACCTGCCAACATGGATCTCACCATGTTCAAGAGGGTTCTGTTGCACCTCTCAGCAACACCATTCTGTTGCGGTGTCCTAGGCATTGTTATTTGCCTATTAATTACAAGGTCTTTGCAGTGTTCGAGGAATTCATTTGATGTATATTCACCTCCTCGATCAGACCTTATAACCTTGATATTTTTCCCAAGTTGTCTCTCGACTTCAGATTTATATTCCTTGAATTTTTCGAGTGCTTCTGACTTATATTTAATAAGATAAATATAACCAAATCTTGAGAAGTCGTCAATAAAGGTTATGAAGTATAACTTGCCACCATGTGTTTCGACTCTAAAAGGTCCACAAATATCGGTATGAATTATTTCCAATAAATCAGTGGCCCGAATTACTTCAGATGGAAATGGTTTTCTTGCCATCTTTCCATATAGACACGCTTCACATTTCGTGAAATCATTTACATTTATGTCAGGTATAATACCTTGTTGTGCTAGAGTCTTCATCTTAGTGATGCTTACATGGCCTAATCTTTCATGCCATAGATTTGTACTCACATTCATTGCACAATCAATATAAGTAGAACTGGAAGATTTATTTATTTCATTGAGTTTAAACATACCATGTTCCTTAACATATTTTTCATCGAACATGGTCCTCCCATGTTTTTCCAATGTAACTTTTTCTGGAACAAAACGAACTTCAAAACCTTTTCCAGTCAAAGCCGGGATTGACACTAAGTTCCTCCGCATGGAGGGAACATACAAGACTTCAGTAAGAATGATGCTTGTACCACCAACATTCAGTCGATATGTCCCAACTCCTATTACATCACAGTATCAATTGTTACCAATATAAACTTTTTGCATTCCTGGACTCAGGTTTTCCATACGAATCATGCCTTCTTTTGTCTTTGCAATGTGACGAGTAGCCTCCGAATCAACCCACCAACTAGTTAGATCTCCATCTGCAAGCAAGCACTCTGACACAACACAAATGACTTCTTCATTGTAGTCCTCATGATCTTTTCCTTTGTTTTTGTTTTTCTGACTCTTGTTGTCCTTCTTGTTTGAGAATTTTGTCCTGCAGTTCTTTTTGGTGTGTCTAGGCTTCCCACATCTGTAGCATTTCACTACAGTTCCTTGAGTTCTTGGAGTTCCTGCAAAATTGCCTTTGAACTTGCCATCGCTTTTCTTTTTAAAATCTTTAGACCTTATAGGCACAAGATTTGTTGACTTTTCTTGAACATTCATAAGTTCTGCATCATTTTTCTTGATCAAAAGTTCTTGCTGAATAGCTAATTGTATGGGAAGTTTCTCTAGAGTTAAAGTGTCAAACTGAAGACTCAACGCTGTGACAGCCATATCCCGAGAAGGTGGTAGACTATTTAGAATGGTGCATATTTGCATGTTATCAGATATTACATTTCCCACTACTGCTAGGTCCTTAGCCATGACCAACATTTTGTTAACATGGTCAACAAGTCTATCTGATTCCTTCATTTTATACGAGGTATACTGTTCTAGCAACAATTGAACATGCATAGTAGTAGTAGTGTTGAATTTGGATGAAATACTATCTAACATATCTTTTGCTGTTGGACAGTCTTCAAACACTTTGATCAGATCATCTTCCATGAATGTTAACATGATGGTTTTGGCCACCAAGTCATCATTCTCAAAAGCCTCATATTCCTTCTTTTCCTCATCAGTAGGTTTGTCTCCTAAAGTAGGAAATGGCTTACTGATCACATAAATCAGTCTTTCTAGAGTTAAGGCCAACATGATCCTACGTTTCCATGCATGAAAATTATTTCCACTGAGTTTTTCAGTCTTAGCTAGTTCAAAGGCTCCCACTCTTGAAGTCATTTCTAAATTAATTTATAATGGCAAGCAAAATACAATAATCAAGAAGCAATATCATGTCAGAAAATTCCTAATAGTAGCACTCTAAAATAATTTGAATATAGAAGGATAACAAATATCACAATATTATTGGATCCAAAAGGCAAATATGATAATATATAATTGAATCAATGTAAACAGGATATGATATTTTTAACCAATATCCAAACTATATGTCATGATTCAAACTGAATACCAATATGGATCTTAATCAGATCTAAAGCAAGAATCCAACTAATTATTTAGATTCAGACCTTACCAATGTGGATCCACACATAACGATATCACCACTCGAGATAATATGTATTTAAACAAATAAAGATGATCCAAATTCAAATCCAATTAGAATATGTTCAACATACATGGATCCAAACCTCAACGACGTTCAACCATACAATAGATATGGGTGCGCAATATGTAGAAGTTCAAAAAATAGATAATAGTCAAATCCAAAACTAAACCGTTATAGGTATCCACATCATAACTAACACGGATCTGAATATAGTTACACCCGCAATATAGTCAGTATTGATTTAAATAAGAACCAGCTTTACTTTAAATAATATAAACATTCGACAAAAAACATTCAAGTCATAACAGAATTTTGGTTAGTAAATGAGAGATTGACATTCTTTATCAAATTCATTTCATTTTTGTTCATTTTTCTTTATATCAACACATCCAGATCCAATACAATATCAATTCTTTCAAGTCAAGGCCGTAGGACATTCTAAGATGTCTGTTTTGCAATTAATAAGTTGGAGTGGTATCTATATGTAATTGTACGTAAAAACTTTATTTTCCATCGAAATTGCAAAACAATTTTTCCGAACCCTCTTTCAAAAAATTATAAGAACTTTGAGGGTACCACTACGAAATTTCGTATGAAATTCCAGGTTTTTGCTCAAATTAATTTTTGCAAGCCTCTTTTTGAAAAATGTTTCAACAACAAATGTTGCGGCTTTAATTTTTGAGAAATGTGACATAATTTTTAAAAATAACGTATAAGTGGTGGAGTGTTTTTGTAATTTAAAAAAGTTGCTATAAATACCCCTCTGAACCGCATTGCCTCATTTTTTGGATTCATTCTCTCTTCTCTCGAGAACTTATCTTTCCGCTTTTGGAGAAAACCCTTTAGGGTTTCATCTGATCTTCCTCTCTCCTCTCCGCCGCCCTACAACCAGCTCGTCTCTACCTAGTGCGCGAGGAACCTTGCTACCGGCGAGGGAGACTCCAAAGATTCTCATTGGTCTGTCCTCCTTCTCGCAGAAACAACACGAGCAGCGGCTCAAACTCTCAACGAGGTGCGAGAAGCTCTGGGGAGGAAGAGAAAGTAATAGCCTCAAGAAGATCGAAAAGGTGAGACGATGGTGGAACCGAACCCTCGCTTTCTTCTGGAAGATGAGGAGGAGGTTCGAGCCACGGACCTCATTGTTTACGTCCTATGACATAAGAAGGATCAAGCTTGGTGATGGTCCCTCGACCATCAGGGTGTGCCCCGCCCCGATTTATGGCTCGGTCGACGCGTTTCCTCGCTGGAGAAGCCTACCGGCACGTAGGGGAAGAGCAGCAGAAGATGGGGAATTCAATGTCCCGTATCTCAGCCTGAAGGAGTTCAACATAGACCCTTGCCGATTCTCTACCCCCACAGCCCACCGCCCCTATAGACTTGGTCTCTTAACATATTACGAAGAGAGATTGGACCCCCGTTCCCTCCCATCTTTAAAAATCCTTTACGGAGGAAGATTTTGACCGAGGCAAGAGACAAGCGAGTGCCCACGCTTGCTCGTCTGCTAGCCCCAAACAAAAAGGACAGACTGCTGAACTAAAGGTGCTCTCAGATCAAAAACAAAAAAGGAACGACGAGGGAGATGGCCAACAACTGAAGCAACTATCCAATACTTTCTGCTATGGTTTTGGGTACTCCATGTCCGTGCATGTCTGCTGAAACAAGTGCAGCCGTGGGTTTCCGGTTGTTCCAGAATGTCCGGTTTACAGAAGAAGAAGTCGAAACAATTTATTAGAGGCTTCAAATCGTAGATTACAACACGAAGGTAATCCTGTCTCTCTGTCTTAGTGCGTGTGTCCTTTCAGATTTTTATTGTTCTCACTGTTTTCCTTTCGGAGACTGACGTCAGGATCGTTGACAGAGGTCCAGAGATCAATTCAATTTTATGTTTCTCTCCACCTCAGAGGTACAAAACACAGAGTGCAGCATTACATATCAAATCCAAGAAAAAAAAGAGGAATGCTTTTCTATTCCGTCTAGCATGCTTCAATGCAAACTGTCTACATGTTTCATGTAAATAGTCTAGACATGCTTGAACAGCATGATAATGTTAGAACAGAGTAGGCTCTGTTTTCGGTTTCTGAAACACAAAGAGGGGGAAAAAATGCATGATACAGAAACTTCTCCCTCTTGGTCTCTCACCAAAAACACTGTTGGAGCACGTGATTCATATGCGAGAGAGTTTCAAAACTAATTAAGATTAGCATACTTTGCTTCAAATCAATATAGCCTAGCATGCTCATGCAGTTAATATGATCTTCACAGGCACCACAAACGCAGTTAATATGATCTTCACAGGCACCACAAAGATCAAGATCAAACCTCTTAACTTACTTGAATTCGATAAAACCTGGCTCTGATACCAATGTTGGTATAGAGTATGCAGCGGAAACTTCAGCTATCCTTCAGCTAGGACTCAGCAGTAGCAGCACTTGTGACAAAATAGAAGAGAAAATGAAGAAGCAAGAGAGAAATCGATTTGGGTGTTTGCTTCTGAGAGGCACAGGTTGATTACACAACCATCATCCGGTAGATGAATAGAAGCTGGGTTTTATAGACCGCCTCTTAGGATTTCACCAGTCCCAGCTATGGTTATGGCATGGAGAGTTATGGTAAGAATGTAAACGGAAACATTAAATTTGTAAACTTATTTCTCATTTTAATTTCGTAACTGCAGAATCTTTTTTACAGTTACAAAGGAAGATAGGGCTCAGGGCCACTATCAAACATTACGGTCCTGTGGCCTCCCTTTTGACAGGATGGATGGAAAGAAAGGATTTAGCAATGAGGAAAAGAAAGGAAAGACATTAGCTCCTTTCTACCATGAGATATTAAACATGTCTCTGCTCCTCCCAACACCAATATATCAGAGGCACACACTGGTGGAATGTGTATCCATAGCAAGTCAACGTGGTCATTAACTGTCAGATTTGCGTGACAGGCAATATAATTAAGCTAGCGTTTTCCATGTTGCCAACTAAGTCTTCCAGTTTCAGATAACTGAGAACAGGTTTTGCTATTTAAATATGAGTAGGTGACTCGATTCTGATGTTTAACAAAGGCACGAAGAAGAAGGAATGAGTTCATCCAGCATCAGATGCCGAAGTAAACGTGCCAGGTACATACGTCATAAACGCTCACTGCTTGTGATTGCTTGTGATTTATGGCCAACATGGTTGGCTTATTCAGCATGGGCTTGTCACGGGCTAAATCACTACATTATTGAAAGGCTGGTACTTGCATCTGATCAGACATTTGCATAATTTAAAGGCATTGACTTTTTCTTTTTAATGGTAGTAAGAGAAGTCATTCAGATATGATTACTTGTCAACGAAGTCTCGTAGCCCGAGCTAGTGAGGGGAAACAAAAAAAGGAAAAAAAAAAACGCTCTCAACTTGCATAATGCATGCAGTCTTAGTGATTCTACTGAAGAAGGAACCATAACCAAGGCAACCATTGTTAGAGTGTGGAGCGTGATTCTACATTTGATAACCAAAGCAACCAAAACAACCTTAATCTTTGTCTTGCTTTGCTGGTTTTGCCCTAATCTCATGTTTATGAGAGTGCTGTTTTTGTTTGTACTATGTAATTTTCTCGTGATAGTGAAAACTGTTTCCTGTGGCAGCCATGGGTGTAGGAGAATGCTAACCACGTAAAATTTGTGTGTGTGTGTGTGTGTTTTTCTTTGTTTTCTTTTGATTCGATTCTCTTAGTGTGTTGAGAGAGTGTCTGAGAGACGAGTTACTAACAACCATTTATGGTACAATTTTTGGATACTGGGCTTCTATCCGAAACACACTTCAACACACGATCCAGATCAAGGGGACATCAGGAAACAGCAGGAAAAGGCACCAGTATGGAAATCCCATCTATAACGTTTGAATCTTTCAAACCAAATTTTTGACTTTTTTATACAATGTAAAAATTATGGCATAACAAGTTTTATAGTGAACTTCAAGTGAATAGGTGGATTAATTTTACTGTCCCATCAGGTGAACAGGTGGATCAAACCAGAAGCATTCTGCATAACATGCCCCAAGCTCGTGCCTTTTGAGCTATGTTCCCCTGGGCTACGTGATCTCTACGGGTCGTTGGGAAAGAAAAACGAGAAACGCTTGGTATGCATTTTCGCTTACTAGTCGCTTGGCATAGGTTGGGATTACGAATAAACTGCCTTCAATTGGTGGAGCCTCTTGCAGCAGTACCACAAGCTTCAACACGTTGATTTTTTCTATTATCTTGTGCGACCAAAACATCTGCAACGAAAGATCCGGATATCTATCTGGAGACTTTTAGTTTTCAATTATATAAAAAACTGAGAACTTATTGTAAATATGCAAACATCTCTTTTAGATTCAAAAAAAGCCGAACAAAACTAGTCTCACCTCCCATTCTCCCTTTCCCATCCAATTCTCTCTAACGTTGGGATTCTGGGCTGCATTGATGATTGGGTGGACGGTGGCTACCTTCAACTCGTCAGAACACTTCTACCTTTTGCCATTCAACAAAATAGCATCTACAAAAATCAAAACAAAAACATGTCATTTTGACGTCTTCCACCCCAGCCAGCTATGGGACGGTTCTTGAGTTAACTTCACTATTATTCTCCTCGCTTAAGTGGAGCCAGAAATTTAAACACAATAAATATTAAAATGAAAAAAAAAATATTTACATAATGATCATACAGTGTTTTTTTTTTTTTTCTTAACCATACAGACTTCACAATCGACAGGAGTTGGCATTTGCATCTTACCGGATGATCCAAGTTTAACTAAAAAAACAAAAAAGTAACACTATTACACATCAGTTTATTATGTCTAGGACCACTTGTGGGCTTGCGTAGGCATGCAGTTGCCTACCCAATCCAATAAATTGTATTTATTTATATATTGGTTGTTTACAGCTATTTGCTTTATCAATACATTGGTGTTCCTCATTTACTTTAATGCCCCTCAAACATTTCATTATTTATTTTAAGGGTCTATTTTTTCAACTAGTGAGGCAAGCCAAAAGCTACTACACGCACCATTTTTGTGGGCGTATTGGCAAACAAGCATTTATTTATTAAATCTACCAAAAACACAGCATATTCAATGTCACCAAAAAATCTAATTTGGAAATAATGACTTACGTCTGATTGTTACCAACCACATATTGTCTAACATTCAAATCAAATTATCTCTTGATGGGTTCCTCGAAGAAACCCGATTTGTGCTTCCAATTGACCAAGAGGTCTTCATGAAATTGCCATATATGTAATCGAGCACAATTTTGTGAAGAATATAGCAAGCCAAACTCATAAGGAGTTCTTTAGTCGAAAGGAAATGAAACCAATGGAAAATAATGCAAAGCTGGTTACATGTACATCCTGGGGCATGCACATGAATTTGCAATAACCAAAATACCCTTTGTAAAGCGAAGAAGAAAGGTTTTTTAAAGGACAAACAGCAGATTTGTATAAAAGTAAAAAAGACTAAAAAATACGCATTATCCAAAATTTTTAAAATACCTCAAACCCCTCACGTGTATATTTTGCACGCAACTCGATATAAAAAGAATATGCACCTCAACATTTATTTCTTCCAATGGTGTGACAAGTGAACATGTATACCCAGTTGTCGCTCTACCATTTGCAAAGAAGGAATTGCAGCAGTTGGCAAGTTTGATTGCCAAAGAGTTTTAAAAATTTCAAATCCAACTAATCACCACAAAAGCATTTAAAGAAAAGAAAGAACAGTTGTTTCATAGTTGCCCAAAGAAAGAGTAAAGCTGCGAGGCTTGAACAATTAATATCATTATACAAAAAACAAAATAAAAAAAAATGAAAACATCCTAAAAATGCCAGTGCACAATCTTAACATAATCTAAAAATTTATGGCTTAGGGTATTTTCAAATTCCTGAATTCAATGAAGAAGAAATGCTGGATTCCACTGGTGTGGATCTCCCCAATCATGGCCGAATCCAAGATCCAAGACCTCAACAAAAACTATCCTCGACGTCGAGCATCTAACTTTATAATTTTAAAACCAAGTCATTGAAACGCAACATGAAACAGACAAGGACTTCAAGTTGCACATATATATAGTAAAAAAGATCAATGAGTAGGGAAAACTAAACTATAATTCAAACAGCGAGCTCTTTTCCCATTTTCGATTAGAACCATATGAAATAAAGATGTTTCTTCTAAACATGAGCATGCTTATATTGCTTCCTCAAAGTATCAACATTATTTTTCTATTCAGTGGGTTTATAAGATCAAATAATATAGAAAACACATTCAAAACATTTGAATCTTTCAAACCGAGCTTTTAACTTTTTATAAGATGTAGAAGCTATGGGCATAACACATTTTCTACTGACTGCGATGGGTCGTTGAGGAGAGAAAAAAAAAATGCAGACATGCCCTAACTCTCCCGTTTGAGGTATGAGCCGCATAACATGTCCCAGCCCACCTGCTTGAACTATGCTTCTCCAGGCATCTATCACAAATCTTGTATTTTCAAAATTTATGCAACAGAAGATCTGGATATTGCAGGCAGTGGTAGTAGGAGGTCCATATGGATCTTGTATGTGGGTCTTGGCTAGTCATATCCCCAATTGAATTGGGATATATGTGCTCTCATGGATAACTAGATTTACAGATTCATAGTAGAATCGGTAGTGGTGAAAGTGGTTTGTGGTCCTTCGAAATGGAGGAGGCAATGCGGTAGGCGGTTGAGAGATCGTCTGCAGAAAGGTTTGGGGAACTAGAGGGTGGGATTCTCACTGGCCGGAGATTAGAGTTGTCCCCAACAATCCTGATTTTAGGACAATTTCGCTCATTGGTGTCAATTTAAGATTGAATATTTGTAGAGAATGGGATTGTTTTCCAGACTCTCTGTAATGGAGGCGTCAATTTTGTGTCCCTTTTTTGTAATCTTCTTCCTTTTTCTTGTTTCTAATTTGTTGATGATTCTTCCATTCTTTTGTTAATATGATTTTTTGGGAGGATACTACTCCCAGCAGATTTGCATCGGAAAATATCTGGATATTTATCAAGAATTTTTTTTTGTTTTGTTTTGAATTATCTGAAAAAATGAGAACTTATTATAGAATATCATGCAAAGGTTTAGAGGATGTCCGTCTCTTTGGCATTAAGAAAGCCAAAGATATTAAAACCGTCAAAATTGGGTTGAAACACATTATCCGGATTAAGGACTTGTAATCGTCAAAATAACGGCCTCTCGGCTAAAATTTTCTACCATCCCCACCATACACAACCATTCCTAGGAGCATCCATTTCTTAAATATAACAAGAATGAAAAAAATACAAAATCTCATTCAAGGTTTGAACGATTCACAAATTAGGGCTCAATATTTGACTTTCAATAGACCACCGGTCGTCCTTTCATTAAAATTTTGTCGACTTATCACATTAGCACGAGTTTCACGCAAGTTATGTGGACAATGGTGGCTGGAGGCAGCTAGATCATTTTGGAGAAAAGTTGGTGGTGATTTATTAAAGTTCAAATGTTCGGTGGCAATTTCTGGGTTGCTCAAATCACAACCAGAGACTTGTAATGCTTTTAGTCACCAAAAGTTTAATTTTAAACGAATGACATGTAAATCTTTAATTGGAATACCTAAAAAACCTTTGCTTCTTAAAAAAATATATTATCATTATCATTCTTTTGAGTTACTTAATTTTCTCTAAATGAGTAGAAATGGTACAAGAACAACGATATATGTTCCAGCCACCTAACACGGAAACTGGCCTCCGTGGGCTCTACTCGATACCATTTTGACAATTGAAAGGGGGTCGGTGGTTCATGAGATTAACTTTCAGTTCAATTGTCTGCATGAAATTATTCAACTTTGACAAGCACAACCACAAAAGTCAGGAATCTCATAGTATAGTGCCTATACAGATCGGACCACATTGCCTTTGGTACTATAGAATCTGAAGATGGTAAGTTGAAGTCCTCCTCCTCACCTTGCTGATGGGTATACAGATGAATCAATGCCCGACTGAGAATGGCCTTCAAAAGAGAGGGAGCCAGAAACTCCTTCTCTTACTGAACCTCGATCTTCAATCTCGATGGCCACCTTCAATCCATTCACAACTTCAGTCATGGTAGGCCTTCTAATTGCTTTCTCTTCGCCGCATGACAGAGCTATCTCTACAACTTTCCACATAGAGTTAACATTGTATCGGCCTTGGAGCCTAGGGTCAGCAATGCTCGCAACATCCCCACTCATAATTTTGGGGGTAACCCATTGTAGGATGTGGACTCGCTGTGATTTTAGCGTTACTATGGCACGGTGGCCTGTGATGAGCTCGAGAAGGACCACCCCAAAGCTATATACATCACTTTTCTCGGTCAGTTTGTTGGTGTTGTAATACCTGAAAAGAAAAATGAAGATGATGAATGAGAATCCTCAAGAGAGAGAGAGAGAGAGAGAGAGAGAGAGGGAGAGAGGGATTCCAATTTGATCAGTTCCATTTCTGCCATGTTTTGCAGCACAGTTGGCATAATTTACAGCAATAAATTGAACTCTCATGACGATAAACTCAACAACTGCAACGATTTTCCACTACCAATAACCACAAATTTTCTATACAAGGTGTAATTCATTTTTCTGAACCATCAGATGCACAACTCATGCATAATTAGTTGCAGAATGTGTCGAAACAACCATGTTGATAACTAGTGGCAGATGCAACTATGTTATTAATTAGAGAATGCAACCAGAAAGAGATTTTCTTGTGCAAAAAAAGAATGTTCGCATACTCAGGGTCCATATATCCAGCGGTTCCAGCTACTGCAGTTGTCATATGGGTAATGTCGTCTGTTGCACAGATCTTCGACAGTCCAAAATCTGCAATTTTGGCTTCTAAATTTTTATTGAGAAGGATATTGCTCGTCTTCACATCCCTGTGTATGATTGGTGGTCGGCATCCTGAATGCAGGTATTCCAGCCCTGCGTACCGAATAGCAATTAATATATGAGAACGTGTGATGCTCATGAAAGGAAACTTGAAACGACTTTAAACTGAGTTCAACCTGTGGCAGAGCTTAGACCAATTTCCAATCTTTGTTTCCAGCTAACCACCACTGAGCTCCTGGAATCCTCTGCGGAAAAGAATACAAGTATTCGAGATTAGAAGTCAGCTCTTTTCTTTTTCCTGCTGTTGCAACATAGTCGAGGGACCTGCCTTGCTATTGAAAAAGAAATGCTCTAACCTGAACAGAGTAAATGATAATCATCCAACAATGGTACCTGATAATAGCTCCATCAAGTCTCCTCCAGACATATATTCATAAACGAGTACCATATTCTCTCCTTCCTCACAGAATCCGTAGAAAGAGACTAAGTACTTGTGGTGAACTTTTGTTAGTAACTTAATCTGCAAGCATAGAAACAAAGTTGGCTGAGCACCCACGAAATTTGTTTGCATCAAATATTTGAATTCTAGAAGCAAACCTCTGCTGCAAATTCTTTGCTCCTTTGCACACTTGTTCTGGTCAATGACTTGACTGCCACTTCACGGCCATCAATTAGTTTTCCATAAAACACATCCGCAGATCCTCCTTTACCGATCCTCCTTTCGAAGTTATTGGTAATCGTCACTATGTCACCGTAGGTGAATATACAGCTACTTTCTAATGCCGATAGTGTGTGTGTGTTTGCGTTATCTGGCATAGGAAAAGATGATGAATAGTCGTATAGAATATATATATATATATATATCCCCAAAGATGAAGTCAGAAACTCATACTGCCTCTCAAGGTGGAACCTTGGTTCTGCCTCATATTCTTCTTTCTCCTAAGAATCATAATTAGAACGATTCCAAGAACGAATAGGAATATCGTGGGAGCACAGACGGAGAGCACTAGCAAAAGAACATTGTGTTGTTTCTTCTTGCAGGTTCCATCCAAGGAAAGTTGGGTATTATTGTCAAACCTGTGAGCAAAGAAACCCATTTTTTAAGTAAAGGATCGGTGATTAAATAGCTATTCATTATTTACGAGCATGAATTTAAGTCTGACCTTACTGAAAGTGATCCATCATCCATCCTCTGTCTGAGGGTACTTGGAATTGGGCAAGAAAAGTCATTACCCGATAAATCCCTGAAACCCCATTTTCGTGTAACAATTCCATCAAGCAAAATTACATTAAAGAAGAAATCAGCATCTATTCCATGCATTCAAAAAAAATAATTTCAGAAATTTTATATGTGCTAAGGAGAATTATTCTTTTCAATGGGAGATTATAAACTTTTGTAGTTCTTCATTCTTCCTCCACGATGCATTAATAGAGTATAGAAGCCCACTAAAGAAAGATTAACTGCTAGTTTGTCCATTTCAGTCTGTTCCTACACTTGTTTCTTGAGAACTTTATGACCTCTGGCATGCCTGACCATGAAGTTCTAGTGTGAAATAACTACCAGAAATGAGAAGTACAGAGTTATGGTCAAAGATCTGCATCTAGCAAGTTATATCTTGGAAGTCAGACATGATGGAATCTTTGTTTCAAAATGAGGAAGTTGAAGTTCTAATGATAAGGCAATCCAGAGGCAAGACTTGATCCAGGATTTGATTTTCCTAGAATATTACTTTTGATGACGTTAGAGAAAATTACAACCCATACTTACAGCGTTGTTAAACTTGTCATTTTTCCAAGGAAATCAGGTATTGATCCTTCCAAGTTATTTCCTGATAAGTTCCTGCACTGAGAAATTAGGTAAAATTTTTTGCTTAACAGAGTCATTTGTTGAAGGAAGAGCATACTCACAATGAGTGAATTGATGCCAATTGATAAAAGTAATTCGTTATGGAGCCATTCAAGCCACTGTACGAGAGATCCCTGCATGGTAATCAAACTAATGACGATAATTGACAGTAACAAAATTAATGTTCATAAGAAGCAAGAAATCGATGTCACGCACAAGGAAATGATTCTTGGTGATGAGGGATTTCCATAGCTGCAGTCCAATCCATCCCAAGGGTACCTCTGGGGGAGGCATGGATCGGAGATCCAGTTTTTCTTCAGTCCGTAGTTGTCTCTAACTCCCGTGATTGCGTCAACTGTAATAGAAAACCACCAGTGGTGGTCACCAACAAAAACCAGAAAAGATCCTCTAGAATATAATTTCCACAGACCCACCATCCTGTTGATTGGTCGAAAAGCCAGTGACGTCACGGGCTTCGTAGATCTCAATTGCGTTTACGATTGGACCAAGAGTAGAAGTCTTTGCAACACCTATTGAGAATGAATAGTCTCCCAGTGTATCAGGTGAAGTGCTGTATACGGTGAGTGGAACGAGATAGTCAAGAGAGAAAGGATCAGTCCAACTTTGTCCATTCTCGGCGATTGTGAGATTTCTTGTTTGGTTTCCTTTGTACTGAATCAGTTCCGCAAAATGCATGAAAATATAAATGTCAGCACTTGTGGTCCAGCTGATTGTAATGGGAGTAGAAGAGGTCACAGCTGTCTGCATGATGGCAGTGGGCAATCCAAATCTCTTGTCATAAACTTCCTTCACTTGCAGATCAGTGCTAATCGGAGTCCCATATGCATTGTAGTCTGGCGTCCATATGCGATCATACGGATCAGCAGGAAACCTGTGGTGCCAGTTGATTTCTTATTTTAAGCAAAGAAAGGGATAATTAATTCTATAGCATTATTGACAACAAACGCAGAGAGAGGAGTCACCTTTTAGAAAAGGGCAAGAATGCACGTCTCAAATCCCAAAAAAAAAAAAATTAAAAGAATAGGAAAGCGGAGATATGTAAAAGTGAGCATCAAAACCGAATGAAGATGCAAGTAAATTACTATTTCTATCATGTTGGTGCATTATTCTTTTTCTACAAGAACCTTTCTGCCGGCACCTGGCCGGCCCGTACAAACTACTTATTTACATATTGGTGTCCTATAGATTATATCCATTTGCTTATTTATATAACATTGGTGTCCATCAGCCATTGGCTTTTGGAGGGTCTGTCATTTGTTCAGTTATGCCCCTGGTTTTCTACAAGGTCATTTGTAATCTTTGGGCGATGCATTCATCTCTAAGTTAAATATATAAATTCATTGGTACCTTCACACTTTTAAATTGCAGGACATAGATTGAATCCTACACAAAGTTTCGTTCGTTTTCATATGACTCTTAAATGAAGTTTTAAAAATACTTAAATTAGGCTATAGTGCTTGTTTTGAAATGTAAGAAGTGGGAAATAAACAGATGTACGCCAATATTTCTCTAGGTACGTTTCCGTATAAAACCCGGTTCCTTCTCAAGGAAAGATTCACCCGCTTTAATAAGCTATAATGCACGCTGTGGGCAAGTAAGGTCTAAGCAACAATAGTTGAACCCCGGCCAAACGTGCGGCTGTAGAAAACTGAATGAAGTCCAAAAAGAAACAGAGGATCGCGACATCATTACTTTACCTTGATTCTTTGGTCGATCCAAAGTCGATTCTCTTAAAGGTCACAAGTGATGACCCATTTTCAGGTGAGTATATGCCATTGTATGGGCGAAGTTCC
Organism: Nymphaea colorata; assembly: GCF_008831285.2. Lineage (NCBI taxonomy): Eukaryota > Viridiplantae > Streptophyta > Magnoliopsida > Nymphaeales > Nymphaeaceae > Nymphaea > Nymphaea colorata. Next base: position 7,122,360 of record NC_045143.1, read on the forward strand.
AAACCTGATATAGACGGCATGCTGTTGTTTGTCTTCAGCAAACATACTGATAGGGAAGTGGAGGTTGCAATCTTGATGATCTCAGTTCGTAAAACATGGGTTGCATTATCCAACTGAATCATGTTCCAGAGATCCAGCCCCATGTAGAGGTCGAAATTTGGAACGGAGCTCAACCCGTCGTAGTTCCCATACATGAAGGAAGCTCGGACTATGTATCTCCAGCCCAAAGTTAAGGGGCCCAAAGTGTAGCAGTTCCTTGTGTACTGAGGGAAGCTTCTTACTCTATGGTAGATCTGAGCAATACTGCTAGTCAGGTAGTCTGAAGAGATCTGCTTGGCAACTCCACTGGAAATGTATGAATCGTCTGAGGTGTAAGACAGACCAATATCGCTTTTGTAGCTTGTGCCATCTGAGGCGCCACAGTCCAGACTTATGAAACCTGTACAGAAGAAAGCAGGAAGTTTGGTGAACCGGAATAATGAGGTACTTGTTTCAATTTCGTTCAAGCCTCCACTGCGAATTCTTGCATTCTCATGGAATTATGCTTCCTACGTATTGGAAAAATAAGAGTTACAAATTACTGACATCGGGAGAGGAAATGAATCTGTACATGGAGTCAGAACTCAGAAGCCCCGTAAGTTGTTTGGGGCCTTCCGTTTCTGTTGGTTTAAAAGCAATACTGAAATAAGGGATTGTCCAGGTTGAGGAGATTGGCAAAAAATTAATGCATGCAGAAGGTAAAGTTTACATGTATATTGAAATCAAGCACCATATATGTGCTTCTTGTTCTCCGTGGGGATAGAAACCAAGTTACCTAACACCCTGTTCTGTAAAGGGGCTGCTGTATAAAAACCTTCTGTTAAGGGTGGGGAGTGCGCTTACCTTCTTGTGCTCCTCCTACTCGAAGATAGAGGGTTGCACAAAGTAGCAGATAGACGCAGTCCCATGTACTCATTACGGTCCAGCAGTGTGGCCTCCCTTTTGACAGGATTTAGCAATGGAAAGGAAAGACATTAGCTCCTTTCTACCATGAGATATTAAACATGTCTCTGCTCCTCCCAACACCAATATATCAGAGGCACACACTGGTGGAATGTGTATCCACAGCAAGTCAACGTGGTCATTAACTGTCAGATTTGCGTGACAGGCAATATAATTAAGCTAGCGTTTTCCAAGTTGCAAACTAAGTCAAGTTTCAGATAACTGAGAACAGGTTTTGCTATTTAAATATGAGTAGGTGACTCGATTCTGATGTGTGACAGAGGCACGAAGAAGGAGGAATGAGTTCATCCAGCATCAGATACTGAAGTAAACGTGCCAGATACATACGTCATAAACGCTCACTGCTTGTGATTTATGGCCGCCATGGTTGGCTTCTTCAGCATGGGCTTGTCACGGGCTAAATCACTACATTATTGAAAGGCTGGTACTAGCATCTGGTCAGACATTTGCATAATTTAAAGGCATAGACTTTTTTTTTTAATGGTAGTTAGAGAAGTCATTCAGATATGACAGGTTATTCACAATTACTTGTCAACGAAGTCTCTCAGCCCTAGCTGGTGAGGAGAACAAAAAAGAAAAACAAAAAAAAAAGGTTCCCGGCTTCAACTTGCATAATGCATGCAGTCTTGTGCGAGAAACATTTTGATGCAATTAATCTCCTTAAGGAGCCATAACCAAGGCAACCATTGTTGTGGAGCATGACTCCACACTTGAAACCAAAGCAAGCAAAACAACCCTAATTTATGTTTTTTTTTCGCTTTGCGGGTTTTGCCCTAAACTCATCTTTATGAGGGCGTTGTTTTTGTTCGTACTCTGTAATTCTTTCGTGATAGTGGAAACTGCTTCGCGTGGTGGCCTTAGATGTACGAGAACGTCGCTTCCAAACCATGTAAAAATTTTGTGTGTTCTTTCTTTCTGTCTTCTTTTGATTTGATTCTCTTACTGTGTTAAGAGAGTGTGAGAGAACCAAGTTCCTACAAGCATTTATGGTACAATGTTTGGATACTGGACTTTGATCCGAAACACAAGTCAACACACGATCCAGATCAAGGGGACATCAGGAAATAGCAGGAAATCCCATCTATGACGTTTGGATCTTTCAAACTAAATTTTTGACTTTTTATAAAATGTAAAAATTTGGGTGGACAGAGGCTACCTTCAACTCGTCGGAACACTTCTACCTTTCGTTATTCAAGAAAATAGCATCTACAAAAATCAAAACAAAAACATGTCATTTTCACGTCTCCCACCCCAACCAGCTATGCGAGGATTCTTGAGTTACCTTCACTATTAATCTCTTCGCTTAAGTGGAGCCATAAATTTAAACACAATAAATATTAAAATGAAAAAAAAAATTACATAATGATCATACGTTGTTTTATTTTTTCCTTAACCATACAGACTTCACAATCGACAGAAGTTGACATTTGCATCTTACCGGATGATCCAAGTTTAACTAAAAAAACAGAAAAGTAGCACTATCGGTTTATTATGTCTAAAACCACTTGTGGGCTTGCGTAGGCATGCAGTTGCCTACCAATCCCACAAATTGTATTTATTTATATATTGGTTGCTTACAGCTATTTGCTTTATCTATATATTGGTGTTCCTCGTTTGCATTAATGCCCCTCAAACATTTCATTATTTATTTTAAGGCCTAAAATTTTTTCAACTAGTGAGGCAAGCCAAAATTTTTAAAATACCTCAACCCCCTCACTTGTATATTTAGCATGCAACTTTGCTAAAAAGAATATGCACCTCAACAGTTATTTCTTCCAATGGTGTGACAAGTGAACATGTATACCCAGTTGTCGTTCTACCATTTGCGAAGAAGGAATTGCAGCAGTTGGCAATTTTCATTGCCAAAGAGTTTTAAAAATTTCAAATCCAACTAATCACCACAAAAGCATTTAAAGAAAAGAACAACACTTGTTTCATAGTTGCCCAAAGAAAGTGTAAAGCTACGAGGCTTGAACAATTAAGATCATTATACAAAAAACAAAATGAAAAAAAAAATGAAAACATCCTAAAAATGCCAGTGCACAATCTTAACGTGATCTAAAAATTTATAACTTAGGGTATTTTCAATTTCCTGAATTCACTGAAGAAGGAATGCTGGATTCCAGTGGTGTGGGTCTCCCCAATCATGGCCGAATCCAAGATCCAAGGCCTTCACAAAAACTATCCTCGACGTCGAGCATCTAACTTTACAATTTTAAAACCAAGTCATTGAAATGCAACATGAAACAGATTAGGACTCAAGTTGCAGATATATATAGTAAAATAGATCAATGACTAGGGGAAACTAAACTATAATTCAAACAGCGAGCTCTTTCCCCATTTTCGATTAGAACCATATGAAATAGAGACGTTTCTTCTAAACATGAGCATGCTTCTATTGCTTCCTCAAAGTATCAACATTATTTTTCTATCGAGTGGGTTTATAAGTTCAAATAATTGGGAAGAGAAAAAAAATGCAGGAACACTGCATATGCATTTTCTCTTATTAATCAGTCGCATCGCATAGGTTGAGATGAGGAATAACCAGCCTTCAATTAGTGGAGCCATGCAGAAACAGAAGCTTCGGTACCTTGATTTTTGGTTACCCATTATAAATATTTTCGGTTACATATGCGTGAGCTGTAGGGTTATCCTACTGCCTTAGTGAGAGCCCTCTCTTCCCTCCTTTCCTCTTTCCATTGTCCGTAGGGTCTAGAGCTACATCAGTATCTCACGTGCTTCAACTTGCACGTAAAAACTCACCCCTTTTTGGTATAGGAGCGTATCCCTTGTGGGTCGAACTGAAGACAAGCCAAATAACATGCCCTAACTCTTCCGTTTGAGGTATGAGCCGCATAGCATATCCCAGCCCACCTGCTTGAACTGTGTCACATATCTTGTACTTACAAAATTTATGCAACATAAGATCTCGATATTGCAGGCAATGGTAGTGAGAGGTCCAGATGGATCTTGTAAGTATGTGGGTCTTAGCTGGTCATATACCCAATTGAGTTGCCATATATGTGCTCTCATGGATAACTAGATTTACAGATTCATAGTAGATTCGGTAGTGGTGAAAGTGGTTTGTGGTCCTTCGAAATGGAGGAGGCAATGTGGTAGGCGGTTGAGAGATCGTCTAAAGGAAGGTTTGGGGAACTGGAGGATGGGATTCTCACTGGCCGGAGATTAGATTTGTCCCCAAGAATCCTGATTTTAAGACAATTTTGCTCATTGGTGTCTATTTAGATTGAATACTTGTAGAGAATGGGACTGTTTTCCTGACTCTCTGTAATGGAGATGTCAACTTTGTGTCCCTTTTTTGTAATCTTCTTCCTTTTTCTTGTTTCTAATTTGTTTATCATTCTTTCATTCGTTTGTTAATATGATTTTTTGGGAGGGTGCTACTCCTAGCAGATTTGCATCGGAAAAGAACTGGATATTTATACAGAATCTTTTTTGTTTGAAGTTATTTGAAAAAATGAGAAGTTATTATAGAATATCATGCAAAAGTATAGAGGATGTCCGTCTTTGGCATTAAGATAGCCAAAGAAATAAAAACTGTCAAAACTGGGTTGAAACACGTGATCCAGATTAAGGAAATGTAACCATTCAAGGTTGACATTCGAATCTTACCAGATGACTCGTGTTTAAATAAAAGAAAAAAAAATAGGAAACTTCAAGCAGTTTGCTCGAATAGCCAGCACATCAATTTATTACGTTGGGACCCACTATGCCACATATGATCTAAGTTAGAGAGTTATCCAAATTAGTTCCACGAAATTTATTTATTTACATACTAATTACTTCCAACTATTTGGATTCTTTGTATATTAGAAGCATCTCTCATTCATTCGCTTAGCATCAAAGTTTCTTTATGCAATTGAAGGGTCTAAAGATGTTTCCAAATAAGGGCCTCTCGGCCAAAATTTTCTGCCTTCCCCACCGTACACACCATTCCTATAGGCATAGAAGCATTCATTCCTTAATGAAAAAATACCGAATCTCATCCAAGGCTTGAGCGATTCTCAAATTAGGGCTCAATATTTGACTTTCCATAGACCACCGGTCGTCCTTTCAGTAAAATTTTGTCGGTTTATTACATTAGCTCGAAGTTTAACACAAGTTATGTGGACAATGGTGGCTGGAGGCAGCTCGAGCATTTAGGACAAAAGTTGGTGGTGATTTATTAAGGGACCGTTTGATTGTCGGATGAAATCAATAAAATTCAAATGTTCGGTGGCAATTTCTGGGTTGCTCTAATCACAACCAGAGACTTGTAATGCTTTTACTCACCAAAAGTTTAATTTCTAATGACATGTAAATCTTTAATTGGCATACCTAAAAATCCTTTGCTCCTTAAAAAAAATATATTATCATTATCATTCTCTCGAGTTACTTAATTTTCTCTAAAATAACTAGAAATGGTACAAGAACAACCATATATGTTCTAGCCACCTAACACGGAAACTGGCCTCGGTGGGCTCTACCCAATACCATTTTGTCAATTGAAAGGCAAGCACAACCATAAAAGTCAGGAATCTTATCATATAGTGCCTATATAGATTCTTCTCCTCACAATGCCTTCGGTACTATGGAATCTTAAGGTGGTAACTTGAGGACCTTCTCCTTACCTTGCTGATGGGTATATAGATGAACCATTGTCCGAGTGAGAATGGCCTTCAAAAGACAGGGAGCCAGAAACTCCTTCTCTTACTGAACCTCGATCTTCAATCTCCATGGCAGAATTCAATCCATTCACAACTTCAGTCACGCTAGGCCTTCTAATTGCTTTCTCTTCGCCGCTTCGAGCCTATGGTCGGCAATGCTCCCAACATCTGCCCTCATAATTTTGGGGGTAACCCATTGTAGGATGTGGACTCACTGTGATTCTAGCGTTAATATGGCACGGTGGGCTGTGATTAGCTCAAGGACAACTTCAAAGCTATATACATCACTTTTCTCGGTCAGTTTGTTGGTGTTGTAATACCTGAAAAGAAAAATGAAGATGATGAATGAGAATCCTCATGAGAAAGAGAGAGATTCCAATTTGATCAGTTCCATTTCTACCGTGTTTTGCAGCGCATTGGCATAATTTACAGTAATAAATTGAACTCTCCTGACGATAAACTCAACAACTGCAACGATTTTCAAGTACCAATAACAGCAAATTTTCTATACAAGGTGCAATTCATTTTTCTGAAACATCGGATGCACAACTCATGCATAATTAGTTGCAGAATGTCTCTAAACAACCACGTTGATAACTAGTGCCAGATGCAACTATGTTATTAATTAGAGAATGCAACCAGAAAGAGATTTTCTTCTGCAAAAAAAGAAAGTTCGCATACTCAGGGTCCATATATCCAGCGGTTCCAGCGGCTATAGTTGTCATATGGTTAATGTCGTCTGTTGCACAGATCTTCGACAGTCCAAAATCTACAATTTTGGCTTCTAAAATTTTATTGAGAAAGATATTGCTCGTCTTCACATCCCTGTGTATGATTGGTGGCCGGCATCCTGAATGCAGGTATTTCAGCCCTGCGTAGTTTCTTTTAGCAATTAATATATGAGAACATGTGATGCTCATGAAAGGAAATTTGGGACGACTTGAAACTGAGTTCAACTTGTGGCAGAGCTTAGAGCAATTTCCAATCTTTGTTTCCAGCTAACCACCACTGAGCTCCTGGAATCCTTCGCTGAAAAGAATACAGGTATTCTAGATTAGAAGTCAGCTGTTTTCTTTTTCCTGCTGTTGCAACATCTTCGAGGGACCTGCCTTGCTATTGAAAAAGAAATGCTCTAACCTGAACAGAATAAATGCTAATCATCCAACAATGGTCCCTGGTAATAGCTCCATCAAGTTTCCTCCAGACATATATTCATAAAGGAGTACCATATTGTCTCATTCCTCACAGAATCCGTAGAAAGAGACCAAGTACTTGTGGTGAACGTAGTCGTTTTCCAAAAAAAAAAATGCTTCAACAACAATAAAACAGGTCAAACCAATTAGTATGATAGTCGGACATGCACAAAACTGCTAAAAATCAGAATCACAAGGCTACGAACATAAGATCGAGTTTCCAACACCAATATTGCAGCAATATACGCCAAGATATATGCTCAAAAATGCAGAAAATAAGAGAGGCCAATTTACGTGGAAAAACCCTCAATAATAGGGTAAAAAACCACAGGCAAGAGAGACTTTTTATATATAAAAAAAGGGAGCCAAATACACTAGCAGCAATATCAAGAAAAACAGTAAACTCAAGAAAACAATAAAACTCATTTATACGAATAAAAGAAAGAGCCCCAAAGATTCAAGAAATAAATCACCCAATGAAGACTCGCTTCATTTTCTCTTTCTTCTTTGTCTTTCATCTCTCTTCTTGGCGTGCCGATCAACTCATGCACCTTCCTGCCATTTCTCTTTTTTCTTTGTCTTTCCTCTCTCTTCTTGGTGTGCCCATCAACCCACACACCTTGCTGCAATTTCTCTTTCTTCTTTTTCCTGTCTTCCTCTTCCCCTTCTCTTCTTGCTGTGTGCAGCCACAAGAGGGAAACCCTCTTTTCTTTTCCCAAAAGAAAAACACGAGAGAGACCTGAGAGAGATTGGGGGCACCATCGTGTACGCTCCCTTTTCTTCCGCCTGTCACTTAAGTGACGGGTCGGATCGGGTCGGGTCCTCTCTTGAAGCTGGACCCGACCCAACACTTTTGTTAATAACTTGATCTACAAGAATTGAAACAAAGTTGACTAGGCACGCACCAAATTTGTTTGCATCAAATATTTGAATTCTAGAAGCAAACCTCCGCTGCAAATTCTTTGCTCCTTTGCAGAGTTGCTCTGTCAATGTCTTGACTGCCACTTCACTGCCATCAATTAGCTTTCAATAAAACACATCTGCAGATCCTCCTCTACGGATCCTCCTTTCGAAGTTATTGGTGATCCTCACTATGTCATTATAGGTGAATAAACTGCTACTTTCTAATGCCAATAGTGTGTGTGTGTTGGAGTTATCTGGCATGGGAAAAGATGATTAATAGTCATATATATATATATATATATATATATCCCGGAAGATTAAGTCATAAACTCATACTGCATCTCAAGGTTGAACCTTGGTATGAGATTGGCTCGACAATGGCAAGTCACACTTCAGCACAAATTGACCGTTTGCTGGCAAATTAGGGCTGTTGGCCCCAGACTGCGCATCCTTCCTACCTACCAAAAAGTGGAAACATTTGACCGGGTGCTGTAGAGTGAATTAATATCAACTCACTCAAATCATGGTAAAACACTTCTGCATTTTAAAATATCTTAATTTTTTTTATAAAAAAAGGAAAGGAGGAAGAAAGATTGCGATATTTTTATTTCGCACGTTATTTTGTATTTCTTTATTTTCAAGTATATACCACTTGAAATACATTCTTTTGTGTTTTTTTTTCTAGACGGAGGTTCGAATGTCATAAATTACACGAAACAGGTCCCAAGTTAAATTTATTAGAAATGCAAAGTTTACCATCAACAATGGTGAAGTTGACCCATTTATTTGCAATTTAATGACGTCTAAAATCAACAAAGTTTCTGCCATTCTTACTGCAATCAAGCCTATCCAAAATCCACGTCCGTTTTTCTGGCAAAAGTAATTTTTAGATGTTACTTGTCGCAATGCATTAGAAAGGTGTTGGACCTCTTGAATGCACGCAGTACGACACCTTTCTAAAATCTAATGCATTTTTGGTGTTATGTTATGGTTTCAGATGTTAAAAATGCGGTGGAAGATGTGCACAGATTTATGAAATGTCTCGATATCATCATTTCGTTATCAGAATTAATTGGCTTGACCAAATGTCAAAAGAAATGAAAAAGGAATTAAATTAAAAAAAGAAAAAGTAAATTCAAATGTCGCTACTTGATGCCCCAAAAGTGGGGCTGGTTATAGGCCCATGTGCAGGACATACAGAGTGGGTCAGTGGCCCAGTATGAGTAGGACAGAGATGTCTCGTGTATGTTGCACTCCACTGCACCTAACCACATTTCCAGAGGCACCTGTGTCACTGCCAGGTGAGGCAGCTTTGCCTGCACAGTGCGACGGCATGGTGACAAGAGAGATCCACTTTAATTTTGAGGTCTACTATGGTATTCTTAAAGTCAACCTAAGTGTATTTTTCTTTTGTGGTGGACTGGATCTCTGGTCCTTGTAGACGTGTAGCTGTCGAAAATATTGGCTTTTGCAGGTTATGCATTGTTTATCATCGTTTTAACAATTTTTACAGAATTATTTCCACATCAAAGGCCTCTCGTTCTGATACCATACAAATATGTGTGAAAGCAGTGAAAAGGTAGAATTTCATGCTTCTTCCTTTATATAGTACAAGGATTCTGAGATAATTTTTCCGATTTGTGACAAAATATTTCACACCATCTATTCCATAACTGCCAACACCGAATCTCCAGCAAATCAAATCATGTAAGAATGCTGCGTAATGTTTTTCAATGTACGCATTTTTACCTAAACTCGCCAGATAGAGATCAGCCATGAGGATCTCAATGATCACCCGGCTGCCAAATATATCCAAGGACAATTTTGATCTTCCTTTCAATACAAGGGTTGTCCTCAGCATTATTCGTCGAAAGAAAAAAGGCAATTCTGATACAAACAAGTCTGAAAGAAAAAGGAGGGTAAAAGATGAAACGCCAATCGTTCCAACCCACATGAGTTAATTTGATAGAAGAGAAGAACCGAAAAACAACAAGTAAATCACGTCCATATCAATTTTTTCCCGTGCTAGTTGAAATTGGCTTCGTTTCTAGATCTTAATGGTCACGGGTATGAAATGATGGCGGCCCTGTAAGCATCAGTGAGATATTAAGGTTGGCTAGCACTTCAACATTGAAGGGATAGGCTTCAGTTTGGAGCTCTGACGAATATGCTTTTGTCGACAAGTGCATGTAAAGCTTTTCTGTGAGGTGTAACCCATCGTAATTGGAGTAGATGCTCCTATCTGGACATGGTCCATCACCTTCAACACATAATGGCCCTGTTGCATTGGCCCCGGCAAAGAAGCAGCAACTTTCATTGGTCACCTTTAATCCTAAGATAACAGGAACATTTACTTGGTTAGAGATTTGTTTATGTATATGTAATAGCAATCGTGCATGATTTACCATCTTACGTACTTTTGGTAGTGTCCAAGTTAAATATATTCACATAATGTACTAGACTGCATTGTTTAATGTCCATGCACATGCATGGTACAACATAATTTAAATTGATCATAAATACATTATATTTATATTGTGTTCTGGAACATATTAAATGGACAAATGATTGCATACCATAGGTAGTTGGATCATCGATTATCACATTGATGATTCCCGACATGTTGATGTAGACAAAAGAAAAACCAGGCAAGTCTTCACTTAGATTTTCTAGAGCGGGCCTGAGTGCATTGTTGAACAAAGTGGATCCCTCATTTAGTAAATCCACACATGATCCATTGTTGCGTTGTTTAAAATAAGGATCACAACCAGTTTGCAGGAGATTAAATACCACGAATTTTCGTGCCCCAAAGTCATATGCTTTCTGTAGAATAGGAGAAAATCATAATATAAGGAGATCATATTGGCCAAAGAAATTAGCAATCTCTTAGTTAATTAAGGTCAAGGTGTGTGTGTGGTGGGAACTGTGCCAAATACGTGTTCTCATCAAGTAACTAGGGATTTCATGAACTAAAGCAGCCCACTTCAAGCATCTTTTGAGAGAGAGTAGCATTACCATGAGGTGGTGGGTGTAATTTCGAATGAGCAATTCTGTTAGGCTCTGCAACTCACACTCTACAGCCACGCCTGATGATGTGGTGCAGCTTGCCATGTAATCGCCTCCACCAATCAGGAAGAAGAATATACTCTGAGAGAGATAGGAAGAGAGTGCAAAGCTCCCATTCAATAGAGATTTCAGATCGGGTAGTGTTGTTTCCCCAAAGTTCGCAATTTGGTGGCTCAAAGATATGATATGTTGCTGCAAAAAAATTTCACTTTTTGTCAAAGATAAGATATATTATCTTAGTTTCATGTCCTTTTCTTCCTCACTAGCATCCCATCTTGATTATACGTGTCAAGGAATATATCAGTTAGCATGGTACTTCTTTGTAAAAGCTTAAGTTGGCAAAGACTCATCTCCTTGGAAAAGAGAATTTGCTAGAAACAAATATCGATCTGCTTACACTTTGGCGAGTTGAATCAAGGATGCCCGCACCAGCTGAGGCATAGTTTACTCCGGCAAGAATGGAGCTTCCTGTGGTTTGAGGGTCGTAGAAAGCCGGCAGGAAATGAGGCAGCCCTAACAACTGCCCCAGTATGTCTGCCGAGGTTCTTCCATTGGTGCACCTGCCTGTAGCACCCAATGGGAAATCTACCCCATACGGAAAGTAGTTGCATTGGGCGTCTGTATCCAAAAAGTCGTTGTTTCCACAATCAACGATTGAATCCCCGAATACGAACATTGCTTTGACATTGCTTCCAGTAGTCACTGTGGAGAATCTGGAGAGAATGAGCAAAATCGAGAAGAGAATGAACATGCTGGTTGGAAGGCAGGTGAAGGCAAATAGGGGGTGGCAGTTCCTTGGGTTGTCTCTGCAACCAGCTTTCCCTCTTAAAGGGTTTACAAAACCTTCCTCTCAACAAACATTCACTTAGCTCGTGACTGGCAAGTGACACTTCCGCCAAACTGACTGTTTGATTGCAAATTGAGGCTGCTGGCCCCAGGCTGTGTGTCCTTTTTGAGAGGAAGTTACGTGTGCGCCGTATGCCCCGGCACATCGCGCAATAATGGAGGGAAGGGCATCTTCGTAATTTATTAAAATGGCTTTTATCTATTTTTTATAATTTTTTAAATTTTCAATTCTTTTTATAAAAAGTTTTCTTTTCAATATGAACTAGGGGCACTGTAGTCAATAACCTTATACTGGCGCACAAAAAAAAATACATCAGGTTTGATGCATGTAACTAGGTTAGGACCTTGCTAAAAACGTCTACTCACTAAAAAAGTGAATTAATATCCACACACTTCAATATCATGGTAAAAACAGTTCAAGATTTTTAATATATATATATATATATATATATATATATATAGGAAAGGAGGAAGAATCATGAGAACGTTGCCCTTTATTCACTAGCATCTTTTGTTTTATGAATTCTTGAATTTTTTTTAGCATCCAAATTACTTTTAAAAAATCAGATATAATAAGCAATTTGACATTCGATTAAGAAAATCGGATAAAAATAACAACTCATCGGATATGGATTCAGATTCAGTTTTAAATAAATATCTAATCTGTTAACAAGTATATTTGAATATGAACTATAACCAGATATCTGAATCCAAACTAGAACTTGAGATCCAAATCCGAACCATGAGTTGATATGAATCGGAATTGTAACTTGACATCCGAATCCGAACCACGAGAGTTGATATCCGAATCCTATAGTCAAATATCTGATCCGAACCGTGAGAGCTTGAGTTACCATATACATCATTTAACTTAAAATGTTTAAAACTATATCATATAAAAATAATTAATTAATTAATATTGTATTTAATTAAACACTTTTTTGTAATCAAGCAAACCATTAAATTAGCATCAACTAAATAGGATATCTTAAATAATTTATTTATTTACTTGAAAATAATAAAGAAAACTCCAATCAAGAAATTCAAAAAAATGAACAATTTAAAAAATATGAAAAAGATACTTTTAGAGCTATAAATTTTTTAATGGGCCATTATGTCAAATTAGTTCCGAGAATATCTATATTATATATTTAAAAAATGATAGTTTCAAAACAAAAATATTGGTATTGATGTATGAGAGACCCTGAGGAATTGAAATGAGACAGCTGTCGAATATTGCTTGTGCCTTAAAAACACCTTACAACAAAGCATTAGCAATAATTATCGCATAGCCATGGTTAATAGTGACTCTAGCAAAGGCTTATGATGTTTTTTGTAGTTATCTAGCAGCAAACCAATTTCAAATTTTTGACTCATAAAGTTAGAATTTGAGAGAGACTAAAGAAGTTACTTGTGAACAAAACTACCAAACAATGTACTTTAATTAATATTATTATGTTTGTGCAATTTGACCTTGCAAATGTGATATGTTAATCAATGTTTCTTATGAAAATTAAAAAAAAAATGATAGCAAAAAATATACTTCACTGTGCATAATCTCAAATAAATATATTTCATATGAAAAAATGGCTCAACTCATAAAAAAAGTTTTATTTATCAAATTATAAATTACTTATTTAATTAATCAAGTACATTATTTTGTGAAATCATAAAATCTATCCAAAAGTCATAGTTATTTGATATATAACACATAATTTACAAATTTGAAAACAAAAACCTTTTAACTAATATGAAAACAACAAATTGTTTGGTTTAATAAATTTTTGATATATCATTTGATTAAATATACAATTTTATGTAAAAAGACACGTATTGCAATAAAGATAAGAAGACTAATAAATTATGTGATATATAATTGAACACTCTTTTTACGAATGTAACACAAATTATTTCAATTAACTCAATGAAATAAAAAATCTTAAATAATGTTTTTCTTAAAATGAAAAATAATATGGGTCACCTGATTTAATAATTTCTAATAAGAGATCATCATGAAGTAATAGTTTACTCAAATAAAATATGTTATTATTAAAAAGTAAATCATTCAATGTTTAATATGCACAATTAGTGTGAAAAAAAGTATAAAAATCAAATATACTAGTTGTTCAATATACTAGTTGTTTTCAACAAGTATTTAAAAAAGTGAATTTATCAAAAAATATCTATGAAAATTAATTTAATACATCCTTAAACAACTTGAAGACATAGAAGTCAAACATGATAAATTATGAACATGAAGAACTTATTGAGAAAATTGATAAGCTAATAGTTAAAGCATCTTAACCAACCCTGTGAAAATTAAGTAATAAATATTTGTTCATAAAAAGAAAATATAAAAATATAAAAGTTCAAAATATAAAACAATTTATAGTCAAATTCAGTAAAAAAAAAAAAAAACTCGACTCATTGAGATGCACACACATATTTATAATATAAATATTTATTTTTTCGTACAAATTTGAAATGGGCCCAGGCGCACCACCTAATTTGAAATGTATTTTGATTATAAAAAGTAAAATTTGAAAAATATTAAGAAATCAAGCACATATTAAAAAAATTAAAAAATAGAGATAAACAAGCTTCCTGCCCAATGCTCTTTGCTTCTTAAAAAAATTCCTTCTTTTTGGTAGTTTGATATGTTATTGAAGATCATTGGTTGTCTGTCTATAAGGGTGGCCAATGAGTCGAGCCACTTGAGCTCGACTCATTAAAGCTCGGCCCGTAAACAAGTTTGAGCTGTTGAATGAGTGAAGCTCGAGTTCATGAGTCGACTAGTTCAAATAATCGAGTTGAGTTTGAGTTCACTAAACTCGAAGTGTTAAAGCTTGACTAAGCTTGGAAATGGGTAGCTATTTTTACCTGACTCCTTTTTTAATTAAAAAAAAACCAGTTCCCAAACCCTTTGTGGCAGGCGGGAAACTTTAACTTTTCCCTTTTAAGCTTTTTTTGTTTAGAAAGTTGTTGCCCCCAAATGCAACCGGAACTCCTAAGATCATTACTTCGCAGCCGGCAGCTCCCCTTCAGCCTTCAAGGTTTCAGGAGGCTATTGGCGATTCAAGGTTTCAGGTGGCTACTGGCGAGGCGATGTCTGCAGAGAAGGCAAGCTTCCTGCCTACATGTAGTTCTCCCTCTCTCTCTCTCTCTCTCTCTCTCTCTCTCTCTCTGTTTTTGCATTTTTATTTTTTCTAACATATGTCGGTGGGGTGTCAGGTGGGCGTGGCTGGAGTCGCTGCGGAGGAAGAAGGGATCAGAGGAGGCAAGAAGAGGAAGAAGCTCGGCACTCGTTTCCTTGCAGTATGATCCTCTCCATCGGATTCTCCTCTATTTTTTTTTTTGTCCAGACTTGAAGTTGAGATCCCAAACTTTCCCCTTTCTTAATTTCAAAATGGGTCTTATTTCTATCTCTTGTTTGTTGTTTTTCTTTTCTCAAATTTGATGATCAAAAAACTAGAGTGTCATGTCATGCATGAGTTGTTTGCAAAGTTAACGGAATGGTGATCTCTTTTCATTTTCTGAACAAAATCTTGCTGGTCAACTTTTGGATTAGTGCCCATTAGCCCCAATGTTCTGGCTCACTGCCCATGGCTATCATGCTTCCTTGAAACTAGCCCCTTATGGTCAACCAGCCTCAACCATCCTAGAGTTTGTAGGCGATTTACCTTGCTTAAGTTGGAGAAAGATAAAGAAAAACACCCCAGATCAGCCACATTAAGCAGCGCTCTTTCTTCCCTCATGACAACCCTCTCTCTTTCTTTGTCTTTTTCTCTCCCTTGGCAGAATTAATGGAGGGTTCACACACTTAGAAGTAGTGAGCGTTCACTAGTCAAAAGAGAACTCTGATACAGAAAAATGGTTTGAGGAGATCCAGAGTTTACCAGGTTGAGGGATTGATCAGTTCAACAAATAAAGCTACTTTTAGGCTAGTAGAGCATGGCAGCTTGTGCTTTTGGGTTTGTCCCAAATGAAGCAAAACTATGGAAAGATTGTTGCAAGAGAACATAAGTCTAATTATGCCTTGTATCCATGTAGAACTAAGAAGCATGCTAGCGGTCTGACACAATGTCTATGTCAGGATTAATTACAACAAATTTTTTGGTCTCCAATTAGTAGAATATTGATCTTCATGTTCATCACCAGGATTTGAATTGAGGTTTCCAATCCCCATGGGTCAGACATCACACAAGAGGAAGATGTCTGGATTCCTTTATGTATGCTTTGTGTACAGATTCTTTGCTTGATCAGCATATACCAACTAATGCGATGCAAAGTGGTGCGATTTCATGGAGCAGTAAGAAACAGCCGAGAATTTCACTATCTACAACAGAAGCAGAGTATAAAGCAGCATCTCAAGTAGCACAAGAACGTGTGTGGTTGGTGCGACTGCTGAAATACATTAAACAAGATATGGATTATTCTGTGAGACAATCAAAGTGTGATTAGACTTGCAGAAAATCATGACTTCCATGCTCGAACGAAACATATAGAGGTGGAGCATCATTTTATAAAAAAGAAGGTATTCAAAGTTGAGATTCAGTTGCAGCCAATCACTTCAGAAGATCAAGTCACTTACCAAAGGTCTGCCAGTGCAAACATGCACCAAGTTTTGAAGAATGTTAAGTCATGAATAAAGAGTAAGTAATGAGGGGGAGATTGTAAAGAGTCATCACCGACTCTTTTGAATGAGTCGAGAAGACTCAAGAGGCTTTGAGCCTCTCTTTTTTAAGTCGGTGCTTGTGTAATGATTAAAGAAAAAAATTGTGGAAATCGGTGGAAGCATCCACCACCGACTTCTTCTCCTTTATAAATAGGGATGTTGGGCATATTGAGTGGTGTGTGCAAGAAGAGTGTGTAAGAAGCGAGTTTTGTTGAGTCTCCTTTGAGCTAGAGTTTGTATGCTTACTTTGTGAGTTGGTGTGTGAGAGTTTCAAGTGTGTGCTCAAGTGCAAGAGTATCAGGTGCTTTGATGTTAGCTCACTAAGTGAGCTTGTTGAGGTGAGTTCTTGTACCTCACTTTTATATGTTTTATTTTGACAAACAATAGAAGTGCATTGTTTGAAGTGTAGTTGGTGCATATTTTACGTTGTTGCTTGGTTAAGTTCATTTTGTGAACTTTGTTGGTGTTGTTATTAAGTTCCTATTAAGTATACTTTGTAAAGTTTATTATTGAGAATTATTTTGGACGTCGAGACTCTGCCAGTTTTTTTTCTCCAGATAAATTCGAGATTGGATCTAAGTTACATTTAGGGGCCACATTCGTTTTTTCAACAGCTTCTCTATAAAAACCTCCTCTTAAGGGTGGGGAATGCACTTACCTTCTTGTGCTCCTCCTACTCAAAGATAGAAGGAAGCACAAAGTAGCAGAAAGACGCGGTCCCATGTACTCATTGCGGTCCAGCAGTGTGGCCTCCCTTTTGACTGGATGGATGGATGGAAAGAAAAGGATTTTAACGAAGGAAAAGAAAGGAAAGACAGTCACTCCTTCCTACCATGAGATATTCAACATGTCTCTTCTCCTCCCCACACCAATATATCAGAGGCACATATAATTAAGCTGGCGTTTTCCAAGTTGCAAATTAAGTCTTCAATTTTCAGATAACTGAGAACAGGTTTTGCTGTTTAAGTATGAGTAGGTGACTCGATTCTGATGTGTAACGGAGGCGCGTAGAAGAAGGAATGAGTTCATCCGGCATCAGATGCTGAAGTAAACGTGCCAGGTACATACGTCATAAACGCTCACTGCTTGTGATTTATGGCGGCCATGGTTGGCTTATTCAACATGGGCTTGTCACAGGCTAATCACTACATTATTGAAGGGTTGGTACTAGCATCTGACCAGACATTTGCATAATTTAAATTAAGGCATAGACCTTTTTTTTTTTAATGGTAGTTAGAGAAGTCATTCAGATATGACAGGTTATTCATAATTACTTTGGAAATCCCATCTATAACGTTTGAATCTTTCAAACTAAATTTTTGACTTTTTTATAAAATGTAAAAGCTATGGCATAACATGTTTTTTAGTGATCTTCAGGTGAATAGGAGGATTAATTTTATTATCCCACCAAAAGCCGAACCTATTTCTTTCTCCTTATATTTAAGGTGTAGAGGTGCATTAGTATCACCTCACCTGACTAAATTTTCATGTGCTTCAACTTACAGGTAAGACCATGCAAGAGACGCGGTGCGTGTGCATTTTCTCCTCGCATCTCATAGGTTGAGATTATGAATAAAGAGCCTTCAATTGGTGGAGCCCCGTGCAGCAGTACCACAAGCTTCAACGCGTTGATTTTTTCGATTATCTTGTGCGATCAAACTATGTCACGTTGATTTTTTCGATTATCTTGTGCGATCAAACTATGTGCAACGAAAGATCTGGATATCTATCTGGAGACTTTTAGTTTTTAATTATATAAAAAACTGAGAACTTATTACAGAAGATGCAATTTAAAGTTGAGAAGATGTCCATCCTTTTCTATTCAAAAAAACCGAACAAAACTACTGAAATTTCACAATCTTTAATGAAGATTTTTAACCTGTACTGCTAATTCAAGTGAGCAGTGGTTAACAATTCAGTTCCGGAGTCCCACTTCTCAGGGGTGGGCATCGGGCCGGGCCGGGTCGGCCCGTCGGGCCCAAAACCCGGGCCCGATCCCGGCCCGGCCCGATCCCGGCCCGGCCCGATGCCTCCTGGCTCCATTGTTGGTGATGGCTCAACCAGAGGTGGGGGAGGTGGTCGCCGTACGGAAGCGTGGCCGTCGATGGCGCCGGCGAGGCTCCTCCGCGCCGCTGCCCTCTCCTTCTTGTGGGCGAAGCCATGGCTGTTGGACATGAAACCGATCATCGGAGATCCGGGCGAACGAAGATGAGAAAAAAAGAAACAAAAAGAAAAACAAAACAGGTTTTTATGCACTCTGCGTTCAAAATCTCTTCCTAGCCCCGTGACTCGTGAGAAGGAAAGTGAGACGGTTGGAGAGAGAGAAAACCCACAGCGACCGGATGGTGTTGGTTCGGCCGGAGCTGCTTGAAACCCTCCCTGGCTTGGCGAAGAAGACGACGGAAAAAGTGACCTGAGAAAAAGTTTTGGGTTTGAAAGAGAGGCGGAGGAGGGTGGAGGGGGAGGAGGAGGAGGAAGAGGACGGGGGACAGGGTCACGGGAGGAGGAGGAAGATGAAATCGGGCCCGTCAAATTGTACTTATATTTATACGTTGGTTGTTTACAGCTATTTGCTTCATCCATATATTGGTGTTCCTCCTTTGCTTTAACGCCCCTCAAACATTTCAGCATTTCTTTTAAGGTCTAAATTTTTTTCAACTCCTGAGGCAAGCCAAAAGCTACTGGACGCACCATTTCTACAGGGCGTATTGGCAAACAAGCATTTATGTATTAAATCTACCAAAAACACAGCGTATTCAATGTCACCAAAAGTCTACACATATTGTCTGACATCCAAATCACATTGCCTCTTGATGGGTTCCTCCAAGAAACCCGGTTTCTGCTTCCAATTGACCAAGAGGTCTTCATGAAATTGCAACGTATGTAATTGAACACCAATTTTGTAAAGAATATAGCGAGGCAAACTCGTAGGGAGTTCTTTAGTCGATAGGAAAAGAAACGAGTGCAAAGCTGGTTACATCTACATCCTTGTGCATGCACGTGAATTTGCAATAACCAAAATACCCTTTATAAAGCGAAGAAGAAAGGTTTTGAAAAGGACAAAAAGGAGATTTGTATAAAAGTAAAAGTCTAAAAAATACACGTTATCCAAAATTTTTAAAATACCCCAACTCTCTCCCTTGTATTTGTATATTGTGCATGCAGCTTGATTTAAAAAGAATATGCACCTCAACATTTATTTGTTTCAATGGTGTGACGGGTGAACATCTATACCCAGTTGTCGTTCTACCATTTGCAAAGAAGGAATTGCAGCAGTTAGCAATTTTGATTGCCAGAGAGTTTTAAAAATCCAACTAATCACCACAAAAGCATTTAAAGAAAAGAACAACACTTGTTTCATAATTGCCCAAAGAAAGAGTAAAGCTGCGAGGTTTGAACAATAAGATCATAATACAAAAAACGAAATAAGAAAAAAAAAAAAACATCCTAAAAATGCCAGTGCACAATCTTAACATAATCTAAAAGTTTATGGCTTAGGGTATTTTCAATTTCCTGAATTGATTGAAGAAGAAATGCTGGATTCCACTGGTGTGGAGCCCCCCAATCATGGCCGAATCCAAGATCCAAGGCCTTCACAAAAACTATCCTCGACGTCGAGCATCTAACTTTACAATTTTAAAACCAAGTCATTAAAATGCAACATGAAACAGACTAGGACTTCAAGTTGCACTTATATATATAGTAAAAAAGATCAATGAGTAGGGGAAACTAAACTGTAATTCAAACAGCGAGCTCTTTCCCCATTTTCGATTAGAACCATATGAAATAAAGATGTTTCTACTAATCATGAGCATGCTTCCATTGTTTCCTCAAAGTATCAACATTATTTTTCTATCGAGTGGGTTTATAAGTTCAAATAATATGGAAAACACATTCAAAACATTTGAATCCTTCAAACCGAACTTTTAACTTTTTATAAGATCTAGAAGCTAGGGGCATGACACATTTTCTACTGCATTTCCTCTCATTAATCAGTCGCATCGCAGAGGTTGAGAAGAGGAATAAGCGGCCTTCAATTGGTGGAGCCATGCAGAACCAGAAGCTTCGGTACCTTGACTTTTGGTAACCCATTATAAAGATTTTCGGTCACATATCATTTCGTGTGAGCTGCAGGGTTATCCCACTGCCCTAGTGAGAACTCTCCCTTCTCTCCTCCCTCCTTTCCATTGTCCCTAGGGTAGAGTCTAAAGCTGCATCAGCATACAGGTGGTGAGATCTTGCAGGTAAAAACTCACCCCTTTTCTGGTACAGGAGCGTAGCCCTTGTGGGTGGAACTCAAGACAAGCCGCATAACATGCCACAACTCTCCCTTTTGAGGTATGAGCTGCGCAGCATGTCCCAGCCCACCGCCTTGAACTATGCTTCTCCAGTCATCTGTCACAAATCTTGTACTTGCAAAATTTATGCAACAGATCTGGATATTGCAGGCAGTGGTAGTGAGCGGTCCAGATGGATCTTGTAAGTATGTGGGTCTTAGCTGGTCATTTCCCCATTTGAGTTGGCATATATTTGCTCTCATGGATAACTAGAGTGGAATCGGTAGTGGTGAAAGTGGTTTGTTGCCTCAAGGGGCATAGCGTAGCTGGTTGAGCTAGGGGCCTGTACTAAGGCAGGTCTCTACTTCGATTCCCGTGGGCGTTATGTTCATGTGTCTTAAGGCGGTAGGGCGCGACATCTAAGCTGAAGGGTGCACCGTTGCTATCGCTGACACCGATGCAGCTCAGAACCCCGGAGGCAGGGGGAATGGGGGGGCCTTCGGGCCTTTTTTGGGCGGTGGGATTAATACCCCTTGCTCACCCAGAAAGTGGTTTGTGGTCCTTTGAAATGGAGGAGGCAATGTGGTAGGCGGTTGAGAGATCAGTTTATTATGTCTAGGACCACTTGTGGGCTTGCGTAGGCATGCAGTTGCCTACCATTCCCACAAATTTTATTTATTTATATATTGGTTGTTTACAGCTATTAGCTTCATCTATATATTGGTGTTCCTCGTTTGCTTTAATGCCCCTCAAACATTTCATTATTTATTTTAAGGTCTTAATTTTTTTCAACTAGTGAGGCAGGCCAAAAGCTACTAGACGCACCATTTATGTAGGCGCATTGCCAAACAAGCATTTATTTATTAAATCTACCAAAAATACAGCATATTCAATGTCACCAAAAATCTAATTTGGAATGACTTATGTCATGTCTGATTGTTACCAACCACATAATGTTTAACCTCCAAATCAAATTATCACTTGATGGGTTCTTGGAAGAAACCCGATTTGTGCTTCCAATTGACCAAGAGGTCTTCATGAAATTGCCACATATGTAACTGAGCAAAATTTTGTAAAGAATAGAGCAAGGCAAAACTCGTAGGGAGTTCTTTAGTAGAAAGGAAAAGAAAACAATGGAAAATAATACAAAGCTGGTAACATGTACATCCTCGTCCATGCACATGAATTTGTAATAACCAAAATACCTTTTATAAAGCGAAGAAGAAAGGTTTTGAAGAGGACAAAAAGGAGATTTGTGTAAAAAGTAAAACAAGACTAAAAAATACGCATTATCCAAAAATTTTAAAATACCTCAACCACCTCACTTGTATATTTTGCATGCAACTCGATATAAAAAGAATATGCACCTCAACATTTATTTCTTCCAATGGTGTGACAAGTGAACATGTATACCCAGTTGTCGTCTACCATTTGCAAAGAAGGAATTGCAGCAGTTGGCAATTTTGATTGCCAAAGAGTTCTCAAAATTTCAAATCCATCTAATCGCCATAAAAACACTTAAAGAAAACAACAACACTTCTTTCAAAATTTCCCAAAGAAAGAACAAAGGTGCGAGGCATTTTTTGAACAATTAAGATCATTATACAGAAAAACAAAATGAAAACATCCTAAAAATGCCAGTGCACAATCTTAACATAATCCAAAAATTTATAACTTAGGGTATTTTCAATTTCCTGAATTCATTGAAGAAGAAATGCTGGATTCCACTGGTGTGGATCTCCCCAATCATGGCCGAATCCAAGATCCAAGGCCTCAACAAAAACTATCCTTGACGTCGATTTATAACTTAGGATGGTATTCTCACTGGCCGGATATTAGATTTGTCCTAAGAATCCTGATTTTTAGGACAATTTCGCTCATTGGTGTCAATTTAGATTGAATAGTTGTAGAGAATAGGATTGTTTTCCTGACTCTCTGTAATGGACATGTCAATTTTGTGTCCCGTTTTTGTAATCTTCTTCCTTTTTCTTGTTTCTAATTTGTTGATGATTCTTTCATTCTTTTGTTAATATGATTGTTTGGGAGAAACACATCATCCAGATTAAGGACTTGTAACCATCCAAAGTTGACATTTGAATCTTATCAGATCACTCATGTTTAACTAAAAGGAAAAAGAATAGGAAACTTCAAGCAATTTGCTCGGATAGCCAGCACATCAATTTATTAAGTTTGTACCCATAATGCCAAATATGCGCTTGCCTACACGGTTACCCATATTAGTCCCACAAAATTTATTTATTTACATATTACTCCAACTATTTCAAATAATTTCTACCTTCCCAACCATACACACCATTCATAGGAGCATCCATTTCTTAAATATAACAAAAACGAAAAAAATACAAAATCGCATCCAAGGTTTGAACGATTCACAAATTAGGGCTCAATATTTGACTTTCAATAGACCACCGTTCGTCCTTTCATTAAAATTTTGTCGACTTATCACATTAGCACGAGTTTCACCCAAGTTATGTGGACAACGGTGGCTGGAGGGAGCTCGAGCATTTTGGAGGAGAAAAGTTGGTGGTGATTTATTAAAGTTCAAATGTTCGGCGGCAATTTCTGAGTTGCTCAAATCACAACCAGGGACTTGTAATGCTTTTACTCACAAAAGGTTTAATTTTAAACGAACGACATGTAAATCTTTAATTGGAATACCTAAAAATCCTTTGCTTCTTAAAAAAATATATTATCATTATCATTCTTTTGAGTTACTTAATTTTCTCTAAATAAGTAGAAATGGTACAAGAACGACGATAGCCACCTAACACGGAAACTGGCCTCGGAGGGCTTTACCCAATACCATTTTGTCAATCGAAAGGCAAGCACAACCATAAAACCAGGAACCTTTTCATTCATATAGTACCTATATAGATCCTTCTCCTCACAATGCCTTCGGAACTATGGAATCTGAAGGTGGTAACTTGAGGTCCTTCTCCTTACCTTGCTGATGGGTATATAGATGAACCATTGTCCGAGTGAGAATGGCCTTCAAAAGACAGGGAGCCAGGAACTCCTTCTCTTACTGAACCTTGATCTTCAATCTCGATGGCCGCCTTCAATCCATTCACAACTTCAGACATGGTAGGCCTTCTAATTGCTTTCTCTTCGTCGCATGACAGAGCTATCTCTACAACTTTCCACATAGAGTTAACATTGTATCTGCCTTGGAGCCTAGGGTCAACAATGCTCGCAACATCCCCCCTCATAATTTTGGGGGTAACCCATTGTAGGATGTGGACTCGCTCTGATTCTAGCGTTAATATGGCACGGTGGCCTGTGATGAGCTCGAGAAGGACCACCCCAAAGCTATATACATCACTTTTCTCGGTCAGTTTGTTGGTGTTGTAATACCTGAAAACAAAATTGAAGATGATGAATGAGAATCCTCATGAGAGAGAGAGAGAGAGAGAGAGAGAGAGATTCCAATTTGATCAGTTCCATTTCTGCCGTGTTTTGCAGCACAGTTGACATAATTTACAGCGATAAATTGAACTCTCATGACGATAAGCTCAACAACTGCAACGATTTTCGACTACCAATAACCGCAAATTTTCTACCATCTGTAATTCATTTTTCTGAACCGTCAGATGCACAACTCATGCATGATTAGTTGCAGAATGTGTCGAAACAACCATGTTGATAACCAGTGGCGGATGCAACTATGTTATTGATTAGAGAATGCAACCAGAAAGAGATTTTCTAGTGCAAAAAAAAAATGTTCGCATACTCGGGGTCCATATATCCAGCGGTTCCAGCGACTGTAGTTGTCATATGGGTAATGTCGTCTGTTGCACAGATCTTCGACAGTCCAAAGTCTGCAATTTTGGCTTCTAAATTTTTATTGAGAAGTATGTTGCTCGTCTTCACATCCCTGTGTATGATTGGTGGCCGGCATCCTGAATGCAGGTATTCCAGCCCTGCGTACCGAATAGCAATTAATATATGGGAACTTGTGAAGCTCATGAAAGGAAATTTGAAACGGCTTTAAACTGAGTTCAACCTGTGGCAGAGCTTAGAGCAATTTCCAATCTTTGTTTCCAGCTAACCACCACTGAGCTCCTGGAATCCTCTGCTGCAAAGAATACAAGTATTCGAGATCAGAAGTCAGCTCTTTTCTTTTTTCCTGCTAATGCAACATCTTCGAGGGACCTGCCTTGCTATTGAAAAAGAAATGCTCTAACCTGAACAGAGTAAATGATAATCATCCAACGATGGTACCTGATAATAGCTCCAACAAGTTTCCTTCAGACATATATTCATAAACGAGTACCATATTCTCTCCTTCCTCACAGAATCCGTAGAAAGAGACCAAGTACTTGTGGTGAACTTTTGTTAATAACTTAATCTGCAAGCATTGAAACAAAGTTGGCTGAGCACCCACCAAATTTGTTTGCATCAAATATTTGAATTCTAGAAGCAAACCTCTGCTGCAAATTCTTTGTTCCTTTGCACAGTTGTTCTGGTCAATGTCTTGACTGCCACTTCACTGCCATCAATTAGTTTTCCATAAAACACATCCGCAGATCCTCCTCTACCGATCCTCCTTTCGAAGTTATTGGTAATCCTCACTATGTCCTTGTAGCTGAATAAACAGCTACTTTCTAATGCCAATAGTGTGTGCGTGTTTGCGTTATCTGGCATAGGAAAAGATGATTAATAGTCATATAATATATATATATATATATATATATATATATATATATATATATATATATCCCCGAAGATGAAGTCAGAAACTCATACATGTCAAGGTTGAACCTTGGTTCTGGCTCATATTCTTCTTTCTCCTTAGAATCATAACTAGAACGATTCCAAGAACGAATATGAATATCGTAGGAGCACAGACGGAGAGCACGAGCAAAACAACATTGTGTTTCTTCTTGCAGGTTCCATCCAAAGAAAGTTGGGTGTTATTGTCAAGCCTGTGAGCAAAGAAACTCACTTTTTAAGTAAAGGATCGACGATTAAGTAGTTATTCATTTTTTACGAGCATGAATTTAAGTCTGACCTTACTGAAAGTGATCCATCATCCATCCTCTGTTTGAGGGTATTTGGAATTGGGCAAGAAAAGTGATTACCCGATAAATCCCTGAAAACCCATTTTCGTGTAACAATTCCATCAAGCCACATTACATGAAAGAAGAAATCAGCATCTATTCCATGCATTCAAAAAAAAAAAAAAATGGAAATTTTATATGTGCTAATGAGAATTATTCTTTTGAATGAGAGATTATAAACTTTTGTAGCTCTTCATTCTTCTTCCACGATGCATTAATAGAGTATAGATGCCCACCGAAGAAAGATGAACTGCTAGTATTGTCCATTTCAGTCTGTTCCTACACTTGTTTCTTGAAAAATTTATGACCTCTGGCATGCCTGACCATGAAGTTCTAGTGTGAAATAACTTCCAGAAATGAGAAGTACAGGGTTCTGGTCAGAGATCTGTATCTAGCAAGTTGTATCTTGGAAGTCAGACATGATGGAATCTTTGTTTCAAAATGAGGAAGTTGGAAGTTTTAATGAAAAGGCAATCCAGAGGCAAAGATTATTGATCCAGGATTTGATTTTCCTAGAATATTACTTTTGATGACGTTAGAGAAAATTGACAACCCATACTTACAACATTGTTAAACTTGTCATTTTTCCAAGGAAATCAGGTATTGATCCTTCCAAGTTATTTCCTGATAAGTTCCTGCACGGTGAAATTAGGAAGAATTTTTGCCTAACATAGTCATTTGTTGAAGGAAGAGCATACTCACAATGAGTCAATTGATGCCATTTGATAAAAGTAATTCGTTATGGAGCCATTCAAGCCACTATACGAGAGATCCCTGCATGGTAATCAAAATAATGACGATAATTGACAGTTACAAAATTAATGTTCATAAGAAGCAAGAAATCGATGTCACGCACAAGGAAATGATTCTTGGTGATGAGGGATTTCCATAGCTGCAGTCCAATCCATCCCAAGGGTACCCCTGGGGGAGGCATGGATCGGAGATCCAGTTTTTCTTCAGACCGTAGTTGTCTCTAACTCTTGTGATCGCGTCAACTGCAATAGAAATGTTTTAAAACCACCCGTGTCTGTATATACGAAAACCAGAAAAGATCCTGTAGAATATAATTTCCACAGACGCACCATCCTGTTGATAGGTCGAAGAGCCAGTGACATCACGGGCTTCGTAAATCTCAATTGCGTTTATGATTGGACCAAGAGTAGAAGTCTGTGTAACGCCTATTGAGAATGAATATTCTCCCAGTGTATCAGGTGAAGTGCTGAATATGGTGTTCGTAACGAGATACCTAGGAACGAAAGGATCAGCCCAAGTTTGTCCATTATTGGCAATTGTGAGATTTCTTGTTTGGTTTTCTTTGTACTCAATCAGTTCGGCAAAATGCATAAATACATAAATGCTAGCCTTCGTGCTCCAGCTGATTGTAATGGGAGCAGATGAGGTCACAGCGGTCTGCATAATGGCAGTTGGCAATCCAAATGCCGGCGTATAAATTTCCTTCACTGGCAGATCAGTGCTAAGCGGAGTCCCATATGAATTGTTGTCTGGTGTCCATATGCGATCATACGGATCATCAGGAAACCTGCGTGTCAGTTGAATTCTTGTTTTGAGCAGAGAAAGAGATAATTAATTCTATAGCATTGTTCACAACAAAAACAGAGAGGAGTCACCTTAGGAAAGGCAAGAATGCAAGTATTAAAGCGAATAGACATTAAAAAAAAAAAAGAATTAAAGGAAAGTGGAGATATGTAAATTAGAGTGGGCATAAAAAAGGAATGAAGATGCAAGTAAATTACTATTATTATAATGTTGGACATAAAGAAAGTTATTTATGATGGGAACCTTTCTCCTGGTGGAGAGATCCAGTTGCGTGCATGCAACAAGGGGGAGCTTTGGGTTGGGTGCACTGAACTGAGCCCCTCTCTTTTTTGAAGTGTTTGTCCTCTGTTTTCGCCGATGGTTTTTCATTTGGCCATTTGTAATCTTTGGTCGATGCATTCATCTCCAAGTTAAATATATAAATTCATTGGTACCTTCACAATTTTAAATTGATCAACCATGACCATTTCGTAGTCTTTAGGTGACACCATGACCATTATATATATATATATATATATATATATATATATATATATATATCTTTGGGCGATACATTAAATCTGGTCACTAAGGTATATTAAATTTGTTGATACAAGCAGTTCTTTTATTCTCTAATAAGGAGAAAGAATGGTGACACTAAGAAAAGACAAGCACAACGCCGGCAGTGGTTTCCTCAACTGCCTATACAAGATAGAAATGAATACCTAAAGAAGGAAATGCCTTCCGTTAACTGACCCAAACTTGTGGCTACAGAAAATTGAACAAAGGCGAAAGTGGATCGCGAGATCAATACATACCTTGATTCTTTGGTCGACCCAAAGTCGATTCTCTTGAAGGTCACAAGTGATGACCCATTTTCAGGTGAGTATATGCCATTGTATGGCCGAAGTTCCAAACCTGATATAAACGGCATGCTGTTGCCTGTCTTCAGCAAACATACTGATAGGGAAGTTGAGGTTGCAATCTTGATGATCTCAGTTCTTAAAGCATGTGTTGCATTATCCAACTGAATCGTGTTCCAAAGGTCCAGCCCCATGTAGAGGTCGAAATTCGGAACCGATCTCAACCCATCGTAGTTCCCATACATGAAGGAAGCTCGAACTATGTATCTTAAGCCTGAAGTCAAGGGCCCCAAACTGTAACAGTTCCTTGTGTATTGTGGGAAGCTTCTTACTGTTTGGTAGATCTGAGCAATACTGCTAGTCAAATAGTCTGAAGAGATTTGCTTGGCAACTCCACTGGAAATGTACGAACTGTCGGAGGTATAAAACAGGCCAATATTGCTCTTGTAGCTTGCGTTATCTGGAGCGCCACAATCCAGACTGATGAAACCTGAACAATGAAAGCGGGAAAGTTTGCTGAACCAGAATAATGAGGTACTTGTCTCAATTTCATTTAAAAAAACTCCGTTTGGAAGTCTTGAAGCCCCGTGAGTTGTTTGGGGGCTTCCGTTTCTGTTGGTTTAAAAGCAATGCTGAAATAAGGGGTTGTCCAGGTTGAGGAGATTGGCAGAAAATTAATGTATGCAGGAGTTAAAGTTTACATTTTCATTGCAATCAAACACCTTATATATGTTTCTTGTTTTCTAACGCGATAGAACCTAAGTTACCTAACACCCTGTTCTGTAGTGGGCCTGTTCAGTAAAAACCTCCTCTTAAGGGCGGAGAGTGCGCTTACCTTCTTGTGCTCCTACTCGAAGATAGAAGGCAGCACAAAGTAGCAGAAAGAAGCAGTCCCATGTACCCATCACGGTCCAGGAGTGTCGTCTTCTTTTGACTGGATGGATGGAATGAAAAGGATTTTAATGAAGGGAAAGGAAGGAAAGAAAAGAAAAGACACATTAGCTCCTTGCTGCTATGAGATATTAGACATGTCTCTTCGCCTCCCCACACCAATATATCAAAGGCACACACTGGTGGAATGATGTACCCATTGCAAGTCAACGTGCTCGTAAAGCTGTTAGGTTTACGTGACAGGCAGTATAATCAAGCTAGCGTTTACCAAGTTGCAAACTAAGTCTTCAATTTCCAAATAACTGAGAACAAGTTTTGCCAATTAGATATTTGTAGGTGACTCCGATTTACTCACGGAGTGACGGCCATATCTGGCTTATTCCTGACATGGGCATGCCACTACAGGCTAAAATCACTACATTATTGAAAGGCTGTTAATAGTATTTGACCGGACATTAACATAATTTAAAGGTATATATAGACTTTTTTTTTTTAATGGTAGTTAGAGAAGTCATTCAAGCACGGCAGGTTATTCATAATTACCAGTCAACAAAGTCTTTCAGCCATAGCTAGTGTGAGGTATTCCCGAGTTAGGAAAAAAAAAACGCTCTGGGGTTCATTTTGCATGATGCAATCTTATGCGAGAGCCATTTTCATTCAATTAATATAACCAATATGATCCAATTTTTTGGATCCAGGGCTTCGATCTGGAACACACTTCAACACAACGATCCAGATCAGGATGGTTAAGAGAACAGTCTTTAATGAAGATTTCCAACCTCCACAGTTAGTCTCCTCGACTAAGTGGAGCCAGAAATTTAAGTTGGGACGCACGTTACATGTTAATAAGGGAAAAAAAAATTACATAATTATCACGTCCAGACTAAGGAAGTACAACCTGTCCAAAGTTGACGTTTGAATCTGACAGGAACTATTGCACGTCAGTTTATTATGTCTGGGACATATGTGGGCTTGTGTAGGCTTGCAGTTGCCTAGCCAGTCCCAAAAATTGTATTTATTTACATATTGGTTGTTTCCAGCTATTTGCATTTACATATTGGTTGTTTCCAGCTATTTGCTTACGTGTACATCGGTGTCCCTCATTTGCTTAATGCCTCTCAAACGTTTCATTATTTATTTGAAGGGCCTCAAATTTTCTTCAACTAGTGCCCTATACCCAAAATCCACTGGACATACCATTTGTATAGGCGTATAGGCATAGAAGCATTTATTTCTTGAATCTACCAAAAAACACAGCATATTCAATCCCACCAAAAATCTAATTTGGAATGAATGAGTTATCGATCTCATGTATGACTTATCACAAGTTATCTCTTGGTACGTTCTTCAAATAAACCCAATTCCTGGCTATAACTAACGGGCACATCTTGATGGAATGGCCGGATATGAAATTGAGCACAATTTTGCTAAGAAATAACCCACTTGTTTCTCAAGAAAATTGTGCTTAAAAACCCCTCACTCCTTGAAAAAATCTGGCAAGGGAAACTCGCTGGCAGTTGGGGCCTCCCAACCCTTTAGTCAAAAGGAATGAATATAAGAAATAATAGAACGCTCCTTGAGAAAAATGTTATTCTGATTTTTATTTTTCTTTAGACTAGTGCAGATGTGCCAAGAAAAAAAAAATGTGTTCTTGAAGATGTGCTCTTGGACTTCTGTCCTACAATACATAAATTTTTCGGAATCCTCTATTAAAATCCTCAATAAAGGGCTCTAGGCAGCCAAATAATTTCGTGTTCTTCACCAAAGAAAGGACTCGATCCAATTAAACAAGATCTCCATTCTCCACTGCAAACTTAGACTTGACATGTCGCCGTCCAGTTTGAGGGGGAATAAAAGAGATCATGGTGTGATCATGTTGAATATGAAGATGATCCCAGTAAATCATGAAGCCATTAATATAGCTGATAATGAAGATCAAGGATATTGGCCTGCATATATCAAGATGAGAAGCAGAGGAATGGTACGGCAGCTATAAAATTTTATGGAAGTTTTCATCGTGTGAGATGTCCATTGTGACCGTTCCTTTAACGAGCATTCCTTAGAAATGGTTGTAAAGTTCCCCATAAATATGAGGAGCTTGAACTGTGGAGTCTAAGGCTCATGGTGGCCTTCCGTGGTCATGTAACCTTTATCTATTATTTTTATTTTTCAACAATAGAAAGGTCAAATTTCCTGCTTCCTAGTAAAAAACTAAAAGAGTTATAGAAGCAGTATTCTTTCTCTCTCTCTATAAATGGGTTCAGAGATCTCCAGCACACTCAAGTAGTATAATTTCTAATTGTTTATTCAGTTTCTTAATTTCTTTTCCCTATGAAAGGTATGCTTAGTGGTTTACTTCCAATTGAAGTAATTGAAGCTCTTCGTTTACTTCCAATCATCAACCTGAAGCCCATTTTCTGATAGTTGAGAGCTGATGCCTCAGAGTCGGTTATGTTTCTCTCTTCGTTATCATCAAGTATAGGATCAAGATGTTCCTCCTTTAATGACGGTTGCTGCTTAGAAAAATTTGGATGAAGTGCCAGGTAATGTTTTTAAAGGAAAGCTCATCAATTTCAAAGTTTTGTCATGGAAGTGATGAAATAATGATGCTCTTTCCCCACTCAAGGTGGCATTATCAACAATCTGAAAGCTACCTCTCTTAGGGCAGCAACGCGGAGAGAACAACATCAATATGCCATCAAGCTAAAACAATTAGTTTCTTGCCGTATAGATTGTAAGATGATCAGGGTGGGAACTTCAAATAGTGGTAAAAAATATTCATCTTTAAGCACTTCGAGTAGGATATTGCTTGTCTTCACATCCCTGTGTATGAGGTCGCCGCAGTCTGCATAAACTTCCTTCACTTCCAGCTTAGTGCTAAGCAGAGTCCCACAAAATTGTTTTTCTTCTTGTTGCTCTGTTTTGTCAATTCTAACCTCAGATTCCTTGAGTGTGAGTCGCCTTGTCACGAGGTTGCACTATGTCAAACACTGAAGCAATGAAAAGAAAAGAAAACATGAAAAGTTTCATTTCTGGGCTTACTTAGCGCTTGAACTTTGAAGGAAACCACGTTTTGTGATTTATTTGAAGAAAATTATGTTGAAGAGCGTAAGAAACGAAAGAAGTTACATATGAGTTTTAACCTCAAAAAAAAAATGTATGTAAATTTTAAGAAATTTCACTTGTTTTATATAAAAAAATTTGAAAAATGATATTTCGGCGTTAGTTAAAATTTAGAAACTTTAATTCGGCCCCCCTCATAAAAAAATTATAGCTTTGCCTCTACTCACAGCTACTCGTGATGTGAAAATCAATGCATTTCCCATACATTCAACATATCTGAGCCTTAATTTGACAATTCAGCCACATGAATAGTTCAATGTGTCTATCAATGCTTGATGCAGAGATGTGGATCATCCAAGCATGTTACAATGGCATGTTCCTCTTGTTGGAACGTGAGTTTGAAACCATGAAGAGTATAAAAGGAGCGATTCAGGTGAGATGAGATGTAATGTAGATCCAACTTTCTATTTACACTAGTGAGATCTGGCATTTAGTCAACCCCATCAACTGATCCATAATACAAAGATTGCCCGCTGTCCAACAACAAGCCAACTGGCAAAATTTGGGTTTGGAGCGTTATCTAGGTTTGAATTGATTCAATATTGAAACCCGCCATGTCGATGGTCGTAATTGTTTGCATGTATGAGATTGGCTCGAGAATGGCAAGTCACGCTCCAACACAAATTGACTGTTTGTCGGCAAATTAGGGTTGGTGGCCCCAGGCTGCGCATCCTTCCTTCCTACCAAACAGTCAAAACATTTGACTGAGTGCTGCAGAGTGAATTAAAATCAACTCACTCAAATCATGGGAAAACACTTCAGCATTTTAAAATATTTTATTTTTATTTTTTTTAAAGGAAAGGAGTAAGAAAGATCGCCACAACGATCCGATATTTTTATTTTGAACGTTATTCTGTATTTCTTTATTTTCAAGTACATATCACTTGAAATACCTTGTTTTGTGTTTTTTTTCTAGACGGAGGTTCAAATTTCATAAATTACACAAAACAGGTTCCAAGTTAAACTTATTAGAAATGAAAAGTTTACCGTCAAGAATGTTGAAGTAGACCCATTTATTTGCATTTAATAGTGTCTAACAACCGAACGCGGTGCAAAAAAATTTCGGCCATTCGTACTGCAATTAAGCCTATCCAGAATCCACGCCGGTTTTTCTGGCAAAAGTAATTTTCAGATGTTACTTGTCGCAATGCATTGAGAAAGGTGTTATGGTTTCTCAAATGTGGCAGAAGATGTGCACGGATTGATGAAACGTCCCGGTATCATTATTTCATTATCAGAATTAATTGTGTATGTTGCACCTCATTGCACCTAACCACTTTTCGGCAAGCACCTGTGTCACAAGTGAGGAAGCTCTGCCTGCATAGTGAGACGGCTCGGCGACTGGTGGTTCTATTCCTTCGCGTCATGGTGACTGCTAGCCGGAAGAAGAAAAAAAGGTTGAAGTCCTACCTCGGCGGGGCACTCCCGGATTTTGGCAATCTAATTATCCAAAAACCTAATCTAATTCTCTAAAACCAAATGCATAGAAGAGCAACATGAAATAAATTGGATTTTAGGTGTGGATATGGTAAAAAAGAAAAGCCGGAAACTGAACTATAATTTCAACTGAACGTTCTTTCTTCATTTTCTCTTGTATTGGTTGCTTTATATAAGAATAACATGCTATAAGAACGGTGCCTTTATAGTAACAAGAAAAGCAAATAAAATGGAATAAAAGTATGTGTACTTCATAGGTAGGTATTCTTCCACAACTACAATAACTAAAAAGAAAGATCATCAAGAAGAAAAGCAATTTTATGTGGTTCGGCATGAAAGCCTACATTCACGACGAAGAAGACTGGTGTTTTACTCACTATTGAAGTATATAATATCGTGAGATGCTTCCCATTCTTAATATTTTTCCACAATGAGAAAGAAAAGGCCTAAAAGGGAAGGAGATAATTTTGTTAAGAGATAAAGCAATAAGTCAACGTAAAAGTCTTCATCTCCAGCTCAACTTCAATGGTTCCTTTCTTGATATTTTGCTGAACCAGATCTCTTAGAAATGAATGTAATAATCTCCTTCTCAAGAAACTCGCCACAAGAATATCTACTTTAAAATTAGAGTAGATTCATGAAACACTTATGAAACACTTAGACAGTATTTTTAAAACCAAACAGCCCTAAAGCCCTAAAGTGTATTTTTCTTTTGTGGAGAACTGGATCTATGGTCCTAGTAGACATGTAGCTATCGAACATGTTGGCTCTATTCACTCTTTTGCAGGTTATGCATTGTTTATCATCGATTTAACAATCAAAGGCCTCCCGTTCTGATACCATATAAATACGTGTGAAAGCAGTGAAAAAGGTAGAATTTCATGCCTCTTCCTTATATACTAGAAGGATTCTGAGATAATTTTAACGATTTGTGATAAAATATTTCACACGTTGCTTCACTATCTATCCCATAAATGCAAACACCACATCTCCACCAAACCATGCAAAAATGTTGTGTGATGTTTTGCAACGTACGCACTTTTAGGTAAACTCGCTAC
This sequence comes from Nymphaea colorata, assembly GCF_008831285.2. Classification (NCBI taxonomy): domain Eukaryota; kingdom Viridiplantae; phylum Streptophyta; class Magnoliopsida; order Nymphaeales; family Nymphaeaceae; genus Nymphaea; species Nymphaea colorata. Next base: position 7,156,978 of record NC_045143.1, read on the forward strand.
ATAGAGGTTAGCCATAAGGATCTCAATGATCTCGTGGCTGCAAAATATATCCAAGGACCATTCTGATATTTCTTTCAATACAAGGGCCTCCTCAGCATTATTCATCCCAAAAGAAAAGGACAATTCTGATGCAAACGGGACTGGTAGAAAAGAAGCGCAAAAATGAGACGCAAATCGTTCCAACTCACATGAGTTAGTTTGATAGAAGAGAAGAACCGACAAACAAGATGTAAATCACGTCGATATCAACTATCCCGTGCTAGTTGAAATTGGCTTCGTTTCTAGATCTTAATGGTCACGGGTATGAAATGATGGTGCCCCTATAAGCATCAGTGAGATATTAAGGTTGGCAAGCACTTCAACATTGAAGGGATAGGCTTCAGTTTGGAGATCTGACGAATACGCTTTTGTCGACAGGTGCATGTAAAGCTCTTCTGTGGGGTGAGACCCATCGTAATAGGCATAGATGCTCCTATCTGGGCATGGTTCTGTTCCTTCAACACATAATGGCCTTATTCCATCGGGATCGGCGAAGCAGCAACTTCCATTGGTCACCTTTAATCCTAAGATAGCAGGAAAATTTTCTTGGTTAGAAACTTGTTTATATGTAACAGCTCTAGTGCATGATTTACCATTTTTACGTACTTTTGGTAGTGTCCAAGTCCAAGTTAAATATATTCAGATAATGTGCTAAACTGCATTGTTTAATGTCCATGCACATGCATGGATCAGCATAATTTAAATTGATCATAAACAAGTTAGATTTATATGGTGTTCTGGAATATATTAAATGAACAAAAGATTGCATACTGTAAGTAGTTGGATCATTGATTATCTCATTGATGATTCCCGACGTGTTGATGTAGACAAAAGAAAATCCCGGCAAGTCCTCACTTAGATTTTCTAGAGCGGGCCTGAGTGCGTTGTTGAACAAAGTGGATCCCTCATTTAGTAAATCCACACATGATCCATTGTTCTGACGCTTAAAAAAAGGAGCACAACCAGCCTGCGGGAGATTAAAGACCACGAATTTTCGTGCCCCAAAGTCATATGCTCTCTGTAGAATAGAATAGAAGAAAAAGTAAGATAACAACAGATATAAGGAGACTATATTGGCCGAAGAAATGAGCAATTTCTCAGTTAATTAAGGTCAAGGTGTGTGGTGGGAACTGTGCCAAATACGTGTTCTCATGAAGTAGGTATGGACTTCATGAACTAAAGCAGCCCGCTTCAAGCATCTTTTAGGAGAGACAGAGAGAGTACCGTGAGGAGGTTGGTGTAATTTCGAATGAGCAATTCTGTTAGGCTCTGCAAGTCACACTCTGCAGCCACGCCTGATGATGTGGTGCAGTTTGCCATGTAATCGCCTCCACCAATGAAGAAAAAGAATATACTCTGAGAGAGATAGGAAGAGAGTGCAAAGCTCCCATTCAATTGAGATTTCAGATCCGGTAGTGTTGTTTCCCCAAAGTTCGCAATTTGGTGGCTCAAAGATATGACATGTTGCTGCAAAGAATTTTCACATTTTGTTAAGGTAGGAAACCTGAACTATGGTGATATATTATCTTAGTTACGTGTTCTTTTCTTCCTAACTAGCATCTCATCTTGTTTGTACGTCTCAAGGAATATATTAGCTAGCATGGTACTTCTTTGTAAAAAAGTAAGTTGGCAGCGACTCATCTTTTGCTAGAAACAAAGATTGATCTGCTTACACTTTGGCGAGTAGAATCAAGGATCCCCGCACCATCAGAGGCATAGTTTACTCCGGCGAGAATGGAGCTTCCTCTGGTTTGAGGGTCGTAGAAAACCGGCAGTAAATGAGGCAACCCCAGCAACAGTCCCAGTAAGTCAGCCGGGGTTTTTCCATTGGTGCACCTACCTGTAACACCCGATGGGAAATCTACCCCATACGGAAAGTAGTTGCATTTCGCGGCTGTATCCAAAAAAACGTTGTTCCCAGCTTCAACGATTGAATCCCCGAATACGAACATTGCTTGGACATTGCTTTCAGTAGTCGCTGTGGAGAATATGGAGAAAATGAACAAGATCGAGAAGAGAGTCAACATGCTGCTTGGAAGGCAGGCGAAGGAAATTAAGTGGTGGCAGTTCCTTGGGTTTTCCCTGCAACCGGCTTTCCCTCTTAAAGGTTTATTAAACCTTCCTCTCAACAAACATTCACCTTAGCTCGTGACTGATAAGTGGCACTTCAGCTCAAACTGACTGTTTGTTTGCAAATCAAGGCTGGTGGCCCCACGCTGCGTGTCCTTGTTGAGAGAAAGATACGTGCGCCAGCGCAATAAAGGAAGGGAGTCCATTTTGGTAATTTACTAAAATTATCTTTTACCAACCTTTTTACTTTTTTTTTTCAATTTCAGTTTTGTCTTTTTATTTGTTTTTAGATCTGAACTATGAATATTTTAGTCATTGACCATACGGCACATGAAAATAATGCACGAGTGTGACACATATAACCAGGTTAGGTTCTCACTACCTAACGTGGAAACATCTGTTTCCACTCACCGCAAAGTGAATTAATATCCACTCACTTGAATATATCATGGTAAATATATACATAATGAATATCAATTTGTGGTATTTGTACCTGAATAAATGCGGTAGATGCCATCTTTGCTTAGCACCCTGTAATCACCTCAAATTTTTTCAAAGACTTTTACCAAAACACAAAACTTTAATCAAAGTTATATCAAGTCATGTGGGGGACAGTGCATAATTCCCTTTCATTGAGCAGAGTTGATTTTTGCCAATGGTAAGAGAGTTTAATTGCATGGCAAACGATTGTTGTGTTGTATGAGTAGACAATGTAATTGTCAAGCTGCAACTTTTCAAATAAAAATCTGTCTATGAAGCCTCAAGGGCATAGTACAACCAGGCCATAATATGGTTCACATTCAAAGGGTTCAAGGTTCAAATACTATTGCAACGTTTTTATATGTTATTCTTGTTGAATGTAAACTGTGGGAAACATGACACTCAAGTGAAGGGTATACTGTAAGTTTACCCAAGCAAGTCAAAACATTGGATGCATAATGGCTTGGCATTTGGGGCTCTACGTAGAAAACAATTTCCTCAAGTAAACAATTTAAAAAAAAAAAAGCCTTTGCATGAAGTTCTATTAATCTGTTTTTTGAAGCCATGAAAGGTACCAGTTATTGGAAGGAATGCCAGTGGTTTGAATTTGAATCAGTTATACTCTTTACATATCAAATACTTTACTGACGTGCACTCATTCCTAGTAGAAATTGGATTTGAATATGAACGAAAAAATTACTCAATCCAAAGTGATCCAAATCCGTTTTAAGTTCACAACTGAACCCAAATCAAGACTTTTAAAACTAAACTTAGATGAGCTGCACTGCTATATATTAAGAACCGACTTTCAGAAATTAATGGAAATTAGATGTAAGATATTTATTTAAATTGAATCGGAATTAGAAAGGATATTTATTTAAATTCAGATCTTAATCCGCTGATTGGATGTCATTTTTTAAAATTTTTATCTGATGCCGATTTCTTAATTGAATGTTAAAATTTTTAGCTATATCTGCTTTTTTTCAAATGGTTTGGTTGGATGTCAGACCCGAATATGAATTTATCGACATTCTTATAGTTTGTCCTTCAAACATGTTTATCGACATCCTGATAACTTGTAAGACAAGTGTCGGGAATGCAGTCACTGGTGTCAAGATTTCAATACTGTTGCAATGGAGAAACTGTTGAGTGGTTGATAGAATGAGAGAAATAAGGTGAACGAGGGAGAAAGAACAAGAATATTAGGGTAGGAAGGGAGAAAGAACAAGAATATTATTGTAATGTGCCAAAGTAGCTACTTGCAATGCAAGTTTGCACTGTGTTGTGATGCTAGGTCAAAGTTTGGTGTTATGTAGTAAAATAGATTAAATAAATGTCACTATCAAACAATGCCTTAACATAGTATTGGACCCATAATGACTAAAAGAGTCCCTAAAAAAATTATGGTATGTCTACTTTGAGGATATGTTTTGCCCTAACGAGACTCATTCACTCAACTCACATTGGGGATAACTTGTGAGCCAAATCAGGATGGCCGAGCACACTTTTGAGTGCCCATATATGCACTCAATGTGAGCAGTTGCACCTAATGTAAGCTTTTCTGCTGTTGAGCATCGATTCAACCAGGTTAAATACTGTGACTAAGACAAGAAAAGGCAGTGGACAAGAAACTAGAATATTTTAAAATTTAAAAATGCACTAACCTTTCAATTAAGATGAGAAAATTTTGTTATACAAGAAGAAGAGTTCAACGAAGGCCTCAAAGAAAGTCTCGTTGAGATTGTTAAAATCAGATCCTTACGAGGTAGCACAGATACTTTTTGAGTGTCCCATAAATCTGCTTTAAAATTTGAAGCAGATTCATATAACAATAGTTCTAGTGTTTGATGAACCTGTCCCAATTTATAGGACAAATTCTTTACACTCACAAAATGTCTCTGCTGCTAAAAAAAGGGTCTTCAAACTGATCCCACTTATTGCCTTCTATAGGCACCATCCAACTGATCTATTATACCCCAATATAACTCGCTAGATTCAAGATAGCCGACCAGCAACTGCTATGTTGCATTTCTAACCCAACCCAAATACAAGCAGGACTAAAGCTGGTTACCTAAGATGGGTGTCCCCTGTGCACTAAAAAATGATGCACTACAATGAGAATGACCAAAGTACCCCTATTAAATAATAATAATAATAATAACTTTTTTAAAAGAGTAAAAAAGAATTTTAAAAGGTGAAAAATCTAAAATGTCCACTTCCTTTAATAAAAACTACAAAAATACCCGCCTCTTAATTAGAATTTGTATTTCAATATGAACAAACTT